>NC_091291.1:71882391-72204613 GCF_032444005.1 Ranitomeya imitator | reverse complement strand
AGATATACTGAAGGAGAGATCTCCTAACGTCTAACGTATGAAGCTCCTGCTCTTTAGGATTAGAGGGCTTAGGAATAAAGGATGGCAAAACTATCTCCTGTGATCTATGGAAACGTGACGCTACCTTCGGCAGATATGCCGGGTCTGGTCTAAGGACTACTCTGTCTGATAAGATTTCTGTGTATGGAGGAGCTCTTGAAAGCGCCTGGATATCCCCTATCCTGCGAGCTGAGGTTATGGCAATCAGGAAGGCGGTCTTAAGTGTCAACATTTTGATTGAGGCCTCTTGCAGAGGTTCAAAGGGGGGTTTTGTTAGAGAGGACAGAACTAAATTTAAATCCCATGGAACTGTCCTATCCTTATATACCGGTCTAGATCTACTAACTGCCTTCATAAACCTCGCTATCCAATAATTGTTTGCTATATTGCATGAAAACAGGGCACCCAGAGCTGAGACCTGTACTCTAAGGGTACTAGTATAGAGTTTTAACTCGAAACCCCTCTGTAGGAACTCTAAGATTTGTTGTATTGGTATCCCGTCTTGGATGTCAAATCTTGAACAAGACAAGAACTTCCTCCAAGTTCTAGAGTAGATTTTTGTAGTTACTTGCTTTCTACTCTTTAGGAGTGTCTCGACTAAATTTGGAGAGAAGCCTTTCCCCACTAATAGTGACCGTTCAAACTCCACGCCGTTAAATGGAGTGCTGCCACTTGTGGATGGGAGATCGGTCCCTGAGAAAGCAGGTTCGGGATCTCTGGTAGTACCCAGGGAACCGATACAGACATTGTCTTGAGCCAGGCAAACCAGGTTCTTCTGGGCGAAAAGGGGGACGATAAGGATGACTTTCGCTCGATCCTCCCTGATTTTCCTCACCACTAGAGGTATCAGGTTCAGTGGTGGGAAAGCATAGGCCAGTGGAAAATCCCATTTTATCAGAAACACGTCCACCGCCAAGGGATTTTCCCTGGGATTTAGCGAGCAAAAAAGTTTTACTTTTCTGTTGTTTCTGGTGGCGAACAGGTCTACCACTGGTTGACCCCATCTGCAGACGATCAGATTGAAAATGTCTTCGTTGAGAGACCACTCTCCTTGCCTTAACATGTTTCGGCTGAGGAAATCTGCTGCCACATTTTCCTTTCCTTTGATGTGGAGAGCCGTCAAAGATAGAAAATTGAGCTCTGCCATCTGGAACAATCGATCCGTGATTTGCATCAATGTCTCGGAACGAGTTCCCCCTTGCCGGTTTATGTAAGCGACTGCAACTCTGTTGTCCGACAGAATTCTGACGTGCTGGCCCTGCAGATATATGAGGAATTTTTTAACAGCCAATTCAACCGCCAACAACTCCCTCTGGTTGGATGAGAATGTTGTGAAGGGTTCCCATTGTCCCTGGACCACCATGTCCCCCATGTAGGCTCCCCACCCTGAAGAGCTGGCATCCGTGGTTATCACCCGGGACACATTTACTATCCAGGGGACCCCTGCTGATAAATTATTTTTATCTGACCACCACCTAAGGGAATCTAGCGTGGTTGGCTCTAACGTTATTTTCCCATTTAACGCGCCTCCCAAGGCTCTGTCATGGAACAAGACTTCTCTTTGTAGGGATCTGGTGTGGAACTGAGCCCACTTAACTGCTGGAATGCAAGATGTGAGTGACCCAAGTAGGGACATTGCTTGCCTAAGTGTCATGGAAGGTGTATTAATTGCATTTAACACATAAATTTGAATTAGATCTATTTTTTCTATGGGGAGGAGACACTGTTGTGTCACTGAATCCAACATTAGACCCAGGAACTTTTGAATATTTAGGGGCTGTAACTTAGATTTTTCGAAGTTTATGATCCAACCCAGGTGTTCTAGCTTGGCTTTAGTAACCTCCCATTGTGACAGACAGTGATCTATCGAGTTCCCTACAATGAGGAAATCATCCAAGTAAGGAATTATAAGGACGTTTGATTCTCTTAAGTGTGCCATGACTTCAGCGATTATTTTAGTGAACACTCTAGGAGCAGAAGTTATCCCGAAGGGGAGTGCCCTGAACTGAAAATGTTGAATCCTACCCCCCATTAGTACTGCTACCCTTAGGTATCGTTGGAAATCAGCGTGAATGGGTACATGATAGTAGGCATCTTTCAAATCCACTACTACCATAAAACAATTGTTGAAAAGCATTTTTATTGTTGAATTGATGGACTCCATTTTGAAGGTATGTTTCACCAAAAACTTATTGAGACCCTTAAGGTTTATAATGGTCCTATAAGACATATCCGGCTTTTGAATTAGGAAAAGGGGAGAGTAGAACCCTTTCCCTGCCTGAGAATACGGCACTTCAATCAAAACATTTTTGGAGCAAAGAGTCCTCACTTCCTCTTCTAAGGCAAATTGTTCAGTGGGAGATGAGCGCCAGGGTGTTAACTGGAATTTGTCCCGTGGGGTATGGACAAACTCAAGTCTAAGACCATGGGAAACAGTGTCTTTTATCCAAACACTGTTTGTGATTTTTGACCACTCTGCCGAGAAATGCGACAGTCTCCCTCCCACCGGGATTGCCAGTCATTGGTCTTGTTTTTTGTTTTCCGTCGGGTTACGGCGAAACATGAGACCTGTGCCTCTTTTTCGCTTATCATCCCATCTGGAACGATCCCTACCCGGTGAGAAGGTCCGCCTTCCTCCCCGATTGAACCTTCTTTTGTTGAAGGGACGACGATATGGATTGAAAAGGTTAGGAAATTTTTTCTTATCATCTCCTGCCTTCTCCAGGAGTTCGTCCAGGGTAGGTCCGAATAGATACTCGCCCTTACAAGGGATAGCGCAGAGTTTTGTTTTTGCCTGCATATCCCCCGGCCAGCATTTCAACCATAGGGCTCTTCTCGCAGCATTAGAAAGACCTGCTGCCCTAGCCGCCAATTTAACAGAGTCAATTGAGGCATCCGATAAAAAAGCTGCCCCCTCCTGGATTACTGGTAACGCTGCAAGTATGGAATCTCTAGAGGCCCCCTGTTTTAATTGGGTTTCTAACTGGTCCAGCCAGACCATTATTGACCTTGCCGTGCAGGTTGACGCCACCGCAGGTTTTAAGGAGCCGGCTGCCATCTCCCAGGTTCCTTTTAGGAAGGTATCCACTTTCCTATCCAGGGGGTCTTTAAGCGTACCCATATCCTCAAACGGGAGAGAGGATCGCTTTGCCACCTTGGCAATTGCCGCGTCCAGCTTTGGGGCCTTTTCCCAATTACCCACTGCTGGGTCATCAAAGGGATACCGACGCTTCTGCGCAGGTGGTAAGGAGCCTTTCCTCTCCGGTTTTCTCCACTCCCTGTTGATAAGTTCCTGTATCTTTTCATTCAGGGGAAAGACTCTGCGCTTCCTCTGTTCTAGGCCGCTGAACATCATTTGTTCCTTAGATAGCTGAGGCTTGGGTTCTGTTATACCCATTGTGCCTCTGACCGCTTTTATTAATTTGTCTATCCTCTCTATGGGTAAACAAAACCGGGCAGCGTCTTCCCCCGACGAGGAAGATGATGCTGCTGAATCATCCGATTCTTCACTCTTGTCTTTATCCACAGATGAATCAGATGCCCACTGAGTTCTCTGCTTAGAGCCTGACTGTGAAAGATCCTTAATGGATTGCTTGACCTCCCTTCTAACCATTTCCTTCAGACTGGCCACCATAGAAGAGGATTCTTCTGCCACCTACAGGGATAAGTAAGGTAGACTAGAGTGTAAGATCTACATGATATATCCCCTCCCTACTTTCCAGGACCTCACCGTCTGCTGGATACAGGGGTCACATAGTTTTTTAGGGTGTGAGTCAGGCAAGGGGACCCCGCAGATGGCACACTCCCTATGCTTCGCCTTACTGACGCTTTTCTTTCCCTGCATAAAACATATGAGGGGAAACTAGTCACTAAGTGAACTTTCTCGAAGATCACTTACCAGAGGCTGCCCACACCCATAGAGATACCGAAGCACGAGGGGGATCTTTTTTGGCTGATGCTCCAGACCCCTGTCTGGAGGAGCTTCTGCGGCCACATCCATCGCTCCTTTTCTCACGTTCCTTCTCCATAAGCTTCTGGGGTTCTTCATCCAGCAGCAGAGGCTGCTGATCCTGATCAGACTCCATCTGAAGCAGTTTGGAGACCAGGAGCAAGGAACGCGCACCTGGAGCCGATATATAGCCCCTCCTTCGGCCAGCGTAATTGCACCGCGCTTCCAGTTGCTCCCCTTCCCCCCATGCAGCTGCAGGGGATCAGCCGACACCTGAGGGTGATGAGCGCACATTTTCCGGTGGGCGCCGCCATCTTGGAGCTCCTGCGCATGCGCAGAAGCTCCGTGACCCGGAAGTCACAGCTGGCTCCGCCTTCCGACGTCACCTGTTAGCGCTGTGAACAACGTGGGACGCCGAGACTTGCCACGAGACTCCGGGTGGCGCCCCCTCAATATCGCCGACCCCTCAGAGCCTCCCCTAAGCCGCTCAAGGGAGGGAAACCGTACACTCACCAAGCGCCGGCTTCGGAGATCGGACACCCCCTGGCGACCGCTCCACGCTGATGAGACACTGCCGTGCAGCCCCCCAGAGCCACCGTGTCTCCTTCAGGTACCCCGCACCGGCCGAGGTAGGAGACCCTCTCGCTACCTAATTCGGCCCGGCCGGCCTGGAATCCTAGTATCTTCCGTAGGATCCAGTCCCTTCAGGAACAGGAAACCAACTGATGCATGGGAGAGGTGCCGCCCTTTTGTATCTGTAGGTTTCCTGTTCCTTAAGGGCGGATCCCCTCTCTCGTAGTGCTGTCATGGGAGTCCGAATAAATACTAGTGATGTGTTGGAGTGTTTTTTTTTTTTGCTTGTTTGTTTTTCATGATTCCATAATTTTTTCCTCAGAATTGAGTGATTCCATAATTTTTTCCCTATGCTTGGTTAAAAAAAGTAACCATTACTGACTACCACATCGTTTGTTCTTAATTTCTTTTAGTGTTTCTTAAAGCCAGAAAGTTGCCATTTGAAATTACTTTATTTTTGTGCCATGTCTGTGATCTGCTTTATTTCTACAAAATTAAACAACTGAATGAACATCCTCCAAGGCCGGTGATTCCATAATTTTTGCCAGGGGTTGTTCCCACACAAGGCTTACCTTTCCTCCTTGTTCCCCCCTGCAGAGCGTCTCAGCTCCCCTGCTGGCACACGCTGAATCAGAGGCAGAGGGGGGATGTGATGGGAGAGGGAGCATCATCTGATGCTCTCTCCTCCATCACTTTCAACTATATCAGCATGTATGATGCCAATAAGTTGAATGCGGGTGAGGGGGAGGCGCCGCGCCCCTCTTAGTCAAAGCCCCATAGCGGCTGAGTGGTGTGCCACTATTAGCGGGACACCAATGGCTGGGGGCCCCTAGACAGCTGCCTGGTCTGCCTGCCCCTAATGCTGGCCCTGGCCATACACTATGTGTAAAGCCCCCGTCACACACAGCGAGATCGCTAGCGAGATCGCTGCTGAGTCACAAGTTTTGTGACGCAACAGCGATCTCAGTAACGATCTCGCTATGTGTGACACGTAGCAGCGACCAGGCCCCTGCTGTGAGATCGCTGGTCGTGTCGGAATGGCCTGGACCATTTTTTGATCGTTGAGGTCCCGCTGGGTAGCACACATCGCTGTGTTTGACACCTTACCAACGACCTCGCTGACAGGACGTCCCATTGAATCATCATGAAATAGCATCGTTCTACAGGTCGCTACAGGTCGCCGCATCGCTGCTGCGTCGTTGGTGAGATCTCACTGTTTGACATCTCACCAGCGACCACATAGCGACGCTTGAGCGATCCCTGACAGGTCGTATCGTTGTCGGAATCGCTCAAGCGTCGCTATGTGTGACGGGGCCTTAACGGGTGTTCAATCGGCCTGTATAAACAATTGGTGGTGGCAGCTAGTAGCTCCTTTTGTTATTGTGGAACTGGCAGTGATCATACCAGGGTATATATAATTATTTATATTCCATGTGCTGGAATGGGAGTTGTATATACCACTCACTCACTATGAGTTCTCCAATAACTGGCCTAGTAGTGGAAGCAGCATCGGCCTCGTCCATCACTCAGACAATTGTGGAATTGCCCTGATGATTGGCGGCAGCAGAGATGCATCCCCTGACAAACTGGTGGCAGCGATGGGATCTGTGTGATCTCTCTCCGGTATTCTCCCTGACAAATGTTTGTGACTTTTTTTCTGAGGTGGAGAAACTTGTACAGATTATTATGACTAATTATCAGCACTCTAAGTTCACAATGGAAGCAAGAAATGTCTTCTTGTTAGAAGTATGGGCTGCAGACAGGTACCAGTAAAATTTCAATAATTTTTTATGATCATCCACGTTCTGTAAAAAAAAAATGTTGGCTGTCTGGGAATTTTTTTTATAAACAGTCCAGAAAAAAAATCTAATTGACAACCGTACTTTAGTGACTTGGAAATATCTTTCCCATTCCTTTCCTCTCCTGCTTGTATGTACTTGTAGTGTTCTGACAGCTGACATATTTCTTGTGCATTTGTCTGGCATGCTTCAAACATTGTTTTTCAAAGTGGAACAGAGGAGAGTAAACGTCCCGATAACATCTGCAAACAACTTATTTAAATTCCATAGTAAGGTTGCTGGTTACCAATGTGCAGAATATGGTGACTTGCATAATGTTACAATTCATAGGGCACTGATTATCCTTTAGAAATGAACCATTGTTAGGTGAGTAAAATATACTGGATGATATGGTACTGGTATGTCTATTGAGAGAACTATGTAGAAAAAGGTGGATCAGTCACCGCTGATGGATATCAGGTCTGAGGATGCACCAACCATGAGAAACCTGCTGAGTATGGCTGTCGTCTGATAAAATATAGAAAGCATGCTAAAGCTTAAAGAATAAAGGTCGGCTTAATTTTAATTTTATAAATCAATAATAGACATGAAAATAAGAAACGTTGTAAAATATGTTATCACAGAAATCTGCTTCTTTCTTCAGGACTGATCGGTCGTTCTCCATATTCTCAATTTTGAGGTGAAAGCTGTATTCAGTGATGACAGATTATTACGTGACTACCGAGACCAACCAGCAAAACTTTTCCCAAAACGTCCCATGTAAATATAACAACACACAGTTTTTCCACACTCTTTCTTTTATTGGATGGAGGTCGGTCACAGCCATAAAGACGAGCTCAGCACGTAGGTGCCATAACTCTCCAATAAGGCACGATTGGCCAGCTGAACAGGTACGAATCATTATGTCCCACCCCAAGTCAGATTCCTGCAGGAAAACCATCATGGTAGAACATTCACCACAGCCGTGACTTCAATATACCAACAATAACAACCAAACACACTGTACACATAAGAAAGGAAGGGAGCAAGGGTGGGATAGCGCAGCCTTGGGGTCTCACGGCTGTGAGGAGAGGGACAGGAAGAGGCAGGGCCTAAGCTTATAAAGAGGGGAACAAGGGAGGAAAAAACGCATCATTGAGTGAAAAAACAAGAGGGGAAGAGAGAGAACATGGGACACAAAACCGTAACCCCTTAAATGGGGCATACAATAAATACAATAAATGATTGACGTGCCCTCCATACTCTGGAGATGACAGTTACTACTGATAGGGTGCTATGTAGAAAGGAGAGAGGAGCTAGAGGCAAAGCTCCTACTTTCCCCTCCTTTCTACATAGAATCTCATAAAAAACAACTGCAGTCTCCTATTTTTTAATTTTTATTTATTTTACTCACTTCCACAGCACTTTACAGACATCATCACTGTCCCCGATGGGGCTCACAATCTACATTCTCTATCAGTATGTCTTTGGAGTGTGTGAGGAAACCCACGCAAACACGGGGAGAACATACTTGCAGATGTTATCCTTGGTGGGATTTGAACCCAGGACCCCAGCGCTGCAATGCTAACCACTGAGCCATCTGTCTCCTCTTTATGCTATAACCGACCTCCATCCATTAAAAGAAAAGAGTTTATGGTCATTTGTGTGTTATTTCTTCATGGGAACCTTGTTGGTTTTGGTGTACCTGGGTCTCATCAGTCATTACAATATAAACTAAATGAAGCATCCAGTATACGGTTTTTTACTTTCACACTGGGAACGGTCTGAGGATCCACTTTTGACCCCTCAATAAAAGTATATTTCCATGTAGACCGTAGGCCACCAGACATGTAACATGTAGACTATGCGCCTGTATTTTCCATCTTCCAGCAGGAAGGACAGTGAATATTTATGTCCTGACTCGAGAATAAACTGCTCCTTGTTCTTGGACTGTGGAGGGCTGAGGGCGGCCTCATGGCCCAGGCTTCAGGCTTGTTATTGGTGAGGGGAGAGCAGCCAGCTGTAGGAGGGACGAGCCCTCATCCCAGATGGGACAGTGAGTCTTCTGTCTGCACACAGCTGCCTGCATCCCACACTGCATTCTGTGTAGACGTGGTACAGGGAGGGGGAGAGCACAGGAAAGCTGCATGGCTGAGGATCACAAGGTAAAGGGGAACGCGTCACATTTGGGGTGCACCTACAATATGGACATATGATGGCGGTGAGCGGGATCTTCGCCTATTCACCACTGAGCCATAGCTCTGTGGGTTTTCACCTCTTCACTGTTGTTAGAGTAAAGTTTAACTTCTAAAGATCAAATCAGATAAAGATACAGGTGCCCACATCTCACTGAGCCCTACGTGGCCCCCTACAGGTGGGGTGCGATAATGTCAGTGATTGGAGGTCCTGTCTGCTAGAGGGGCTCTCCCCACTAATTCCTCATTGTTAGGGGTGCATATAGGAACATGGGGGCACCAGCAGCTCCAGGTAATGTGACTGATGAGTTTCCAGCTTTTGTGATGGTACACCGTCTAACTTTACGTTTCTTTGTACTTTGTGCCACGTTCGCTCTGCTTCCTCCACCCAAACTCCTGCTCTAAACCTTTTTTTCCTGCAAAGTGTCATTAATCTAACGGGTTGGTTAATATTTTCAAGAGTAAATCTACCAAAAAAGAAGAACAGTCTAGCAAGCAGTCATGTAAGCTGAGATCCAACGTTCATGCTTTTGTCATTTTTTATAAGCAGCAAGAAATCCAGAAAGAATTTGGACTTTGTATTTTACATCTCAGTAACTTTATGCTATTGCGTTCTCTTTCTTATGAATATCACTGAAGCCTAGCTCTAGGTAAAAGAAAATTCTTACTCCATTGTGGTCTTTGATCTTGTTCTCATCCTTTCAGACAATTATATAAACTGAAGGAAAGATCTAAGTAAATTATATGTTCATCAAGAGGGCTGACTCCTTTGTCCAGAAAGTGCGGTCTTCTGAGGGAGTCTTGTGTTTGTCAGCTCTTCAGACCTTTACCGTAGACTTTTGGGGTGGAGAATGAGAGGGAGTTGTGCGGATGGGTCTCCTGTTGCTTCTTTCCATTTCAAGTTATTTCTTATTGATGTTTCTCCTTATTAGTGTTCCTCCTACACATGAAGAAATATGTGACAAGTATTGACCAAGCAGTGATGAAATAGAGAGGACATCTTAAATGTTGTCTTCAGTAGGTTTTTAGATCTGAAAGATGCTACAGAGAATATTTCTGGCTTCAGGTACATGGAAAGTGAGTAAAGTAAGTGTCAATATCTACATTGTGCTGCCACAACACTAGCGCCAGGACTTCTGCTCTGCGCACAATTACTTATCAGAGCCATTGTCTGCGGGTCAGAATCCTTAGGTCCTTGTGCACTTCTGATGGAGGCAGACCATGCGGCTGCTTAGGGTCAGTGAACTGGGAGAGACCCCCACAGCCTCCACTACCCCTGTGGATAGCTGATGCTGCAGACGGCACAGCGTCCGATCAGCCGATTCTTCCTTAGTTTGTGTTTTTTTTATACGAATACATATTTTACAAATAGAAATGTCACAGCCTGGCGATTATATTTGATTGGTGCTCTTTCCCTGATCAAACTCTTTCCTGGACAATCTTTTGCCAATAACATTTATTTGCTTGGTTTCATGTTGGAGCAGGCGTGCGTCATGTTCTGATTTATTTTAGTTACAGTAATTTTTTTTTTTTTTTTAGGTAGTGAGGGCAAGTGGGATCTTTGCTATGGGACCCCTTAATTTCTATTTACAACCCCATCTGTTGGACTTTTATATATTATAAATGTCAGAAATTTTATATTTTTTTAAAACTATCATAAATAAGAAACATAACTGGTTTTCTACATTAATGATGCAAGTATGCTATGCTCGGTCTTCGTGTGATCAGCAGCATGTTCATGGGGGCTGATAATCGGGAACAAGATTAGTATGTGCACACAACCTGTTTTTAGGTGGTCAGAAACGTCCATTTTTAAGTTGAAGACAGCCCTGGAAACTTTTCTTTTCCTTTTTTAAGTGTTTTCCAAAGTTGTTTTTTTTACAGTTGTGCTCAAAAGTTTACATACCCCAGCAGAATATTTGTTTTCTTGGTTTTTTTCAGTCAAAGAATATGAATGATAAAACCAAAACTTTTTCTCCACTTATGGTTATTGGTTGGGTGCAGTAATTTATTGTCAAACTACTGTGTTTTCTCTTTTTAAATCATAATGACAACCCAAAACATCCAAATGACCCTGATCAAAAGTTCACATACCCTGGCGATTTTGGCCTGAAAACATGCATAGAAGTTGACACAAATGGGTTTGAATGGCTACTAAAGGTAACATCCTCACCTGTGACTTGTTTGCTTGTAATCAGTGTGTTTGCATAAAAGCTAAGTGAGTTTCTGGGATCTAGACAGACTCTTGCATCTTTCATCCAGCCACTGACATTTCTGGATTGTGAGACATGGTGAAAGCAAAAGAATTGTCAACAGATCTATGGAAAAAGGTAGTTGAACTGTATAAAACAGGAAAGGGATGTCAAAAGATATCCAAGGAATTGATAATGCCAGTCAGCAGCGTTCAAACTGTGTACTTGTCACGCTCAGGTACATTGCCGCCCACGATAGGACCGATTTGCATGGACGTCTGCATGAGACCTTGGATTGAACTCACTTTAAACCCACCTGATAAATACAAATGCATTTTGTGGGATAGATTGGTGCATAAAGTTAGAGACTTTCTTCTACTAAACCCAATTAATAAATCAGGTGCAAAAACTGTAACATGCCAATAATAAATTTTGCACATTTTTACACTCACCGAATCTGCACCCACTATTTTAGGCTCACACACAGGGCCGGTTTTAGGCAAAGTGGGGCCCAAATGCTCACATATTGCACATCACACAGCAGCATTTCGGTTGTATTTACATGCACTGAGATGAGGCCGCTAAATGAGTGTGATCGACAATATTGAAGTCATTCAACGCTTGTTTCCTGGCCTCTTTACACCGGTTGAAGAATGATGATGGGGATAGAATGATCACTAGTAGATCACTAACAGATCACCAAACAGTATCATGTTACCAGCAGCACATCTACAGTTTACACCGGCGATGTGCTGCTGAGAACAATGATTTTTGTTCCGGCATAAACAATCCAATCACTCGAATATGCAGCATTTTACTTGTTTAGTATAATATACCCCATAGTTCTCCACATATTACAATGTGCCCTATAGTCCTCCATATAGTATAATACACTCCGCAGTCCTCCATATAGTATAATACACTTCCCATAGTCTTCCATATAGTATAATACACTCCTCATAGCCCTCTATATATTAAAATACACTGCTTAGTCCTCCACATAGTATAATACACTCATAGTCCTCCATATAGCATAATACACTCCCCACAGTGCTCCATATAGTATAATGCACCGCCATAGTCATCCATGTAGTGCAATTAATTTCCCATAGTATAATGCACCCCATAGTTTTTCATATAGTTTAGTGTATTCCCCTTAGTCTTTGATACAGTATAATGCAGTCCACATATAGTATAATGCAGCCACCACCCCACAGAGTATAATACAGCCACCCCACAGAGTATAATGTAACCCCCATAGAATATAATGCAGCCCCCTCATATAGTATAATGTAACCCCCTCATAGAGTATGATGCAATCACCCCTCATAGAATATAAATATAATACAGCCCCCATAGAATATAATGTAGCCCCAAATAGAATATAATACAGCCCACCTCCCCATAGAATATAATGTAGCCCCATCAAAGAGTATGATTCAATCATCCCTCATAAAATCTAATACAGCCCGCATAGTATATAGCAGAGCCCGCATAGTATATAGCAGAGCCCGCATAGTATAAAGCAGAGTCCGCATAGTATAAAGCAGAGTCCGCATAGTATATAGCACAGCCCATGTAGTATATAACACAGCCCACGTAGTATATAGCACAGCCCAGGTAATACATAATACAGCCACATAGTATATAACACAGCCACATACAGTGGTATATAACACAGCCACATAGTATATATCACAGCCCACGTAGTATATAACGTAGTATATAACACAGCCCATGTAGTATATAGCACAGCCACAATGTATATAACACAGCCCACGTAGTATATAGCACAGCTACATTGTATATAGCACAGCCACGTAGAATATAACAGCCACATTGTATATAACACAGCCCACGTAGTATATAACACAGCCACATAGTATATAACACAGCCCACGTAGTATATAGCACAGCTACATTGTATATAGCACAGCCACGTAGAATATAACAGCCACATTGTATATAACACAGCCCACGTAGTATATAGCACAGCTACATTGTATATAGCACAGCCACGTAGAATATAACAGCCACATTGTATATAACACAGCCCACGTAGTATATAACACAGCCACATAGTATATAACACAGCCCACGTAGTATATAGCACAGCCACATTGTATATAGCACTGCCATGTAGTATATAACAGCCACATAGTATATAGCACAGCCCACATAGTATATAACACAGCCCATGTAGTATACAGCACAGCCGCGTAGTATAACACAGCCCGCGTAGTATATAGCACAGCCACGTAGTATATAACACAGCCCACATAGTATATAGCACAGCCACGTAGCATATAACACAGCCCATGTAGTATATAACACAGCCCACATCTCTCTCTCCCCCCCCCCCGAGAATGTCCCCACATTCCAGTGAAAAAAAAAACAAAAAAACACACTCCTCACCTCTCCTCGTGCCTGCTTCTGTCTCAGCAGCTGCACTGCCGGCTGGCACACAGTGAGTGCACACGCACCCACAGTGTGTCAGAGGCAAAGCGGGGAATGATGAGAGAGGGAGCATTAGCATTATCTCCTCCATCATTGCTTTGAACTGTACTGGCAGATGCCGTATAGTTCAATGCGGCGGGGGAGTCAGCGCTGACGGCAGGCGGGCCCTCCTGCCTCACAGGGGCCTGCATGATGTGCCGCTAGCTGGGGCCCATGGGTGAGCAGGGGCCCAAGGCAGCTGCCTGATCTGCCTGCCCCATGCTCACACATCTACTCTTCTTAACATAAATCAATAAGGAAATTTGGGTATAATGATTTGTATATAAAAAGCATCCAATACCTAATGTAAAAGCAAATCTGGGCCTGTGACTAACCCACGGCTAGGCCATGAATCAGTGCAGTCAGACGTTCCGGGTGCAATACCAAAAGATCACATAGTAAACCAAGGGAAAATATGAAGTCGTAAGTCAGGCCACATGACAGGCTCAGAATATCAGAGAAATAGTGGATAAGCAAAGGGGTAATAACAAACGGGTAGTCTGAATACAGTCAAAAGGTCAGCAGCAGAATATCAGATGCAAAGGGGCAATAACAAACGGGTAGTCTGAACACTGTCCAAAGGTCAGCAATGGAATATCAGATGCAAAGGGGCAAATAACAAACTGGTAGTCTGAACATGGTCCAAAGGTCAGCAGCAGAAGAAGATCAGAACTTACAGTACAGGGTACAGGCGAACACACCAGAGAGGACTAGCTTAGAACAAGCTTGACTAGCAACGATCTGGGCCAGACAGTCCACCTAAATAACAGGGGAATTACGAAGAACATGGAGCACCTGTGTAAATCTCTGCCCCTTCCAGTCACACTGACAGCATGGTTGACCTATCAAAGCACCAACAGCCCAGCATGCCCCAGCACAGGATAGGATAGCAGAGCTGTCCATCACAGAGTCCCAGACATGGTGAGCAGAGGAATCGTGATAGGGCCAATGTGCAATACTGAGTAGTAGACCTGAGCAGGGCTCCATACTAGCAAAATTTTCAGCCTCCTTGAGATTCTGCCCAGGCTCCATCCCAGCTCTGCCTCCACCCCTCAAAACTTCTACAGTCCCACCGCCCACTCTTGGGAAAAATCCTCTTCTGCACCACATCACCACCAATCACTCCTTAACGGTTACCTTCAAGATTTTTTAAGCCGCCACCACGACAAGGAAGACTCTTTTGGCAGCACCCTACACTACTCTAACCTATTAAACATTTCTTAAAATATCCAATGTTCTTTTTAGGTATTATTTTATTTATTTTTCTTTAAGGGAATGAGTCCCATACATTTTTTAAAGTGACCAATAATACCACATACAAGGGGCAAATACCATCACACCATGACAAGGCTATATATTACCACCACATAGTGACCAAATACTACCACATACAAGGGAGAAATACCTCCACACTATGACCAGACCACATATCACCACCACATAGTGACCGAATAATACCATGTACAAGGAACAAATACCATCACATAGTGACCAAACCACATGTTACCACCACATAGTGACCGAATAATACCACATACAATGGACGAATACCACCATAACATGACTAGACCATATATTACCGCTACATAGTGACTGAATAATACCACATACAAGGAACAAGTACCACCACACCATGACCAGACCACATGTTACTACCACATAGTGACCAAATAATACCACATACAAGCGACAAATACCATCATAACATGACCAGACCATATTACCACCACATAGTGACCAAATGCTACAATACTGATCAGTAGTAAAAAAAACACATTACTAAGTGCTATTATATGCAGGAGCTCTGTATATACTGTCAGTGTACAGGTAATACAGTGATCACCAGTGACATTATACACAGGAGCTATGTACATAGTGTCATTGTACAGATAATACAGTGATCACCAGAGGCATTATTCACAAGAGCTCTGTATATAGTGTCAGTGTACAGATAATACAGTGATCACCAGATACATTATACACAGAAGCTCTGTATATTATGTCAGTGTACACATAATACAGTGATCACCAGCGACATAAACAGGAGCTCTGTATATAGTGTCAGTGTACAGGTAATACAGTGATCACCGGAGACATTATACACAGGAGCTCTGTATACAGTGTTTGTGTACAGCTAATACAGTGATCACCAGAGACATTATACAGATAACACACTGACTTACCAGTGATGCCTCTCCTCTTGTTGAAGTCCTTCATCTTTCTTTTCTTCTTCATCCACAGCAGACTGCGATCACTTCTTCCAGCCAGGACTCGTCTCTACATACAGTTATCTAGAGCACAACATCATACAGGGAGCAGGGAAAGGGATTAGTGGTGCCTCACCAGAATCCAAATGATCACAGGTGCCAGGAACAAGTGGCTGGATGCCACTAAGTAGCAATAGCAAAAGAGTAAAAAAGTTCCAGCACCAGGCATCTCTTCATAAAATCTTCAGTATTTTATTCCCATGTCAAGAAAAAAAACATCGTGTTTATATGCCTATGACTAAGAACTTTGTTCGAAACGCGTCAGCGTTTAGGGGCTGCGTCCCGCGCATGATGTTTTCTTTCTTGACATGAGAATAAAATACTAAAGATTTTATGAAGAGATGCCTGGTGCAGGAACTTTTTTCCTTATTTGCTTATCTAGAGCAGGGGTCCCCAACTCCAGTCCTCAAGGTCCACCAACAGGTCATGTTTTCAGGATTTCCTTTGCATTGCACAGGTGATGCAATTATTACCTGGGCAAGGAAATCCTGAAAACATGACATGTTGGTGGGCCTTGAGGACTGGAGTTGGGGACCCCTGATCTAGAGCACCACTTCTAGAGCACATTCCCCACTTTTTCCCTTTCTTCTACACTACACAGTATCCACAATTAATACATAATTAGCTATTATGCAACCCACCATTCCAAATATAAATTATAATCCACCACTGTGCCCCCACTAACTATATATAGCCACTTTCCCCACCTAATAAATATATAAATTAAGTAGCCCCTGTACTCTTTCCCTCAATTCAATTCCAGTCACTACATCCTCAACGGCCCCCACTCTGTACCGCTCCCCCAATTCATTATAGTTATATGCCCCTTCTGCCCCAATTCATTGTTATGGTCTTCTCTCTCCAACCCTCGCCCTCTTTTCATTATCAACTTCTCTCCCCCACATTCAATACATCATTTACTCCCCCCACCCTCAATTTATCATTCTTTGCTGCCTCACCCCCATCTTCGATTCATCATTTGCAGTCCCTAACCCTCATTTCATCATTTGTAGTCCCCTCCATCACTTCATGATTTTCAGTCCCATCCATCTCTTCATCATTTGCAGTCAGCCTCCACCTCCCCCATCATCCGCTTAATTCATTTTATAAAGAAAAGAAAAAAAAGTTTTTCATACTTACCTCACTGATGATCCCCTGCAGGCGCAGCTCCTCTTCTGGTGTCCTCGTACAGGATGGCGTATCATCGCGGACGCGCCGTTACCTGACAGGACGTCCAGAGGGTGGAGGGAGCGGGAGCTGCGCAGCCGTTCAGGTTAGACGGCCATGGAACTCCAAGAAAGGTCCCACCGCCGAGGTGTGCGCCGCTCACATATCTTCATTGCACAATGGGGCCCAGTGAGCAGAAGCATAAGAGGTGGGGCATAGGCCAACCTCTATATTGCTGCTCACAGGGCTCCATACAGCAGTAAGGGCAGTAATGCCCTGATGTCGGCTGTTGTGAATTCTGTGGTCGAGCTCCCTCCTGTGGTCACAAGTGGTACTTTGGCTGATTCTGTCTATGGGCTTCCGTTGGTGGATGTGAGTGGTACTGCGGCTTCTGAGTTTCCTTCCTCAGGTGATGAGGTTAAGTCGTTAGGTGCTGCTCTATTTAACTCCACCTAGTGCTTTGATCCTGGCCTCCAGTCAATGTTCTAGTATTGGTCTTGCTTCCTCCTGGATCGTTCCTGTGGTCTGTCTGCTCAGCATAAGCTAAGTTCTGCTTGTGTTACTTTTGTTTGCTATATTTTCTGTCCAGCTTGCTTTATTGGTTTTTCTTGCTTGCTGGAAGCTCTGAGATGCAGAGGGAGCACCTCCATACCGTTAGTCGGTGCGGAGGGTCTTTTTGCCCCTCTGCGTGGTTGTTTGTAGGTTTTTGTGTTGACCGCAAAGCTATCTTTCCTATCCTCGGTCTATTCAGTAAGTCGGGCCTCACTTTGCTAAATCTATTTCATCTCTGTGTTTGTATTTTCTTCTTACTCACAGTCATTACATGTGGGGGGCTGCCTTTTCCTTTGGGGAATTTCTCTGAGGCAAGGTAGGCTTATTTTTCTATCTTCAGGCCTAGCTAGTTTCTCAGGCTGTGCCGAGTTGTATAGGGAGCGTTAGGCGCAATCCACGGCTACCTCTAGTGTGGTGTGATAGGATTAGGGATTGCGGTCAGCAGAGTTTCCACGTCTCAGAGCTCGTCCTATGTTTTTTGGTTATTGTCAGGTCACTTTGTGTGCTCTGAACTTCAAGTTCCATTGTGGTTCTGAATTACCTATTCATAACAGTCGGCCCTGGGCCTGAGCATGACACAGGGATTCAGAGAACTGTAACTAGAGACTCCCTCAGTCGTGCTCCATTCCTGACATCCTGCACAAGGCACAGCACAGTGTATCGGCTAGTGTGTTTCTTTAAGTAACTGGATCATACAAAGCCATAAAAAACAATTTGGCTCAATGATTGCATAGTCTGTTTATACAAGTGTTGTGGTTATGTGGTGTCATGGAGGTTGTGCCGCTCAAGCAGTCACATGGGAGGCCTGTAACACTACAGTACAGCGATTGTGTCTGCACAGCGCACCTGCAGCATGGTTTCTAATGACCGCAGCACTGTGCTATTTACACAAAGCCATATAGGAATGGGAGGAAGGGTCAGATAGGCTTTCTTTGCTTTGATGCTTGAATACCAAGTGGTCCACATATTTTTCTCATTGACATATTCTCTGCATCAAACAAGCTGCACACCCATAGTTAGATGCAGCTCTGATCTCTTCTGGTGAATGGCAGGACATAAAATGTGCCCCGTCTTGTTGTCACTTCCCGTCTCCCACACTGCCATGAAAAGGATTGGAATTCAGATGACCCATGAGGCGTTCCTGGGCTTTCATCCAGTGTTGTCCAGAGAACGGTCCCATTATCCATACCCATAACCTAGATGACAATTATGTCAGTTCTTGGTCATCTGTTTATTGTTCAGGAAGTTTAGACTGAGATTGAGGACACTAAATTCCATGATGTCTCTATGTTGGTTTCATCAAGTGATATATGTATTCTCTTCAAGAACAACTGTTTATATTTTATGGCTAGACGGATATTTTAATTGTTTCAGGAGCATACACTGAGTATACATATGGTTTAGGGTAGACATCTAGTTTCAACACTTCTTCAGCAAAGAGCCTTCAACAAAGTTCTTTTGTTGAACATGACATCCATGCTAAGATCTGCTTTCAAGAACTATGCAATGTGCAATGAGGTGAATTGCATTTTCTGATCTAGTTTTATAAGTGATCCAGAAATCTCAAATAAGTGGTCTTGTTCTAAGCCTGCCATACCCCTAATATAAAAGGTGGCTAAAGTCAGATGTCCAGCATTTTAAAATTTTGCATGAACTATCGTTCATTGTAGTCAATGACAGTCTACTGTCTACCCAACCCTTGTCAGCTGAAACTAGACACAATCAGATGATCATAGCCATTCATTTACCACTTTGTGCAAGCACAACTTTTAAGATGTCCCTGATTTTCCAGCTTAGTCATAATTGTTGGACTCTTCACAAGAACATGTGGCTGCATTCTGGCTTTAGAGGACTCACACAAACATTTAAGAGAATCTGTAATCAAAGCAATATGGCGGCTCACAAGTTACACTGCTTGTCAAGGGTTTGTCAGTTGATTTTGATATTGTGTATTGGGGCATCTGGACTATTCCTTGCGGCAGAAGAGTCGTGAATGTTGTATGTTGGATACATCATTTCTGAGATGTGTGAGGCAGAAGCTTATTCTAATCTCTGCTAAACCAGGCATTCATGTGTAAGGGGGAATAGTTTTGACTGACAACTATCAAAGATTGATGGCCCTGTGAAGGGGTTTTCCAGTTTTGTTTAAATAAACAAATAAAATGGACTTTACTCACCCTCCCCAGGTCTGGTGCTGAATCTTTGGCACTTCTCCCAGTGTCTGTTATTGTCTGCAGCGCTGATGTCCCATCGACAGTGCTGCAGCCTATCCGTGGGTTTAATGGCTTTGAACTTGGGCAGAGCTGCTCAGTAATTGGCTGCAGCGCCTGTCGACATGATGCCAGCGCTGCAGCCAATATCAGATGGGAGCAGTGGTGGAGACTCAGCGCTTATTCCAGGGAGGATGAGTAAAGCGCAGTTTGTTTACTTTTTTAAAAAACAAAGTGCAGCTGAGGGACAGGGGTTTTCCAAAACTCATTAAGCGCCGTGCTTCTGTAAGATTTACTAAACGGGTGCAAAGATACACACCTGGTGGTCTCCGGCCTTCTGACCATCAAACTCATTCTGGAATGACGGTACTAACACAAGCTAATAGAGAGTGGTGGGTACAAGTTTATTCACAGATTCTCTGATTTGGGTTGGAGATAATTTTGGAATAAAACATGCAAATTATGTACGGTAATCCAAGTGGAGTCATCTGGAGATTCCTTCTGCCCTGTAGACGACTGACACATACCCATGCCAGAAGAACAGACACATGGCTTGCACATTGCAAGACTGGAACAAATCAAAGTTTAAAGAGAAAAAAACTCAAAGGAAAAAATGAATTGCTGCTGCTTTTAAATTAGCAGTCTATGAGACTAATGGACCATAACCAGCGTCTGTGGTGTCCAGAACCTGTGATTTAAAATAAAGAGAAACTGGGGATGCTTTCAGCAAATCGACACACGGCAGGGTTTTAGGTAAAATTGCAGATTTCTGTAGAAACTCTGAGATAAGTGGTGCTGTTATTATTATTATTATTATTATTATTATTATTATTATACTGTTCTGTTAGCATCGTTTTACAGGAACGACTTTTAGTACTCATGTTTTGGCATGTTTTGTGGCCATAAGCAATATCCCAGACTTTGTGTTTTAGTCTGTAAGTAAATCTGTTTATGATCGTTGTCCCAATGAACCTAAAAACTTAGGATGGAAGAATGGAGTTAATTAAATAACATAATTCTATGTGATTGTTCGGCCAAAATGTTTGTAAATATATATACTAAATATACTCTAATTGTGTCTAGTAAAGACTTAGTAAGTCTGAAAGCACCACATTTCCTAATGGCGAATGACAATCTTTAGGTGCATTATAGTCTACAGTCAGTTAACATGTACGTGAAAGATGCCCAAATATTTAACTCAGCGTGTCACGCTTTCATTATCTTCGGACTGTCTGGAAGTTTCATTGTACAGGCAGCAATAGTATAATAGGCCAAATGTTCGATTACCCTGCACTGACCTCAGCTTTATTTGCATTTTTTACAATGTAAGACCCTAATGTAAGGGGAACACACACAGTGAATCACAGTGGCCGCACAATGCTTTGGCTAAAGGTTTGGCCGGCAACAATCTTTTCCTATGTTTACCCTGTAGAGCAATTCTGTCTTCTCCATCAGAGAGCCGCTGCCAGACTTCCCTGATGGCGGCCTATCTCCTGAAATAGAAAGGAGCGGTAGTTCAAAATTGGCCATGCTGGATTCTTATCTCCCCAGACATCATGTCGTGGAGACTTGGGAGACCCACACACACATTAAATTGTTGGCCAGATCTATTGATGTGGACAAGGTTGTCTGACATTAGTCTCATGTGTAAGGGGGTCTTAAGAGACTGAGGTATAACAATGATCATAGACCCCAATGCAAAAACTGCAATAGGGCTCCTAATTTTTTAACACTGAAGTTTTCGAGACCTGTGAGTGTATTTCACAAAGGTCCAGGAGGAGCAGTCAGTCTAGAAATTCATTCGGGGGGTGAATCTGTTTCACGTCAGGATGTGCTTGTTTATTCCGCTGAGCTCTGACATGTATATACTGTATATTTTTACCAGGCCACTGGGCATAAATAATGAAAGGAACGTATCGTTCTAACAAATGCTGCTTTGTTACACGCTTGACATTTTGCCATCTCTGATTCAGTTTTCCTGCAGGAGTGGTGGAAAGGCCGCATTCTAGTCATTTTTCTGTCAAGAGGAAAGAATTAGTTTTTTGGATGAACTAAATTAACAGAAGATAACTAAACCTAAAGAGTTTAGGAATGAGTATAGGAAAGAGGGTTTTTTTAACGTTATCAATTTGGTATACCAAAAGGTGGTAATACTAATAGTAGATATAATGACAGGATTTAGAACAGGGGTGAACAACATTTTTTAGACAAGGGGCCACTTTGTCATAGTGAACCAATCCCAAGGGCTGCACTATCCACCGTCAATACATTAATACATCACCACAACCAAGTTTTGATTATTTAAAGGGGTTGTCCAATACTAGGATAACCCCTTCTCAACCCTCATGTTTGACCCGTTAAAATGAAAGCATATACTCACCTCTGGTGCCTTTCCAGCTGTATCGGCACTCACGTTCCTGGGGCACCCATGACGTTACTATGTCGCATGAGCCCAATCATCACTAGTAAAATAAGTGAAAGCAGTCAGAGGGGAGCGCAGAGGAATTGACCCAGGGAAGGGGAGATGAAAGGGAGTTGTCGAGCACCACCGCAGCTCCAGCTGAATACCTCCAAAGGAGGATAAGAATGTGTGTCAAACAGAAATCAGTCCCAGGAGCGCTGAAGGAAACTCAGACAACATATGTCGTTTGCCACACTGCGTTTCAACGGTAAACACCGTCTGAAACTCCCACCTGAAGAAGACGGTGTTTACCGTTGAAACGCGTTGTGACAAACGACATATGTTGTCTGAGTTTCCTTCAGCGCTCCTTGGACTGATTTCTGTTTGACACACAATCATCACTAGTGTCACTGTCCCTGTCCATCACTGTCCTCGAAGCTGAGCAGAAACTCGCCAAATCCTCCTCATAATCTCTAAACTGTAAGCCTTGATGATTTTTCAGTTTTTAACAAAGCCATGAAACACATTATAGATTGCTACGTGTACAAAATCAGAACCACTGTCATTTCATGAATGCAATGCCAGAACCACCATGAATATATGAAAGCAACACTAGATCAACTGTTAGTACATGAATGCAACGCCAGAACTGCCATCAATACATGAATACAGCACCAGAACCACCGTCAATACATAAATACAGTGCCAGAACCATCATCTGTACATGAATACAGCACCAGAACCACCATCAGTACACGAATACAGCACCAAGCTTAGTACAGCGATCATTCTAATGTCAGGTCAGCTAAACATACACTTGTTTCACATGAGCCTGCAACTCCAGCATGCCAATAATAATGGTAAGGAGATACTGGGAGTTGTTGTTACCAGCCATTATCAGATTGTGGACGATACAAGAACTACACTAGTGAAGAGACACAGTCAATATCACAAATAATCATCTAAATCCATGTACCTTATGGGTGATAGTATTAGAAAACACACCGTGTAACAGTGTCAGTCACAGTGCTCCATGTAGTAGTGCCAGTCATAGTGCTCCATGTAATAATGCTGTTCACACTGCATCTTGAAATAGGGCCGGTCACAGTGCTCTGTGCAGTTGTACCGATCACAGTGCACCATGTAATATTGTTGGTCACAGTGCTCCGCATAGTAGTGCCGGTCACTGTGCTCCACGTAGTAGTGCCAGTCACAGTGCTCCATGTAGTAGTGCAGTGCCGGTCATATTTCGCCATGTAATAGTGACGTTCACAGTGCGTCTTGTAATAGCACTGGTCACAGAGATTAGCATAGTAGTGCCGATCGCAGTGCTCCGTGTAGTAGTGCCAGTTACAGTGCACTGTATAGTAGTGCTGGTCACAGAGCTCCGTGTAGTAGTGCCAGTCACAGTGCTTTGTGTAGTAGTGCCAGTCACAGTGCTTCGTGTCGTAGTTCTGGCCACAGTGCCCATGTAGTGTGGGTCACAGTGCTCCCTGTAGTAGTGAGGGTCACAGTGCTCTGTGTAGTAGTGGCAGTCACAGTGCTCTGTGTAGTAGTTCTGGTCACAGTGCCCCATGTAGTAGTGTGGGTCATAGTGCTCTGTGTAGTACAGCTGGTCACAGTGTCCTGTGTAGTACAGCTGGTCACAGTGCTTTGTGTAGTAGTGCAGGTCACAGTGCTCTGTGTAGTAGTGCCGGTCACAGTGTCCTGTGTAGTACAGCTGGTCACAGTGCTCTGTGTAGTACAGCTGGTCACAGTGTCCCATGTAGTAGTGTGGGTGATAGTGCTCTGTGTAGTACAGCTGGTCACAGTGCTCTGTGTAGTAGTGCCGGTCACAGTGCTCTGTGTAGTACAGCTGGTCACAGTGCTCCATGTAGTAGTGCCGGTCACAGTGCTCCATGTAGTAGTGCCGGTCACAGTGCTCCATGTAGTAGTGCCGGTTACAGTGCTCCGTGTAGAAGTTGTCACGGCTCGTAACTTGCCTTAGCTCATGAATCTGCTTTCAGTCTGTACCCATACCCCACCCAGGGAAGAGAGGAGTAGTAGTGTGAGTCATAGTGCTCTGTGTAATACAGCTGGTCACAGTGCCCCATGTAGTAGTGTGGGTCATAGTGCTCTGTGTAGTACAGCTGGTCACAGTGTCCTGTGTAGTACAGCTGGTCACAGTGCTTTGTGTAGTAGTGCAGGTCACAGTGCTCTGTGTAGTAGTGCCGGTCACAGTGTCCTGTGTAGTACAGCTGGTCACAGTGCTCTGTGTAGTACAGCTGGTCACAGTGTCCCATGTAGTAGTGTGGGTGATAGTGCTCTGTGTAGTACAGCTGGTCACAGTGCTCTGTGTAGTAGTGCCAGTCACAGTGCTCTGTGTAGTACAGCTGGTCACAGTGTCCTGTGTAGTACAGCTGGTCACAGTGTCCTGTGTAGTACAGCTGGTCACAGTGCTCTGTGTAGTAGT
The DNA here is from genome assembly GCF_032444005.1 of Ranitomeya imitator. Classification (NCBI taxonomy): domain Eukaryota; kingdom Metazoa; phylum Chordata; class Amphibia; order Anura; family Dendrobatidae; genus Ranitomeya; species Ranitomeya imitator. The sequence goes on along the minus strand of NC_091291.1, from coordinate 72,180,342 downwards.
GCAGGTCACAGTGCTCTGTGTAGTAGTGCAGGTCACAGTGCTCTGTGTAGTAGTGCCGGTCACAGTGCTCTGTGTAGTAGTGCCGGTCAAAGTGCTCTGTGTAGTACAGCTGGTCACAGTGTCCTGTGTAGTACAGCTGGTCACAGTGCTCTGTGTAGTAGTGCAGGTCACAGTGCTCTGTATAGTAGTGCAGGTCACAGTGCTCTGTGTAGTAGTGCCGGTCACAGTGCTCTGTGTAGTACAGCAGGTCACAGTGCTCTGTGTAGTAGTGCCGGTCACAGTGCTCCATGTAGTAGTGCCGGTCACAGTGCTCCATGTAGTAGTGCCGGTCACAGTGCTCCGTGTAGAAGTTGTCACGGCTCGTAACTTGCCTTAGCTCATGAATCTGCTTTCAGTCTGTACCCATACCCCACCCAGGGAAGAGAGGAGTAGTAGTGTGAGTCATAGTGCTCTGTGTAATACAGCTGGTCACAGTGCCCCATGTAGTAGTGTGGGTCATAGTGCTCTGTGTAGTACAGCTGGTCACAGTGTCCTGTGTAGTACAGCTGGTCACAGTGCTTTGTGTAGTAGTGCAGGTCACAGTGCTCTGTGTAGTAGTGCCGGTCACAGTGTCCTGTGTAGTACAGCTGGTCACAGTGCTCTGTGTAGTACAGCTGGTCACAGTGTCCCATGTAGTAGTGTGGGTGATAGTGCTCTGTGTAGTACAGCTGGTCACAGTGCTCTGTGTAGTAGTGCCGGTCACAGTGCTCTGTGTAGTACAGCTGGTCACAGTGTCCTGTGTAGTACAGCTGGTCACAGTGTCCTGTGTAGTACAGCTGGTCACAGTGCTCTGTGTAGTAGTGCAGGTCACAGTGCTCTGTGTAGTAGTGCAGGTCACAGTGCTCTGTGTAGTAGTGCCGGTCACAGTGCTCTGTGTAGTAGTGCCGGTCAAAGTGCTCTGTGTAGTACAGCTGGTCACAGTGTCCTGTGTAGTACAGCTGGTCACAGTGCTCTGTGTAGTAGTGCAGGTCACAGTGCTCTGTATAGTAGTGCAGGTCACAGTGCTCTGTGTAGTAGTGCCGGTCACAGTGCTCTGTGTAGTACAGCAGGTCACAGTGCTCTGTGTAGTAGTGCCGGTCACAGTGCTCCATGTAGTAGTGCCGGTCACAGTGCTCCATGTAGTAGTGCCGGTCACAGTGCTCCGTGTAGAAGTTGTCACGGCTCGTAACTTGCCTTAGCTCATGAATCTGCTTTCAGTCTGTACCCATACCCCACCCAGGGAAGAGAGGAGTAGTAGTGTGAGTCATAGTGCTCTGTGTAATACAGCTGGTCACAGTGCTCCATGTAGTAGTGCGGGACACAGTGCTCTGTGTAGTAGTACTGGTCACAGTGCTCTGTGTAGTAATTGTCACGGCTCGTACCTTGCCTCAGCTCATGAATCTGCCCTCAGTCTGTACCCATACCCCACTCAGTGAAGAGAGGAGTAGTAGTGTACCGTAATACACCACCCAGACTAACAAGGTAATACGAACAGGGGTAACGGAAAATACCAAACATACAAATATACACACATACAACAGAGGAATGCATCAGGGAGTGGAGGATGGGTTTAAACAAAAGTAGGAGAAGAAAACGAGTTATCACACACTCAAAACCAAGCAACTGTCATAGATAAATGCATCAACTGCCTTCTCCTATAATACCCACCAACAACCTCCAGCCATACAGCATAAGCTAGCTCTGACAATGTGTGTTAGTCAAGACCCAGATTATATAGGGGATGGGCGTTGCTAACAGTGCACTGCTAAGAGCCTTAAGGCTACTTTCACGCTTGCGTCGTTTGGGCTACGTCGCAATGCGTCGTTTTGGAGAAAAATCGCATCCTGCAAAGTTGCCCGCAGGATGCGTTTTTTCTCCATAGACTTACATTAGCGACACCTTGCGACGTATGGCCACACGTCGCATCCGTTGTGCAATGGATGCGTCGTGTTTTGGTGGCCGCGATGCACAAAAAAAGTTCAATGTAACTTTTTTTGTGCGTCGAGTCCGCCACTTCCGACCGCGCATGCGGGGACGAAACTCCGCCCCCTCCTCCCCGGAACTCACAATGGGCAGCGGATGCGTTGTAAAACTGCATCCGCTGCCCACGTTGTGCTACATTTAACACACTGTCCGTCGGTTTGCGACGGCCCCGTAGCGACGCAAGTGTGAAAGTAGCCTTAGCTGCAGGAGCTTTCAACAGAGCAGATTAACCTCTGCACTGCCAAAAGAAATTTACACCGTTTAATAAGGTGAAGTGCCTCTCATCAGTGCAGGAGTTGGAGAAATCAGACACTGCAGTCTTCTGCTCCTCTCTGTTGCATTAGCCCCGTGACAGTAGTGCTGGTCACAGTGCCCTTAGGCTCTTGCACTACACTGCTATGCTAATGTCAGACATTTTCATGTGAGCAGCCACAGTTGAAGGTTTTGTATGTTCTTACAGTCATCAGAGATTATCATAGAAATAACATTACAAGTCCAGCAGAGGCATTGTATGACTCACTGCTGCCACGCAGCTACATACTGCCAGCTTATGGCCAAGTTTTCTAATTTGATGTTCTCATATATAAAGGGATTGTCTTCTACCGGAAAGCCTAGGCTTAATCACTTCAGGACCCCGTAGAAAATAAAAACTATATTTGCATTCTGCAGCGGTGTCAATCCAGCAATATTGGCGCTGCTATTCCCGGTAGGTCATGTGACCGATGAGCCAGTTAGCAGCCCCTTATTGGCTGGTGGTCATGTAACAAGACTGTGTCATGTCATCCACCGGGAACAGATGTGGAGATAGTGCTGGAACAGCACTGCGTGACGTGCGTAGAGCTTAATTTCAGTAGTTCTTGTTGTGCAGTAGTGGACAACCACTACATGGAGGCTCCTGATAATTCTAGCACAGAAGGCAAGTATAATAGGGAGGAAATGGCCTGGAGAAAATATTATTTGGGGACCTGACATAGGACGTTAGTTCCACATTAGTTTATTCTCAATAAAAGTGTGGAAGTTTCATGGTCGAACAGCTTAATGTGACATTAGAATTACTTGGCACAAGGCGACGAGGAAAGATAGTAAGACGTTTAGTTGCACATTGTGGTACATAATGGGGGCACTGTTATTTGGGAGGGAGAACACTTTCAATAAGGACTGGAAGTTAATAGTATCAACCTAAATGCAACAAATGATGTCTCAGTAAGTAAAGCCGCCCAGATGTGAGTGGACTTTCCCTTACAAGGGCTCATACATGCTCACTGTGGAAGGGTTGGGGGTCTCTGAAGGGCTTGTAAATTCTCGCAGGTCCATCGCTGGGCTCACCCCAGTCTAATATCCTTTACTACTTCTGGAAAGCTCAGTTCTGCAAGCAATCACTACTCCAGTGCATGGATTGCACTTGGAAGACAAGCAAACCTATCATGTCATTGTCCTGTCCCACGACTTGGGAATCCTACAGTATGGTATTGCCATTGTGTTGTAGTTGTTATACTGTTATGCAATGAGGTTTGCTCCTATTTGAAGTTTATTCTTCCTCACTCCTTGTCTGTTTCTTCAGTCTCTCCAGCTCTGATGTCACCTGTTCACATTGGCCATAAAGCGCACAAAATCTACAAGAAACAAAAGGAGCAAAAAACCCTGCTGTAACTAAATAAGTAAAAAGCAAGTGCATTTAAATAACTTAGGGTTCTTAGTAATATTGTTTTTGATAAAAAAAAATAGCATAAAAGCCATACCACCGTCGACAAGGTGACTCTGATCGGGACAGTCCTACTTTGTCTAATATTAAAAATCTTACCATGTGTCAGAGTTGACCTCAGTATGTGAATAAGGGCAGACAAAATGAGCGGGTACCAATCTATGTACACCAGTCTGGGGAAGCTTTTAAATGTAATTACCAGCTCAGGAAAGGGAGGCCACACCACAACTTGCACAAAATGCAAAAATACAAAAAAGAAAATCCACAACCGATCAGGGTCACCTTGTATTACTAAGAACCCTGAGACCCCTGAGAACAATATTATTAAGAACCCTGAGTTATTTAAATGCACTTTTGCTTTTTACTTATTTAGTTACAGCAGGGCTTTTGCTCATTTTGTTTCTTGTAGGTTTTGAGGACCTTATTACATGTACAGTTTTATAGTATGTAAACCAATATGTGCGTGTGTGCGATTGCTAAAAACAAGATGGTCAGATTGTGAGAGACACAGTGACTGGCGTGAGTGCTGCAATCGCTTTACAAAATCACTAAATATACCTGTTCAATAAAGTTAATTTTCTACAGCAGCAGGGCTCTAAGTGCCGATGCCGGGCAGGTTCAGAATGCTAGTAACCTGAAGATTAACCCCATATCTGCAAGTTTATGGCCTTTTTCAGTTGACACGTTCCCTTTAAAGCTTATTAACACATAATGAATACATCAATGAATATTGCATATCTCTTACTGCTCAGCGTCTTCTGTCTGCTCCCTTAGGTGAGGTATGTTTTCAGGTTTCACACAGCATTCTTGTCTCTTTGCCCTGTTCCCTGGGTCCCACACTGGCTTTACTTTATCTGCTCTCTGAAAATTCCAGACATTTTTTAAAGATTTTGTGATTTACTGAACAATAATCAAAGCCTGAAAAGTGGAGGCAGTGAGACTAGACATTGCAGCCGTTACTAGCATAGAGGAAATGTAAGAAAAAAAGAAAAGAAAGGTTAAAGGTGTAAAAATGCATAGGAGTAAAGGAGATAAAGGTAGGATCATCGCACCTACACGTCTACATGAGGATGTTTGTACCATGTTAGCCAGTAGATAGAAAAATATTTAGAATTGAGAGTTCTCAGTGGTTGATACCTTTTAATGGCTAACTGAAAAGATGGTAACAAATTGCAAGCTTTCGAGACTACACAGGTCTCTTCATCAGGCATAGACTAATACAAAATGTGAAGAATCACATATTTATACACAACACAGCACTGAAATAATGCAATAGATAAGACAAATGATGTGAAGCAGAACTATCATTATGGAGAGTGATAAACAGTTGTGTTCAAAATTTTTGTCTCCCTGATCACAGCACCATGGACATGAAGTTACTTGTATTAACCCCTCTGTGACCTTAGACGTACTATCCCGTCGAGGTGCCCTGGGCTTATCTGACCCTGGACGGGATAGTACGTCATAGCCGATCGGCCGCGCTCACGGGGGGAGCGCGGCCGATCGCGGCCGGGTGTCAGCTGCTTATCGCAGCTGACATCCGGCACTATGTGCCAGGAGCGGTCACGGACCGCCCCCGGCACATTAACCCCTGGCACACCGCGATCAAAGATGATCGCGATGTGCCGGCGGTACAGGGAAGCACCGCGCAGGGAGGGGGCTCCCTGCGGGCTTCCCTGAGCCCCCCGCAGCAACGCGATGTGATCGCGTTGCTGCGAGGGTCTCCTCACCTCCCTCCCTGCTCGAGCCCCGGATCCAAGATGGCCGCGGATCCGGGTCCTGCAGGGAGGGAGGTGGCTTCACAGAGCCTGCTCAGAGCAGGCACTGTGAAGCAGCCTGCACTCATATCAGATCAGTGATCTGACAGAGTGCTGTGCAAACTGTCAGATCCCTGATCTGTGATGTCCCCCCCTGGGACAAAGTAAAAAAGTTAAAAAAAAAATTTCCAAATGTGTAAAAAAAATAAAAAAAAATATTCCAAAATAATGAAAAAAAAAAAAAATATTATTCCCATAAATACATTTCTTCATCTAAATAAAAAAAAAAAAACAATAAAAGTACACATATTTAGTATCGCCGCGTCCGTAACGGCCCGACCTATAAAACTGGCCCACTAGTTAACCCCTTCAGTAAACACCGTAAGAAAAAAAAAAAAAAAACGAGGCAAAAAACAACGCTTTATTATCATACCGCCGAACAAAAAGTGGAATAACACGCGATCAAAAGGACAGATATAAATAACCATGGTACCGCTGAAAGCGTCATATTGTCCCGCAAAAAACGAGCCGCCATACAGCATCATCAGCAAAAAAATAAAAAAGTTATAGTCCTGAGAATAAAGCGATGCAAAAATAATTATTTTTTCTGTAAAATAGTTTTTATCGTATAAAAGCACCAAACCATAAAAAAATGATATAAATGAGGTGTCGCTGTAATCGTACTGACCCGAAGAATAAAACTGATTTATCAATTTTACCAAACGCGGAACGGTATAAACGCCTCCCCCAATAGAAATTCATGAATAGCTGGCTTTTGGTCATTCTTCCTCACAAAAATCGGAATAAAAAGCGATAAAAAAATGTCACGTGCCCAAAAATGTTTTCAATAAAAACGTCAACTCGTCACGCAAAAAACAAGACCTCACATGACTCTGTGGACCAAAATATGGAAAAATTATAGCTCTCAAAATGTGGTATTGCAAAAAATATTTTTTGCAATAAAAAGGGTCTTTCAGTGTGTGACGGCTGCCAATCATAAAAATCCGCTAAAAAACTCGCTATAAAAGTAAATCAAACCCCCCTTCATCACCCCCTTAGTTAGGGAAAAATAAAAAAAAATGTATTTATTTCCATTTTCCCATTAGGGCTAGGGTTAGGGCTAGGGTTAGGGCTAGGGCTAGGGTTAGGGCTAGGGTTAGGGCTAGGGTTAGGGCTAGGGTTAGGGTTAGGGCTAGGGTTAGGGCTAGGGTTAGGGCTAGGGTTAGGGCTAGGGTTAGGGCTAGGGCTAGGGCTAGGGTTAGGGCTAGGGTTAGGGCTAGGGTTAGGGCTAGGGTTAGGGCTAGGGTTAGGGCTAGGGTTAGGGCTAGGATTAGGGTTAGGGTTAGGGTTGGGGCTACAGTTAGGGTTGGGGCTAAAGTTAGGGTTAGGGTTTAGATTACATTTACAGTTGGGAATAGGGTTGGGATTAGGGTTAGGGGTGTGTCAGGGTTAGAGGTGTGGTTAGGGTTACCGTTGGAATTAGGGTTAGGGGTGTGTTTAGATTAGGGTTTCAGTTATAATTGGGGGGTTTCCACTGTTTCGGCACATCAGGGGCTCTCCAAACACGACATGGCGTCCGATCTCAATTCCAGCCAATTCTGCGTTGAAAAAGTAAAACAGTGCTCCTTCCCTTCCGAGCTCTCCTGTGTGCCCAAACAGGGGTTTACCCCAACATATGGGGTATCAGCGTACTCAGGACAAATTGGACAACAACTTTTGTGGACCAATTTCTCCTGTTACCCTTGGGAAAATACAAAACTGGGGGCTAAAAAATAATTTTTGTGGGAAAACAAAAAGATTTTTTATTTTCACGGCTCTGCGTTATAAACTGTAGTGAAACACTTGGGGGTTCAAAGTTCTCACAACACATCTAGATAAGTTCATTGAGGGGTCTAGTTTCCAATATGGGGTCACTTGTGGGGGGTTTCTACTGTTTAGGTACATTAGGGGCTCTGCAAACGCAATGTGACGCCTGCAGACCAATCCATCTAAGTCTGCATTCCAAATGATGCTCCTTCCCTTCCGAGCCCTCCCATGCGCCCAAACGGTGGTTCCCCCCCACATATCGGGTATCAGCGTACTCAGGACAAATTGGACAACAACATTTAGGGTCCAATTTCTCCTGCTAACCTTGGAAAAATACAAAACTGGGGGCTAAAATATAATTTTTGTGGAAAAAAAAATATTTTTTATTTGCATGGCTCTGCGTTATAAACTGTAGTGAAATACTTGGGGGTTCAAAGCTCTCACAACACATCAAGATGAGTTCCTTAGGGGGTCTACTTTCCAAAATGGTGTCACTTGTGGGGGGTTTCTACTGTTTAGGTACATTAGGGGCTCTGCAAACGCAATGTGACGCCTGCAGACCATTCCATCTAAGTCTGCATTCCAAATGGCGCTCCTTCCCTTCCGAACCCTCCCATGCGCCCAAACGGTGGTTCCCCCCCACATATGGGGTATCAGCGTACTCAGGACAAATTGGACAACAACTTTTGTGGTCCAATTTCTCCTCTTACCCTAGGGAAAATACAAAACTGGGGGCTAAAAAATAATTTTTGTGGGAAAAAAATTTTGTTTTATTTTTATGGCTCTGCATTATAAACTTCTGTGAAGCCCTTGGTGGGTCAAAGTGCTCACCACACATCCAGATAAGTTCCTTAGGGGGTCTACTTTCCAAAATGGTGTCACTTGTGGGGGGTTTCAATGTTTAGGCACATCAGTGGCTCTCCAAACGCAACATGGCGTCCCATCTCAATTCCTGTCAATTTTGCATTGAAAAGTCAAACGGCGCTCCTTCCCTTCCGAGCTCTCCCATGCGCCCAAACAGTGGTTTACTGCCACATATGGGGTATCAGCGTACTCGGGACAAATTGGACAACAACTTTTGAGGTCCAATTTCTTCTCTTACCCTTGGAAAAATAAAAAATTGGGGGCAAAAATATAATTTTTGTGAAAAAATATGATTTTTTATTTTTACGGTTCTGCATTATAAACTTCTGTGAAGCACTTGGTGGGTCAAAGTGCTCACCACACCTCTAGATAAGTTCCTTAGGGGGTCTACTTTCCAAAATGGTGTCACTTGTGGGGGGTTTCAATGTTTAGGCACATCAGTGGCTCTCCAAACGCAACATGGCGTCCCATCTCAATTTCTGTCAATTTTGCATTGAAAAGTCAAACTGCGCTCCTTCCCTTCCGAGCTCTCCCATGCGCCCAAACAGTGGTTTACTGCCACATATGGGGTATCAGCGTACTCAGGACAAATTGGACAACAACTTTTGAGGTCCAATTTCTTCTCTTACCCTTGGAAAAATAAAAAATTGGGGGCAAAAATATAATTTTTGTGAAAAAATATGATTTTTTATTTTTACGGTTCTGCATTATAAACTTCTGTGAAGCACTTGGTGGGTCAAAGTGCTCACCACACATCCAGATAAGTTCCTTAGGGGGTCTACTTTCCAAAATGGTGTCACTTGTGGGGGGTTTCAATGTTTAGGCACATCAGTGGCTCTCCAAACGCAACATGGCGTCCCATCTCAATTCCTGTCAAGTTTGCATTGAAAAGTCAAATAGCGCTCCTTCCCTTCCGAGCTCTCCCATGCGCCCAAACAGTGGTTTACTGCCACATATGGGGTATCAGCGTACTCAGGACAAATTGGACAACAACTTTTTGGGTCCAATTTCTCCTGTTACCCTTGGTAAAATAAAACAAATTGGAGCTGAAGTAAATTTTTTGTGTAAAAAAGTTAAATGTTCATTTTTATTTAAACATTCCAAAAATTCCTATTAAACACCTGAAGGGTTAATAAACTTCTTGAATGTGGTTTTGAGCACCTTGAGGGGTGCAGTTTTTAGAATGGTGTCACACTTGGGCATTTTCTATCATATAGACCCCTCAAAATGACTTCAAATGAGACGTGGTCCCTAAAAAAAAATGGTGTTGTAAAAATGAGAAATTGCTGGTCAACTTTTAACCCTTATAACTCCCTAACAAAAAAAAAAATTGGTTCCAAAATTATGCTGATGTAAAGGAGACATGTGGGAAATGTTACTTATTAAGTATTTTGTGTGACATATCTCTGTGATTTAATTGCATAAAAATTCAAAGTTTGAAAATTGCGAAATTTTCAAAATTTTCGCCAAATTTCCGTTTTTTTCACAAATAAACGCAGGTACTATCAAAGAAATTTTACCACTATCATGAAGTACAATATGTCACGAGAAAACAATGTCAGAATCACCAGGATCCGTTGAAGCGTTTCGGAGTTATAACCTCATAAAGGGACAGTGGTCAGAATTGTAAAAATTGGCCTGGTCATTAACGTGCAAACCACCCTTGGGGGTAAAGGGGTTAAAAGGTAACTTCAAATCCCAGAGAGACAGAAGGGTCTAGCAGTATCAACTCATGACAACCTTTGACACACTCAGTGCAGGAATGAATGTGTCGCATGGATTTATGTCTTTTTGCATCAATTAAGGAATTTGCTCCTCAGACCTTGTGGGGGTATCACAGCGCAGAACCAGACCCTAATCAGAGGACAATAAAACTTTCACACTCCTTATCTATGAACTGTTCCAATATTTATGGACACAACTGTTTATTCCTCTCCCATGATAGTTCTGCTTTACATCACTTGTCTTATCTATTGCATTATTTCAGTGCTGTGTTATGTATAATTCAAATTCAAATTCAAATTCAAATGAGCTTTATTGGCAGGACTAAGTACATGTTAGCATTGCCAAAGCATATGGTAAAAATACGGGGGTGGGGGAGGGGGGGCATATAGAGGTCCAGGGAATATCAAATTCCTTTTAGAGGATAGGGGATGTTTCCAGGGTGGGGTATAGGAGTCCATGACATATCGGGCTCTTTAGTCGGGGGATGGGGATATGTCCAGTGTTGGGGTACGGGAGTCCATGACATATCAGGCTCCTCTTAGTCTGTGGCAGGCACTGACATATTCCGCTGCTACGGCCACTGCACTTTCCTCTTCCCCCAGTATTATCAGCAGTTTCTCTTCCTCCTCCTTGGAGGTGAAATCTGGGAGGAGATCAGACAGCCTCTTGAAGTGAGTGTCCCTCACTGCGGAGTATTTGGGGCACCTCAGCAGGAAGTGGGCCTCATCCTCCACGGCCTCCTGGGGGCACTGCTGGCAGAGTCTGTTCTCTCGAGGCTTGTAGTTCTGTCGGTGCCGCCCGGATTCGATGAGTAGGCTGTGGGCGCTCAGTCTGTACCGGCTCAGGATCTGTCGATCTTTGGGGTTTTCTAGTTTCTCTAGATATGGGGCCAGTTTGTACTCCCTCTGTAGATTCCGGTATATTGTCAGTTTCTGGGATTTGTTTATGTCGTTCCTCCAGATGCTGAGATATTCCTCTTTGACTTTGTGTACCATTTTCTGGATTTCACCTTTTGTCAGGCCATGGGGGTTGATGGCTTGGTCAGACTGGCTTTGGGTACTTTTCCTTGGGAGGCTTCCTGAGGCTTCCTGGTGTAGTAAGGCTTTGTGATGGTAGGAGCTGGGACTGCTACTTTGTAGATGAACCTTGAATGACAGCGCCTTCTTCTTTATTGCGATGTGTAGTGGGAATCTGCCCAGCTCTGCTCGGCAGGCGCTATTTGATGTGCTCCGATGGACTTGGAGAAGATGCTTGCAGAACTCTAGGTGGAATATTTCTGTCGGCCCAGCGTCCCACTTTGACCAGTTTGGGTATGAGACTGGGCCCCAGACCTCACTACCGTATAGAAGAATTGGGGCAATGATGGAGTCAAAAATTTTTAGCCATACGGTTACTGGTGCCTTGAGGTGGTACAGACGCCTTCTGATGGCATAAAAGGCTTTGGATGCCTTGTCTTTTAGTGACTCTATGGCTAGCTTGAAGCTCCCTGACTGGCTGAGTTCTAGGCCCAGGTAGGTGTACCTGTTGGTTTCAGTAAGTGGACGGTTGTCTATCATAAAGGTAGGATTGCCAGTGGGTTTCTGCTTTCTTTTCTGGAACACCATGATATTAGTTTTTTTCTCGTTGATTGGCAGTGCCCATGTGCTGCTGAAGGTCTCTAGGATTTTCAGATGATCTTGGAGGCCTTTCTCAGTTGGTGATAACAGCACGAGGTCATCTGCATACAGCAGAAATTTCACCTGGGTGTCATGGAGGGTGAGTCCTGGTGCTGAGGAGGACTCTAGGGCCACTGCCAGCTCGTTGATGTAGATGTTAAAGAGCGTTGGACTGAGGCTGCAGCCCTGTCTCACTCCTCGACTTTGTTGGAAATAGGCTGTCCTCCTTCCGTTGACCTTCACACTGCAACTGTTCTCTGTGTAGGAGCTTCGGATGACATCATATGTTTTGCCTCCTATTCCGCTCCCCAGCAATTTTAGGAATAGTCCTGGGTGCCACACTGAGTCGAAGGCCTTCTTGAAGTCCACAAAACAAGCGTATATCTTCCCGTTCTTTGTATTGTGGACGTGGCTCTTGATGAGGCTGTGCAGAGTGTAGATGTGGTCAGTGGTGCGGTGGTTTGGCATGAACCCTGCTTGGCTCTTGCTGAGGACGTTGTGCTCGGTGAGGAAGGTGAGGATCCTCTTGTTCAGGATGCAGTTGAAGAGTTTACCCAGGTTGCTGCTGACACATATCCCTCGGTAGTTTGCTGGGTCGTACTTGTCCCCATTTTTGTGTATAGGGGTTATGAGGCCTTGGTTCCAGTTTTTGGGGAAGCAGCCGGCCTGCAGTACAATATTAAATAGTTTTGTTATCGCAGCCTGGATGTCTGGAGGGCTGTATATGTATAAATATGTGATTCTTCACATTTTGCATTAGTCTTTGCCTGATGAAGAGACCTGAGTAGTCTTGAAAGCTTGCAATTTGTTACCATCTTTTCAGGTAGCCATTAAAAGTTATCAACCACTGAGGACTCTCAATTCTAAATATTTTTCTACATGAGGAGTATAATACAGTGAGATCTGTGATCGGATTACCTATTCCAGAGAAATCCACATTTTTCTTATATGTAAATGATCTGTTCAGGGCTATGGGCCAAAGAGAGATGGAGAAACGCTGACAAGGATAGTAGTCCACATATTATTCGACAGTGGATGTTTTTCAATATGTTATTCTTCTTTTTTCTAGGTTAATTGTATGGAGATTTTCCAACAGTTTAGAAACTCTTTCTTCTTCATAACATATGAAGGACCCATAGGAAGACTTTCAAATAAACAGATTGAAAGCATTCCCACATTCTCAGAAATTAATTTCCTTTTTGTTCTTGGTGAAAAGCAAAAATGATTGTCAACTTGATATTGAATTCATCCTGGACAGCTTATCCTAAAATAAAAGACAGCCAACATTTTTACAGACACATCAGCATACCATAATACCATAAATCACTAAGATTTTTAAGAAAAATGCCATATTTTACAGACTGTCCAGAAATCTCTGAACAGTTGGCATGGAAGAAAAACATTCTAGTCTTGCGCTAAGTTCACACTGGGCATTTTTGCTGCATTTTTTCTGCAGTAAAACCTGAGTACTTGACAGGAAAGAAGCTGTGGCAAAAATGCAGGTTTTGCTGTGTTTTCGGTGCGTTTTTTTTCATGCGCTTTTTTCATTCAATTCAATTGGGTGAAAAACACTAAAAAACAGCTGAAAGAAGTGACCTGCCCTATGTCCAGAAAATACAGCAAAGTACAAAATACTGATAACAAAAACAAGCTGTGTGCATGAGATTTCTGAAATCTCATAGACATAGCTGGTACTGTCAAATGCAGCTGAAAATTAGCATAAGAAAAGCTGCAAAAACACCCAGTGTGAATATAGCCTAACAGGTCAAGAGGCAACATAAGGTAATTGGTACATGATAAAGGAAAAATTGACATGTATTGACCTGCTGAAGTCTAATTGTAACTTATGGTCGTCCTGTTTCTCACTCGATGACAGTCCCATTTCTTCTTGTTTGCCTTGTTATTTTATTCTGCAGAGCACTTTATAATTATTACATTACTACTTCATCTGTGCAGATGTAACAAGGTGGCACGGGATGGTAGTCGTGGGCGAGTCCACTAAGTAACAGTCAATGAGCTCCCCAGCCCATTGTACATGAAAATACAAGAGAAGTCCCAGCCTGTGGTACAGTCAGTTACCTTCATCACATGTTCACTTTGGTTGCAGGGGATCAGATCTCAGGAAAACACCACAAGCCATAGTCCTGTTCCAACAGTAAAAACTTTACTGAACACAGTGCAAACGAGACAATGTTTCCTGTACTTTCCCTGCAGCCTCTGTGTGTTACATGTCACCAGCACCTGTCCTGGTCTTGAATCCTGTATTTTTTCCTGGGGTCGATCCCACAGAGCCAGTGTTTGTCCACGCTGTACGTCAGCCAAGGGCATCTGTTATTCCCTTGTCTGGGGAATCCTGTGTCCTTGCTATGGTGCATGTCTTGCCCTGGGCAAGCCTGCCCGGGCTCTGCTTTTAAAGCAGGAAGTTCTTATCCTAAGTTTCTGAGGCTTTGCACCTTCCCCCTTTTAACTCCTCCCAACTGTTAACCCTTAATATTCTAGCCCTAAGCTAAGTAACACATTTAATATGAAGTTAATGTCACACCATAATACAGCACATTACACATTGCAGGATCATTAGATAAACCGCATATTACATTTACAGTAACAAATAATAAGATGCCGCAAGTGTTACATATGTACAGTGCCCACAGAAGAAAGAAGGCAGTCGAGGGTCCCCGCCACCTCCTTACGCTCCTCCCTCCAAAAATGTGGTCGTCCCCCACCATGACATTACCTGTAAATAAAACTGCTAGAAATTTTAAAACATTTAACATTTTTACAGTTCATGCTGTCTTATTGGTCAAACCTGACCTCGTCTGGAGACGTGGAACCAAAAAGTTCAATTTCCTTTTAAAGTGAGTCCGACTGACTTCAGTCCTGTGGCTCCTGGGACCCGTCTTTACAAGGGTACCACCCATGAGCAGTTGAGAGATACCACATAACATCAGTTCGGGACTGTAGTCCAATCCTTTCCTACTCCGGGCATCCGAACGTAGGAGTCCAATGATAAAACAAATACACTGGCCCCGTGGCCAATTTAGCAATAGTCCATATAGTCCTGAGCCAGATCATTCCTTTAGTCCTACTGCACAGATCTTTCCCTCTCCCTCCTTTTAGTAGCCTACGGGCCCAGTAAAACACAAGTGAGCTGCTTTTAATAGGGGACAGTTCAGGGTTAAAATGGGTAAGGTTCAAGGTTAAAACAGTTCAGTTTTGAAAGCAGCCACACACACAGTTCACATTGATTAACCCCTTTAGAGTCTTCGTCCCGTAATCCAGCAGGGGATGCACAAGGGTGCGCAAAGAAAACTTCGATGAGGGGGGAAAAAACAAAACAGTCCTTTTCACGTGTGACCATCCGAGTCACCAATGACACTCAGTCCTGGTGTCACTCAGGGCCTCCGACCCTCGTAGAGACAGACACAGAGCAGTCTCTCCTATCCATCAGGTGCAACTGGCACAACATTTTTTTCTTTGATGAACAGAGCCACATCTCTTAATGCAGTGTAACTTGGCAGCATAATGAGCTGCATTCGGGCCCTGCACCACAATATATGTGTGTCCTGAAGATCCGCTGGAAGATGATCCTCCACTGGTCCTCCTACTCCTCTTTCCCTCCAGCAGCAGATCCAGAGCAAACGGAGCTCCCAGCTTCCATGATTCGACTGCGGGCCGGGAATCTACTGGCCCCTGGCTGGTCACAGGCTCAGCGACAGCGGCAGTCAGCTGCATATTAGATTGGGCTGCACGTGCCCATCACTCCTCTGAGCTGGAGACCATCCTGACGGCCATCGCATATGGCCCCCGAGGTCCCGATTCTTTAATAAGAGTCACATAGTCCCATTCCTGGAGGGGACCCTTACAATCAATGGACACAGCATTGACAAATACTTCCTCTCTAGTTTCGGCTTCCTGGATAAATCCGTACCCTTTTGTAAAGTTAAAGTACTTGATGCAACCATGGGCTACCCGACTGGACATGGCTCCCCCACCGGGCATTGTAACTCCTGCAGAATTCAGCGTTCCCGCTGCTTTTTCTTGCTAATCTTTCCTCTAATCCACCAGACTTCCTCCTCAGTGGGCACCAGGGATTCCTCCAGGTACGCGCCAATGGTGATGGGCAGGGCCGGTGCAGGCCGCAAGGCCGCAGAGGGTGACAGGACCGGAGAAGATGGTGGAGTCGGGAGAAGTGACAGAGCCGAAGAGGGGGTCAAAGTCGAAAAGGTTGACGAAGCCGAAGAGGGTGACAACACAGGAGTCGACACAGCCACCGAGAAGACCACAGACTCCACACTCACCTATGCCGCATCCGATGATGATCCCCTCACGCAGTTGCGTGAGCCAGGGATGACAGTGGTGGTGACTCTTCTCAGCACGGCCTCCAGTGTCTTCCGTACCTCTTTCTGTTTCCTGGGTCGCGCAATGCTAAGGCTCCCGGTAAGCTCCTTCTCCCGCCATCTGAAAGTGAACCATTCATCCTGCTCCCTCAGCTGCCAGCTTCTGAATCGTGGGCCCATCTCTGCCCGGGCCACAGACCGCTCTCAACCCTGGTGTCCTATCCCTCCTCTGCAGTCATTCTCCTTCAGAACATCGCAACAGGTAATGGCGCATTCCCTTCAGATGAGCTGGTCAATCCTGCTGGGTTACACCCATTCATGGGAGGAGTCACTTCCGGAAGCTACACCCGTTTTCTCACACTCTGTGGTAAAGGCTGAAACTTCTTCTTCGCCCGCACCCATTTTAGGAGGGCATCAATCACAGTGAGATGTGGCCTCAACTCAGGCAATGGCTCCCTTCCTTTTGGCACCAGATGCTTTCCAGGATGCCCATGAAGGGCGGCACCACCCTACATTTTTGCTTCACCAACTGTCTCCTTCTCGAGAGTGTTTAGCATCATCTTGGATCACAACTCAACCATCAGTCCACAAGTCCCGGGAATGTTTTTCACCAGTCCTGTAGCTGCAGGGCTTCTAGATTCGATCCTGCTGACTACGCAAAATGTAACAAGGTGGCACGGGGTGGTAGTCATGGGCGAGTCCACTAAGTCACAGTCAGTGAGCACCCCGGCCCCTTGTACATGAAAAGACAAGTGAAGTCCCAGTCCCGTGGTACAGTCAGTTGCATTCATCACACGTTCACTTGGGTTGAAGGGGATCAGATCTCAGGAAAACACCACAAGCCACAGTCCTGTTCCAATAGTAAAAACTTTACTGAATACGGTGCAAATGAGAAACAATGTTTCCTGTACTTTCGCTGCAGACTCTGTGCATTACATGTGGAACGCCCGCAAGGGCCGTGGGATACTCGGTACCGGGTCCTGTCATCGTTAAAAGGGTGGTCACGGTGGCAGCAACCCGGTCCGTGACCCTGGGTGTCCAAATGAAAGTGAATGCCCTTAAAGGGGTTTTGTAGTTTGTGTTCATGATGCCACCTGTGGTTCTCGGTCAGGGATGACCGACGCTGCTTAAAGGGATCCACTGGGGTGATATTATGGCAGCTAAGATGGTATGGCTTCCTACAGGTGAAGCTGGGTCCCCAGGCCTCCCGGTGTAGTTGGGGCAAGTAGTAGGTGGTATATAAAAAACGGAGGACACAGGGTTGCAGTCTCTTTATCTCTTTACCGATGAATTCAGGCAGCCACAGTCCAGGGTACCGGATCAGAGGTACAGGTATCGTCCGTCCGGCTTGGAAGCGAATCTGGACTCCCCTTTAACAGGCGGGGTTGGAAGCCTTCCTACTAGCACTGTGGTGTAGTCCCTTGTTGCCTTAGGCCTCTCACAAGGTCCTCACGTTTCTTCTCTGTCCTCCTTGTTAGTAGGACACTACCCGTACGACAGGTAGCTCAAGCCTTTTTACAGGATCTCTATCACCATCCGGGTTCTATTCTGCTACTGTGTCCTCGGGTGTCAATGGTGGACAGGTAACTTGCAATCTGCTGTCCGCTGGTTTCTGTCATGAGGCATAGAGTTAATACCACAACCTCGGTCTTCCGGCTACCGGTATCTGCGCTCAGCGTGGAGGAAGCCCAGTCGCAGCTTCTCTCTCCAGCTCTTCACTCTCCAGTGCTCCACTTCCCCATTCAGTCTCTTTACAGACTGCTCTGCTTTCCTCTTTGCTCTTCCCAGGAGCTGCAGCACCTCACGTGGCTGCATGGCCCCTTCTTTCTCTCTCCGACTCTCTGTCTGTCTCCTCTCACTCCATTCTCCTTTCACAGACTGGCTATTACTAACTCCTCCAGACCAGAATATATATCTATATCTAGGGAAGTTCCCCTGAAACTGGGTTCAGAGCTCCCCCTTTTGGCCTGGAGTCAGAACAGTGTTGTATGTGCTGAATATGTGATAAAAGGGATCCTTCCT
This sequence comes from Ranitomeya imitator, assembly GCF_032444005.1. NCBI lineage: Eukaryota > Metazoa > Chordata > Amphibia > Anura > Dendrobatidae > Ranitomeya > Ranitomeya imitator. Next base: position 72,162,473 of record NC_091291.1, on the reverse strand, counting down.
CACTTCCAAGAGTGACATCTCTCTCCCCATGAGGAGAGCAATGTCACTGTAACAACCAGGAACCTGGGGTGTTACACATGTCACCAGCAATTGTCCTGGTCCCGAATCCCGTATTCCTCCTGGGGTTGATCCCACAGAGTCAGTGTTTGTCCACGCTGCCATCAGCCTAGGACAGCTGTTATTCCCTCGTCCAGGGACTCCTCTGTCCTCACTATGGTGCATGTCTTGCCCTGGGCAAGCCTGCCTGGGCTCTGCTTTAAGAGCAGGAAGTCCCAGGGCCGGATTTAAGAGGTGAGAGGCCTGGGGCCCATTTTGGAGGGAGGCCCATTTTTCAAGGTGATTAACAAGGACTGACATAGTGGATATCCTCATAACATCTGAAATTGCATTACGCAATAAGAGTCACGCCTAATGGGAACATAATACCTATATAGAAACGAGGAGCTCAGGACTCATATAACTACACAGGGCCAACCACACATCTGATTAAATATAAATTTTATTAAATTCAGCAAAGATAAAAAATTCAAAGACAAAGACACAAAGGCCCAATCTATATACAAAACAATGGACGAGTGCCTGGAAGGGGATAAAAGAGCAATACATAGTATGCACAATGGCTGCAGGCAATAACCCCTGGAAAATGGGTCAGGGAAAAGTGTGTACCCCTAGCATGTAAACCCTGTATCCCTAACAATGAACAAGGCCAGAGATAAGCTAAGTAGGCAATATATTTAGGATCTGGTACAAAGACCTAGATCTATAGAAGCTTCTGGCCACTCATAAATAAATAGAGTGGTACTCATACCATCCCACAGAAAGTGCTCATGCTAAAGTGCAATTGCGCAGGACAGCAGCAGTTAGGGACAAAACTTACCCATATCAAGGGGCGATAGCGCAGTCACTCCGCATACAGGATGCCCCATTTTTCAAGGTGTTGCAATATGTAATGCAAAAGCACAAAATGAAACGAACGCAAGTTTATTTACAAAAAACATTTACGCAGAGTAATTCAGGTAAAATCTTTCAATTTTTACAATACAGGCACTTTCCTTGATTTTTGTGCTGCAAAATCACTAATGATGTCACCAAAGTCCAATTCACGCAGTAGATCTGACTCGATGCTCATGATAGCCAAATTTACAAGTCGTTACTGCTTCATGGATGTCCTTAATCGGTTTTCAACTAATTTGAGTTTTGAGAAGGAACATTTACCACTGCAGTTTGTTACCATCAAATTATTATTTGGGTCCTTTAACTTAATACTTTCTTGCGCCACCTTTTGCTGTGATTACAGCTGCAAGTCACTTGGGGTATGTCTCTATCAGTTTTGAACATCAAGAGACTGAAATTCTTGCCCATTCTTCCTTGGCAAACAGCTCGAGCTCAGTGAGGTTTGATGGAGATCGTTTGTAAACAGCAGTTTTCAGCTCTTTCCACAGATTCTCGATTGGATTGAGGTCTGGACTTTGACTTGGCCATTCTAACACCTGGATACGTTTATTTGTGAACCATTCCATTGTAGATTTTGCTTTATGTTTGGGATCATTGTCTTGTTGGAAGACAAATCTCTGTCCCAGTCTCAGGTCTTATGCAGACTCCAACAGGTTTTCTTCAAGAATGGTCCTGTATTTGGCTCCGTCCATCTTCCAATCAATTTTAAACATCTTCCCTGTCCCTGCTGAAGAAAAGCAGGCCCAAACCATGATGTTGCCACCACCAGGTTTGACAGTGAGGATGGTGTGTTCAGGGTGATGAGCTGTGTTGCCTTTACGCCAAACATATCATTTGGCATTGTTGCCAAAAAGTTCGATTTTGGTTTCATCTGACCAGAGCACCTTCTTCCACATGTTTGGTGTGTCTCCCAGGTGGCTTGTTGCAAGCTTTAAATGACACTTTTTATGGATATCTTTGAGAAATGGCTTTCTTCTTGCCAATCTTCCATAAAGGCCAGATTTGTGCAGTGTATGACTGATTGTTGTCCTAGGGACAGACTGTCCCACCTCAGCTGTAGATCTCGGCAGTTCATCCAGAGTGATCATGGGCCTCTTGGCTGCATCTCTGATCAGTCTTCTTCTTGTTTGACATGAAAGTTTAGAGGGACGGTCGGGTCTTGATAGATTTGCAGTGGTAGGATACTCCTTCCATTTCAATATGATCGCTTGCACAGTGCTCCTTGGGATGTTTAAAGTTTTGGAAATCATTTTGTACCCAAACATGGCTTTAATCTTCTCCACAACAGTATCAAGGACCTGCCTGTTGTGTTCCTTGGTCTTCATGATGCTCTCTGTGCTTCAAACAGAACCCTGAGACTATCACAGAGCAGGTGCATTTATACGGAGACTTGATCACACACAGGTGGATTATGATTATCATCATTTAGGACAACATTGGATCATTCAGAGATCCACAATGAACTTCTGGAATGAGTTTGCTTCACTGAAAGTAAAGGGGCCGAATAATATTGCACGCCCCACTTTCCAGTTTTTGAATTTCCACAAAAATTTAAAATAACGAATAAATATCGTTCAACTTTACAATTGTGTTCCACTTGTTGTTGATTCTTCACCCAAAATTTACATTTGGTATCTTTATGTTTGAAGCATGATATGTGAGAAAAGGTTGAAAAGTTCCAGGGGGCCGAATACTTTCGCAAGGCGCTGTACATAGAGTATACACAGACACACAGCAATGCAGGATATAGTGTGGACCTGTATATACAGTATGGTACTGTTTAGGACAGGAGCTGCAAGAAAGATACACAGATAGACAGACATACACAGACAGACAGAGATCATACCCACCGCGACACTGTGAATATTGAACCACTTCACCTCTGGATCTTGAATGACTGAAGATCCAGAGTGAAGTCCTGCTGTGCTCCGCGGTGGAAAATCCTCTTCTCGCACCAACATCATGGCTCCACCTCCTTCCTCAAAGGTAGCTGAACAAACTCTCATCTGATCTAATCCAAGGGAGCGATCATATAGCTGAATAGGTAGCACCTAGAAGCTTCTGTTGGGATCGCAGAAGGATGCCGTAAGCCATAAGCTATGCATTAGGTACAGGGAGGATACTAAGGAAGTCTGGCTAGCCAGGTCAGTGGATGCTGGCGCAGGTCAGGTGCCATGACTCTGCCGCTCTGCGCCAGCCACTGAGATGTAGGACCTTAGCCAGGTCCCTACACTTTCAATAGTCTCTCTTTTGCTAATCTTTTCCTTATCATTAGAAACGGTTCACAGCAAAGAGACATGTCTTTTACATGTTTTGAGATATTGGTGGGAGGCCCACGCTCGGTGGGTGGCCCCGGGCCCCTTGCCCCCCTTCCCCTTAATCCGGGCCTGGGAAGTCCTTCTCCTAAGTTTCTGAGGCTTTTCACCATCCCCCCTTTAACTCCTCCCAGCTGTCATGCTATCCCTAAGCTAAGTAACACACTTAATATTAAGTAAATGTCACACCATAATACAGCACATTACAGGAACATTAGTTAAACCACATACTACATTTACAGTAACAAACAATAAGGTGCCGCACGTGTTACATGTGTACAGTGCCCACAGGAGAGAGAAGGCAGTCGGGGGTCCCCGCCACCTCCTTACACTGACATGAAGCCACAGAAGCTCAGCCAGCATCAATAAATCACAAGTAAAGTTAAATAATATCACAAACAATTTTCTTAAACAGAAAAAAAATTAAACCTTTTTTAAGGGGTCCTCTCAGGCTTGTACATTATTCCCTATCCATGGTATAAAGGGGAAATCTTCCCGATCACTGGGACCCCCACATGACCCTGCGTGCGTGCAGTGGTGGCAAATCATGTGCACTGCCGCACCATTCATTCTTATGGGAATGCCTCAGTCCAGCCAAGCGCAGTATTCTTTATCTCTGGTGGTCCCATTAAGAGTGAACTGGGAAGGATGGAGGATGACTTCTAATCTTGAGAATACCTCTTTAATTCAGAACTACTGGGACAGTAAAGCATGATATTTCCCATAATTATTAACCCCCCTAGTTGACTTATATGAGGGAATGAGAGGTATATATCATATCACCCGCCATCATCCCGAGATAAAACATAACTTTCCCCACTGTGACTCTGCAGCGCCCCAGAGACCTGGTCTTTGCAGTAATGTCGCTCTGCCACTAAGGGGAGTGATGGTACGTCTAATGGCACTAAAGGAGTTCACCTGACCAGGTATCACCAGCACACAGTACACTTCACACTCCGGCCAGTAGGGGGAGCAAAAGGTTCTATTTATTAGGCCACTCCTCACACTGGTAAAACTAGGGGTTGGATAGGAAGTTAGTCAGAAGCTGACTGGGTTTTTTCCAGGCAACATCCCGTGGCAGGGGGTGTTGCGGGGAGGATTCAGGGGGGTCCCTGTCAGGCATGGGAACCTGGCAGGTACCTAGCAAAAAGGCAGAATGTTACGGAGCCGCGCCTGCACTACCTTGCGGCGGCATCTAAAGAAAGGACATGAAGCGAAGGATATTGTGGACAGTGAGAAACGAGATCAAGCATAAAGGAGAGCCAGTAGGAGTCGTGCCCCGAGAACAGCAACATCTTACTGAGGCGCGTAGCCGGTGCCCGGAACACCGAGGAAGTAACTGACTGTATGCCTTACTTCAAATACCGCAGGACAGTTAATTATAGGTTGGCTGTCTACCTTACATCACCTAAGCAGACATATGGGGCAACCGTGGAGAGGGGCGTCTCTATGGTCCCGGAAGAGCTCCGAGCCTACCCGTCAAACGGGTGCGTCCTAGCCATAACAAACTTGGGGGACGGAGAATAGAAAGAATGAGAAAGAACTAGAAAGAACGAGAACAAAAGTTGTGAGGACTATCCCGAATGCTCAGCAGGGAAGCACTACAACACACAGGCGCTAGTGGTAGGCACTGATTTCCACCTGCAAAGGGAACTCTGGATGTGCCTTCGGACCGGCCGGTCTCAGACAGCCCTGTTAACAGTGCTCTGGATTGAGGATCCTGAAGTCACCAGTAAAGAGATAAAGAGACTGCAACCCTGTGTCCTCGTTATTGACTGCACCTCACATCATCACCACCTACACTACTGGGAAGCCCTAGGGACTCACTTCACTTGTGGGAAGGTAAACCATCTAGCTGCCATCACATCACCCCAGTGGACCCCAAGCAGCGTCGGTCACCCTGACCGAATACCACAGGTGGCGTCACGAAACCTTAGACTACTTTCATCATCCCTTTTATTGGACGCCCCTTAGCAGGGTCACGGACCGGGTCCAGCCACCGTGACGTCCCCAGAACTGAGCCCGAGAGGACCGGTATCGAGTAACCCGCGGCCCTGCGTCTGGGGGCGCTCCAAGTCCATCTGTCCTCTTCAGGTATTTGGCATATCGCAGATTACAGGTTGTGGTTATTTATCATAGTTGGTTGAAATCTTCACGGAAGTCAGTAAATTTATGGCCATCAGTGGCAGAAATAACATACTACTATAATATTTCCTTTCAAGTGAAGACATGAAAGGGAGAAGTCTGTAAATAGTTATCTGCTTGCATGCACGCTCATCTGACAAACATCTGCTGCTGACTGAGCCCCGTATACAGTCTGTAACTGCACAGATGTGTTGTATTCTGCAGGAGAAAAATACAGTTTATTTTCCTTGTCAACAATTTTATTTTCTTTGTGAGAAGACGTAGAACAATATGTAATAAGACCAGATGATGACTATCTGGAGATGCATGGCTGCGAGGAGGAATGCCTACATGTGTTATGTATGTATACATATTACTGATGGAGAGAATAATATGGATCACTGGGTCACTTTTCTAATGCCGAGACCATGCTGGTTTGTTGGATACAAATTACACTGCCATTATGTTTCCTAGAACTTTATTGTTGTGATATTCTTCTGAAATGTACCATTAGAAATAATAAGTCAGGATGAGAAGCAAAGTAAATAATGCAGAAGAAGTCATAATTATGCAAAATAACATATAAAGGGATCTTCAAATGGACAGATGTAAATGACATATGAATAAGACATACAATAAATGTAATAATTTGGAGGCATCCAACCACTGAGATCTTCAGCAATATTAAAACTCCAGCTGCCAAGTCTTCCTTCAGGTGTAGAGGTGAACATATTTGTTTTCAGATATGCCTGGAAAGAGAGATGAAAATAATGAGGGCATAAAAGACAACACTGGTTTGTTTTGCTTGGGAAGTAATAGGTTCAGGAGTGGACATTAACAGCCTGGGGCCCAATGCGGAAATGTGTCTGGGCCCCCCTTCTTTTATGGCAACAAAGCTACAGATTATATATATATATATATATATACATATATATATATATATACGGTATATATATATAGCTACACACACACATATATATATATTACATAGCCTCCTTTATTATGTATATTGCCGTCCCTTATTAAACAGTGCGCTCTATTGTTATGTACAACTCTGTCCCTTACAATTTGATTAAATAGAGTCACGTTCTTTATTACATACCGCCCTGCCCTGTTAGATATATAATGCAATGACTGCTGATGGCGCATCTGAAAGCTTCTTTTCTAATGGAGGAGTTCATGGACTTGTTGTCTGGTCATTGACTACTCCATCAGCAGTCATTTTATATCTAAAAAAATAGGACTATGTAATAAAAGAGGATGCTGTGAATAATAAAAATAAAAAGAATAGACTATGTAAGAGACAGTGTGTTAGCAGCGCTGCTATCAGCAGCGCCGCTTCAACTTACCGCCGGCGCTCAGCTCCAGGGTCCCGACGCGCTCCTCCTGCTTCTTCTGCGGCTGATCCTCCTGCTCGTTCCTGCCGCTCAGTTCCAGGGTCCCGGCGCGCTCCTCCTGCTTCTGCAGCAGCGCCGTCTCTTCATACTTCCAGTTCCCAGCGTGCTCCTCTTCTCGGTGCTCCTCAGCTTCCTGGTTCTGGCTCTGCTTCTAAGATTTGTCTCCTGCGCAGCGTCCTAGCTTCTCTAGAGGGCGCATGCGCTACAGTCCTTCAGCTGTTGGATACCTGAATCCGATGATCAGGGCTGCCACTAGAAATTTCGGGGCCCCATACTGGCAAAATTTTCGGGGCCCCCTTGAAACTCCGCCCAGGCTCCACCCCAGCCCCGCCTCCAGGCTCCACCCCACGAACTGTCTACAGTCCCACCACTCTCTCTTGGAAAATCTCCACTTCTCACCTATCACACATTAACAGTTCCCATCACCAGATCACACATATAGCCGGCAGCTTTTGTTTTGGCCAAAAGATTTTTTAAGCCGCCACCACAACAAGGTAGACACTTTTGGCCGGGCCCTACTCTACTGTTACCTACTAAATATTTGTTAAAATATGCAATACAATTTAGGTATATTTTTATTTATTTTTCAATTTTTAAAATGACCTATAATACTACATACAAGGAACAAATACCACAGCACTATGACCAGATGACATATTACCACCACAGTGATCGAATAATATAAAATACAAGGAACAAATACCGCTACACCATGACCAGACCACATATTACCTCCACATCATGACCAGACCACATATTACCAACAATGACTGAATACTACAATACTGATCAGTAATACAAAAAAACCCACAATACTATCACCATCAGTGCCATTATGCACAGGAGATCTGTAATTAGTAAGCAGTGTCTGTGTACAGGTAATACAGTGATCACTGGTGACATTACACACAGGAGCTCTGTATATAATGTATAGATAATACAGTGATCACTGGTGACATTGTACACAGGACCTCTGTATATAGTATACAGTGTATAGTGTAAGTGTATAGGTAACACTGACTCACCAGTGACGTCTCTAGGTGAAGTCCTTCATCTTTCATCCAGCACAGACCGCCATCACTTTATCCAGCCAGGACTCGTCTCTGCAGGAAATAAAACAGTTATCTCGAGTTCCGCTTGTAGAACACATTACTTAATTTTCCCAACTTCTACATTACACCACATGAAGAAGGCAACATAGCATCACTCTACACAGTAACAGGACCGCCCCCCCATTTAAAACAGTATACTCAAAAAATAAAATAAATACATCACTGCAATAATAATATCCCTTAATTAGCCCCTATGGTAATATTCGCCATCCTGGCCACCGTGTGTCTCATTTCAGGCTCCAGCCATATGTTCTCTCATCCTGCCCTCATGAGTATCCATTCTACCCCATATGATCTCCCCATCCTGCCCCATCTGTCTCCATCGTATCCATCCTGCCCCATCTGTTTCCAATCCTGCACCATCTCTGTCCAGCACTCTGCCCCATCTCTGTCCAGCACTCTGCCCCATCTCTGTCCAGCACTCTGCCCCATCTCTGTCCAGCACTCTGCCCCATCTCTGTCCAGCACTCTGCCCCATCTCTGTCCAGCACTCTGCCCCATCTCTGTCCAGCACTCTGCCCAGCACTCTGCCCCATCTCTGTCCAGCACTCTGCCCCATCTCTGTCCAGCACTCTGCCCCATCTCTGTCCAGCACTCTGCCCCATCTCTGTCCAGCACTCTGCCCAGCACTCTGCCCCATCTCTGTCCAGCACTCTGCCCCATCTCTGTCCAGCACTCTGCCCCATCTCTGTCCAGCACTCTGCCCAGCACTCTGCCCCATCTCTGTCCAGCACTCTGCCCCATCTCTGTCCAGCACTCTGCCCCATCTCTGTCCAGCACTCTGCCCCATCTCTGTCCAGCACTCTGCCCCATCTCTGTCCAGCTTTCTGCCCCCCATGTGTCCAGCTTTCTGCCCCCCCGTGTCCAGCTTTCTGCGCCCCCCCCCGTGTCCAGCTTTCTGCCCCCCCCGTCCAGCTTTCTGCCCCCCCCCCGTGTCCAGCTTTCTGCCCCCCCCGTGTCCAGCTTTCTGCCCCCCCCCCCGAGTCCAGCTTTCTGCCCCCCCCCCATGTCCAGCTTTACTGCCCCCTCTGTGTCCAGATTTACTGCCCCCTCTGTGTCCAGATTTACTGCCCCCTCTGTGTCCAGATTTACTGCCCCCTCTGTGTCCAGATTTACTGCCCCCTCTGTGTCCAGATTTACTGCCCCGTGTCCAGCTTTACTGCCCCCTCTGTGTCCAGCCTTCTGCCCCCCCTGTGTCCAGCTTTACTGCCCCCCTGTGTCCAGCCTTCTGCCCCCTGTGTCCAGCTGCCTTCTGCCCCCTCTGTGTCCAGCTGCCTTCTGCCCCCCTGTGTCCAGCTGCCTTCTGCCCCCTCTGTGTCCAGCTGCCTTCTGCCCCCCTGTGTCCAGCTGCCTTCTGCCCCCTCTGTGTCCAGCTGCCTTCTGCCCCCTCTGTGTCCAGCTGCCTTCTGCCCCCTCTGTGTCCAGCTGCCTTCTGCCCCCTCTGTGTCCAGCTGCCTTCTGCCCCCTCTGTGTCCAGCTGCCTTCTGCCCCCGTGTCCAGCTGCCTTCTGCCCCCTCTGTGTCCAGCTTTACTGCCCCCCTGTGTCCAGCTGCCTTCTGCCCCCTCTGTGTCCAGCTTTACTGCCCCCCTGTGTCCAGCTGCCTTCTGCCCCCTCTGTGTCCAGCTGCCTTCTGCCCCCTCTGTGTCCAGCTGCCTTCTGCCCCCCTGTGTCCAGCTGCCTTCTGCCCCCTCTGTGTCCAGCTGCCTTCTGCCCCCTCTGTGTCCAGCTGCCTTCTGCCCCCCTGTGTCCAGCTGCCTTCTGCCCCCTCTGTGTCCAGCTGCCTTCTGCCCCCTCTGTGTCCAGCTGCCTTCTGCCCCCTCTGTGTCCAGCTGCCTTCTGCCCCCTCTGTGTCCAGCTGCCTTCTGCCCCCTCTGTGTCCAGCTGCCTTCTGCCCCCCTGTGTCCAGCTGCCTTCTGCCCCCTCTGTGTCCAGCTTTACTGCCCCCCTGTGTCCAGCTGCCTTCTGCCCCCTCTGTGTCCAGCTTTACTGCCCCCCTGTGTCCAGCTGCCTTCTGCCCCCTCTGTGTCCAGCTGCCTTCTGCCCCCCTGTGTCCAGCTGCCTTCTGCCCCCTCTGTGTCCAGCTGCCTTCTGCCCCCCTGTGTCCAGCTGCCTTCTGCCCCCTCTGTGTCCAGCCTTCTGCCCCCCTGTGTCCAGCTGCCTTCTGCCCCCTCTGTGTCCAGCTGCCTTCTGCCCCCCTGTGTCCAGCTGCCTTCTGCCCCCCTGTGTCCAGCTGCCTTCTGCCCCCTCTGTGTCCAGCTGCCTTCTGCCCCCTCTGTGTCCAGCCTTCTGCCCCCTCTGTGTCCAGCTTTACTGCCCCCCTGTGTCCAGCTGCCTTCTGCCCCCTCTGTGTCCAGCTTTACTGCCCCCCTGTGTCCAGCTGCCTTCTGCCCCCTCTGTGTCCAGCTGCCTTCTGCCCCCCTGTGTCCAGCTGCCTTCTGCCCCCTCTGTGTCCAGCTGCCTTCTGCCCCCCTGTGTCCAGCTGCCTTCTGCCCCCTCTGTGTCCAGCCTTCTGCCCCCCTGTGTCCAGCTGCCTTCTGCCCCCTCTGTGTCCAGCTGCCTTCTGCCCCCATGTGTCCAGCTGCCTTCTGCCCCCTCTGTGTCCAGCTGCCTTCTGCCCCCTCTGTGTCCAGCCTTCTGCCCCCTCTGTGTCCAGCTTTACTGCCCCCCTGTGTCCAGCTGCCTTCTGCCCCCTCTGTGTCCAGCTTTACTGCCCCCCTGTGTCCAGCTGCCTTCTGCCCCCTCTGTGTCCAGCTGCCTTCTGCCCCCCTGTGTCCAGCTGCCTTCTGCCCCCTCTGTGTCCAGCTGCCTTCTGCCCCCCTGTGTCCAGCTGCCTTCTGCCCCCTCTGTGTCCAGCCTTCTGCCCCCCTGTGTCCAGCTGCCTTCTGCCCCCTCTGTGTCCAGCTGCCTTCTGCCCCCCTGTGTCCAGCTGCCTTCTGCCCCCTCTGTGTCCAGCTGCCTTCTGCCCCCCTGTGTCCAGCTGCCTTCTGCCCCCTCTGTGTCCAGCTGCCTTCTGCCCAAACCTCCCCCCCCCCCCGATCGCCGCTCTCCGCTCTCCGCTCTTAATAGAAAAAAAAAAAGTTCTACTTACCTGCCGCGCTCCTGATCTCTCCACGCAGCTGCACTGTGCACTCGCCGGCGACTGACAATGACGTCAGACGCCGGCGACCTGCATGCTGCGGCTGGCGGCTGTTAACTATTGACGTGCGGGCGCGGGCCCGCATGTCAATAGCGTACAGCTGCAGCGCCGGCCGCCGCTAAGGGCCCGGTTCAGCCTGCGGCTGCCGGTAGGGGCCCGGTGAGCAGGTAAGAGGGGGCCCGATGCGGGCCCCCTCTGCTCACCGGGCCCCTTACGCCAGTCACGGCTGTAATGCCCTGATGGCGGCCCTGCCGATGATCTCCTACAGCCAATCCGGGTTAGGTATCTGGTATATCAGGCCGTCTCCCCCGCATGGTGGCGCCTGATCGTCATTTGCTTTTTGCTTATGTCTCTGGCCCCTTTGTTCTCTAGTGTCTCGCATTCCCGTGCTATTCACGTCTTCCTGCGTAATCCTGTTTCCGTGCTTTCCTCCGCCTCTGCTGCATTTCCTATCGTTCGTCTCCCCTAATCCTCTTTCCCTCTTTCCCTACAGATCAGTCTTCGTTCCAGCTTCCCTGTTTTCCGGTTCCTTTCAGCGTGTGTTTTCCGTTGCAGTTGTTCCAGTCGTCCTGTTTCCCGTATTACCATCCCCAGTACTTTCTTTGTTTTTTGTCTCATCCCCTTCCCTCCTTCTGAGCCGTCCCTCTCTGTAAAGACAGGTCCCTGTCTTTTGTTTTGCTGGAAGCTCTGAGACGCAAAGGGTGTACCGCCGTGCCGTTAGTTCGGCACGGTGGGTTTTTTTTGCCCCCTTTGCGTGGTTTTGCTTTAGGGTTTTTTGTAGACTGCAAAGTTCGCTTTACTGTCCTCGCTCTGTCCTAGAATATCGGGCCCCACTTTGCTGAATCTATTTCATCCCTACGTTTTGTCTTTTCATCTTACTCACAGTCATTATATGTGGGGGGCTGCCTTTTCCTTTGGGGAATTTCTCTGGGGCAAGTCAGGCCTATTTTTCTATCTTCAGGCTAGCTAGTTTCTTAGGCTGTGCCGAGTTGCCTAGGTAGTTGTTAGGCGCAATCCACAGCCGCTTTTAGTTGTGTTTAGGATAGGATCAGGTGTGCAGTCTACAGAGTTTCCACGTCTCAGAGCTCGTTCTTGTATTTTTGGGTATTTGTCAGATCACTGTGTGCGCTCTGATCGCTATGCACACTGTGTTTCTGGATTGCCTTCATAACACCTGTCATTAGCAAACATAACAGTACAAGGAGCCAAAACTAATGATTCTCAATAGAGGGAAAGAAAAAGTTCTGACATCATTTTTTTTTTTTTTTTTTCTGCTCTGTGTTCACTTTTTTTTTTTTCCCCTAGACATTTGGGTGATTCTGGACACAGGTGTGGACATGGATATTCAGGGTCTGTGCTCTTCAATGGATAATCTCGTTATAAATGTACAAAAAATTCAAGATACTATTGATCAGAAATCTATGTTAGAACCAAGAATTCCTATTCCTGATTTGTTTTTTGGAGATAGAACTAAGTTTCTAAGTTTCAAAAATAATTGTAAGCTATTTCTGGCCTTGAAACCTCATTCTTCTGGTAATCCTATTCAACAGGTTTTGATTATTATTTCTTTTTTGGGCGGCGACCCTCAATACTGGGCATTTTCTCTTGCGCCAGGAGACCCTGCATTGAGTAGTGTCGATGCGTTTTTCCTGGCGCTCGGATTGCTGTATGATGAGCCTAATTCAGTGGATCAGGCTGAGAAAAATTTGCTGGCTTTGTGCCAGGGTCAGGATGATATAGAAGTATATTGTCAGAAATTTAGGAAATGGTCAGTACTCACTCAGTGGAATGAATCTGCGCTGGCAGCTTTGTTCAGAAAGGGTCTCTCTGAGGCTCTTAAGGATGTCATGGTGGGATTTCCTATGCCTGCTGGTTTGAATGAGTCTTTGTCTTTGGCCATTCAGATCGGTCGACGCTTGCGCGAGCGTAAATCTGTGCACCATTTGGCGGTACTGCCTGAGGTTAAACCTGAGCCTATGCAGTGCGATAGGACTATGACAAGAGTTGAACGGCAGGAATACAGACGTCTGAATGGTCTGTGTTTCTACTGTGGTGATTCCACTCATGCTATTTCTGATTGTCCTAAGCGCACTAAGCGGTCCGCTAGGTCTGCCGTCATTGGTACTGTACAGTCCAAATTCCTTCTGTCCATTACCTTGATATACTCTTTGTCGTCGTTTTCTGTCATGGCGTTTGTGGATTCGGGCGCTGCCCTGAATCTGATGGATTTGGATTATGCTAAACGTTGTGGGTTTTTCTTGGAGCCTTTGCGGTGTCCTATTCCATTGAGAGGAATTGATGCTACACCTTTGGCCAAGAATAAACCTCAATACTGGGCCCAGCTGACCATGTGCATGGCTCCTGCACATCAGGAAGTTATTCGCTTTCTGGTTTTGCATAATCTGCATGATGTGGTCGTGTTGGGGTTGCCATGGCTACAAACCCATAATCCAGTATTGGATTGGAATTCCATGTCGGTATCCAGCTGGGGTTGTCAGGGGGTACATGGTGATGTTCCATTTTTGTCGATTTCGTCATCCACCCCTTCTGAGGTCCCAGAGTTCTTGTCTGATTATCAGGATGTATTTGAAGAGCCCAAGTCCGATGCTCTACCTCCGCATAGGGATTGTGATTGTGCTATCAATTTGATTCCTGGTAGTAAATTCCCTAAAGGTCGATTATTTAATTTATCCGTGCCCGAACACGCCGCTATGCACAGTTATGTGAAGGAATCCCTGGAGAAGGGACATATTCGCCCATCGTCATCACCACTGGGAGCAGGGTTCTTTTTTGTAGCCAAGAAGGATGGTTCGCTGAGACCGTGTATTGATTACCGCCTTCTTAATAAGATCACTGTTAAATTTCAGTATCCCTTGCCATTGTTATCTGACTTGTTTGCTCGGATTAAGGGGGCTAGTTGGTTCACTAAGATAGATCTTCGTGGTGCGTATAATCTGGTGAGAATCAGGCAAGGAGATGAATGGAAAACTGCATTCAATACGCCCGAGGGTCATTTTGAGTATCTAGTGATGCCGTTCGGACTTGCCAATGCTCCATCTGTGTTTCAGTCTTTTATGCATGACATCTTCCGTGAGTATCTGGATAAATTCCTGATTGTTTACTTGGATGACATTTTGATCTTCTCAGATGATTGGGAGTCTCATGTGAAGCAGGTCAGAATGGTTTTTCAGGTCCTGCGTGCTAACTCTTTGTTTGTGAAGGGATCAAAGTGTCTCTTCGGTGTGCAGAAAGTTTCATTTTTGGGGTTCATCTTTACCCCTTCTACTATCGAGATGGATCCAGTTAAGGTCCAAGCCATCCAGGATTGGATTCAGCCGACATCTCTGAAAAGTCTGCAAAAGTTCCTGGGCTTTGCTAATTTTTATCGTCGCTTCATCTGTAATTTTTCTAGCATTGCCAAACCATTGACCGATTTGACCAAGAAGGGTGCTGATTTGGTTAATTGGTCTTCTGCTGCTGTGGAAGCTTTTCAGGAGTTGAAGCGTCGTTTTTGTTCTGCCCCTGTGTTGTGTCAGCCAGATGTCTCTCTTCCGTTCCAGGTCGAGGTTGATGCTTCTGAGATTGGAGCAGGGGCGGTTTTGTCACAGAGAGGTTCTGATTGCTCAGTGATGAAACCATGTGCTTTCTTTTCCAGGAAGTTTTCGCCCGCTGAGCGTAATTATGATGTGGGCAATCGAGAGTTGCTGGCCATGAAGTGGGCATTCGAGGAGTGGCGTCATTGGCTTGAAGGAGCTAAGTATCGCGTGGTGGTATTGACTGATCATAAGAACTTGACTTATCTCGAGTCTGCCAAGCGCTTGAATCCTAGACAGGCCCGTTGGTCGTTATTTTTTGCCCGCTTCGACTTTGTGATTTCGTACCTTCCGGGCTCTAAAAATGTGAAGGCGGATGCTCTGTCTAGGAGTTTTGTGCCCGACTCTCCGGGTTTATCTGAGCCAGCGGGTATCCTCAAGGAAGGAGTCATTGTGTCTGCCATCTCCCCTGATTTGCGGCGGGTGCTGCAAAAATTTCAGGCGAATAAACCTGATCGTTGTCCAGCAGAGAAACTGTTCGTCCCTGATAGGTGGACTAATAAACTTATCTCTGAACTTCATTGTTCGGTGTTGGCTGGTCATCCTGGAATCTTTGGTACCAGAGAGTTAGTGGCTAGATCCTTCTGGTGGCCATCTCTGTCACGGGATGTACGTACTTTTGTGCAGTCCTGTGGGATTTGTGCTAGGGCTAAGCCCTGCTGTTCTCGTGCCAGTGGGTTGCTTTTGCCCTTGCCGGTCCCAAAGAGGCCTTGGACACATATTTCGATGGATTTCATTTCTGACCTTCCCGTTTCTCAAAAGATGTCAGTCATTTGGGTGGTCTGTGATCGCTTTTCTAAAATGGTCCATCTGGTGCCCTTGGCTAAATTGCCTTCCTCCTCTGATTTGGTACCTTTGTTCTTTCAGCATGTGGTTCGGTTGCATGGCATTCCTGAGAATATTGTTTCTGACAGAGGTTCCCAGTTTGTTTCAAGGTTTTGGCGAGCCTTTTGTGGTAGGATGGGCATTGACCTATCCTTTTCCTCGGCTTTCCATCCTCAGACTAATGGCCAGACCGAACGAACCAATCAGACCTTGGAAACATATCTGAGATGTTTTGTTTCTGCAGACCAGGATGATTGGGTGTCCTTTTTGCCGTTGGCTGAGTTCGCCCTTAATAATCGGGCCAGCTCGGCTACCTTGGTTTCTCCATTTTTTTGCAATTCTGGGTTCCATCCTCGTTTCTCTTCAGGACAGGTTGAGTCTTCGGACTGTCCTGGTGTGGATTCTGTGGTGGATAGGTTGCAGCAGATCTGGACTCAGGTAGTGGACAATTTGATCTTGTCCCAGGAGAAAGCTCAACTTTTCGCTAATCGCAGACGCCGTGTGGGTCCCCGACTTCGTGTTGGGGATCTGGTTTGGTTATCTTCTCGTCATATTCCTATGAAGGTTTCCTCTCCTAAATTTAAACCTCGTTTTATTGGTCCGTATAGGATTTCTGAGGTTCTCAATCCTGTGTCTTTTCGTTTGACCCTCCCAGACTCCTTTTCCATACATAATGTATTCCATAGGTCGTTGTTGCGGAGATACGTGGCACCTATGGTTCCATCTGTTGAGCCTCCTGCCCCGGTTTTGGTGGAGGGGGAATTGGAGTATATTGTGGAGAAGATTTTGGATTCTCGTGTTTCTAGACGGAAACTCCAGTATCTGGTTAAATGGAAGGGTTATGCTCAGGAAGATAATTCCTGGGTTTTTGCCTCTGATGTTCATGCTTCCGATCTTGTTCGTGCCTTTCATGCGGCTCATCCTGGTCGGCCTGGGGGCTCTGGTGAGGGTTCGGTGACCCCTCCTCAAGGGGGGGGGGTACTGTTGTGAATTCTGTGGCTGAATTCACTCCTGTGGTCACAAGTGGTACTGCAGCTTCTGAGCTTCCTCCCTCAGGTGTTATGGTGAGCTCGTTAACTGCTTCATTACTTAACTCCGCCTGATGCTGCTATCCTTGCTCCTTGTCAATGTTTCAGTGTTGGATCTGAGCTTCTCCTGATTGTTCCTGTGACCTGCTGCTCTGTATAGCTAAGTGCTTTTTGCTTTTTTTGTTGCTTTTTTTCTGTCCAGCTTGTCTTTTGTTTTGCTGGAAGCTCTGAGACGCAAAGGGTGTACCGCCGTGCCGTTAGTTCGGCACGGTGGTTTTTTTTTGCCCCCTTTGCGTGGTTTTGCTTTAGGGTTTTTTGTAGACTGCAAAGTTCGCTTTACTGTCCTCGCTCTGTCCTAGAATATCGGGCCCCACTTTGCTGAATCTATTTCATCCCTACGTTTTGTCTTTTCATCTTACTCACAGTCATTATATGTGGGGGGCTGCCTTTTCCTTTGGGGAATTTCTCTGGGGCAAGTCAGGCCTATTTTTCTATCTTCAGGCTAGCTAGTTTCTTAGGCTGTGCCGAGTTGCCTAGGTAGTTGTTAGGCGCAATCCACAGCCGCTTTTAGTTGTGTTTAGGATAGGATCAGGTGTGCAGTCTACAGAGTTTCCACGTCTCAGAGCTCGTTCTTGTATTTTTGGGTATTTGTCAGATCACTGTGTGCGCTCTGATCGCTATGCACACTGTGTTTCTGGATTGCCTTCATAACACCTGTCATTAGCAAACATAACAGACTGGGCTATTTAGTCTTGCTTGATTCTTTAGTCAGTGCCAGTTGTCCATTGTTTTTGGAGGATTCACATCCCTACCTGGTCTCTCCTGTTTTGCTGTTCATTTCAACAAAGATAAGTTCTGGCTTTGTTTTTGCTGTCCACATGCTGTGGACCTTATAGTTCAGTGCTTTTTCATGTTTGTCTTGTCCAGCTTGGTCTGTGTAAGGATTTTTTCAGCCAAGCTGTATCTCTGGAGATGCAGATATACCCTCCATGTCTTTAGTCAGATGTGGAGATTTTGTATTTTCTGTGGTGGATATTTTCTAGTGTTTTAATACTGACCGCATAGTACTCTGTCCTATTCTTTCTTTTTAGCTAGAATGGCCTCCTTTGCTAAATCCTGATTTCAGTCTGCGTATGTCATTTCCCTCTCCTCTCACAGTCAATATTTGTGGGGGGCTGTCTATCCTTTGGGGATTTTCTCTGAGGCAAGATAGTTTTCCCGTTTCTATCTTTAGGGGAAGTTAGTCCTTAGGCTGTGTCGAGGTGTCTAGGGAGTGTTAGGTACATCCCACGGCTACTTCTAGTTGCGGTGCTAAGTTCAGGGTCTGCGGTCAGTACAGGTACCACCTCCTCCAGAGTACGTCTCATGCTGCTCCTAGGCCACCAGTTCATGACAGTACAACTGTCCGACAATGAGTTAAACGCATCTCAGAAGAAGGGAAGGAAAGTGCTGAGCCATTTTTTTTCTGTAGTCTGTTTTGTCTTTCTTTCCCTCTTTTCCTCTGGGTGGCTCAGGAGTTAGGCGCTGGCATGCAGGTTCAGGAATTGGTTTCTCGTGTGGACCAACTTGCTGCTAGAGTACAGGGTATTTCCGATTATATCGTTCAGACTCCGGTTTTAGAGCCTATAATTCCAACTCCTGATTTGTTTTTTGGGGACAGGTCCAAATTTTTGAGCTTTAAAAATAACTGTAAACTGTTTTTTGCTCTGAAACCCCGTTCTTCTGGTGATCCCATTCAGCAGGTTAAAATTGTTATTTCTCTGCTGTGTGGTGATCCTCAGGATTGGGCATTTTCCCTGGAATCTGGGAATCCTGCTTTGCTTAATGTAGACACCTTTTTTCAGGCGCTAGGGTTATTGTATGATGAACCTAATTCAGTGGATCATGCAGAGAAGAACTTGTTGGCCCTGTGTCAGGGTCAAGAAGCGGCAGAATCGTATTGCCAGAAATTTAGAAAATGGTCTGTGTTGACTAAATGGAATGAGGATGCCTTGGCGGCAATTTTCAGAAAGGGTCTTTCTGAATCCGTTAAAGACGTTATGGTGGGGTTCCCCACGCCTGCTGGTCTGAGTGATTCTATGTCTCTGGCCATTCAGATTGATCGGCGCTTGCGCGAGCGCAGGGTTGTGCACACTGTGGCGTTATCCTCCGAGCAGAGTCCGGAGCCTATGCAGTGTGATAGGATTTTGTCTAGAGCTGAACGACAAGGATTCAGGCGTCAGAATAGGTTGTATTTTTACTGCGGCGATTCTGCTCATGTTATTTCTGATTGCCCTAAGCGTACAAAGAGAATCGCTAGTTCTGTTACCATCAGTACTGTACAACCTAAATTTCTGTTATCTGTGACCTTGATCTGCTCGTTGTCGTCGTTTTCTGTCATGGTGTTTGTGGATTCAGGCGCCGCTCTGAACTTAATGAGAGTGAGAAGATCAACGTCTGCACAACCATAAAGAGGTGCGTGGGTAGGTTCCCAAACCATAGGATACGGTAACTTAAATACAAAACCCAGCACTCAACTTTGTTGTGAGAAGAAAATTGGGTACTTTATTTTATCCCAACGCACAATGCAAACGTTTCGGTCACACATGTGACCTTCGTCAGTGACTGTCAAAATAATACATCAGAATAAGGTACAAAAAAAGGGATATACAAATCAAAAATACATAAATAAAGTATATACAACATAAACATGGACAACCGTACATGTATATGGCAAGCAAGAGAGATAATATATCTATGAAACGTATGTGATATGAGAGCTATAAGACTATAATGGCACAGTGAGTGAAGAGGGAGATGTAGAGAGATACATACCAAAGGTTGGGATAGTAGATATATACTGATGGCTAAATACGTTGCCTAAAATGAAGGTGAGATCATGGCAGATAACCGGTTAGCCCCGGTGTAGTGAGAACACAAAGTAGGTGGGAGGATGTAAAAAGATACATACCAAAGAATGAAATGGTACATAAATGCCGATGGCTATAGGCGCTGCCTAAAATGAAAGTGAAAATATGGCTAGGACCAGTAAGTCCTGGTGAGGTGAGGAGTAAAAGTCAGTGGGAAGCATATCAATTGAGGCCTACCAGTGTTATCCAGAGTACAGCGTCTATCTTAAGTGAGAGTCTCTTAATGCAGCCTAGAGAAAGGGGAGAGGGGGAGGTCAGGAAACAGGTGCCCTAGTCGGTGTGTAGTAGGTGTAGTATCCATAATACAGTACCTTCAGGAGGGCTGATTCCGCGGTGTCCACCGCTGTAGAGGTAACCAAAAACTATGTGGATAGGGCATATAAGCCCAGGGGGCGGGATAACCGCCGGAAATGTCAGGGCCGGGAAGCGTTAACGCCCAAAGTAGGGCGGAGATAGCGCGCTATGGCTGATGATGGCCGCTCAGTATAGAATGCCGAACGAGCTGGCAGAAGCCGGATATGACGAACCGGAAGTGGGGCACCGGACGTCATATGGAAGGTGTTGTCGCCATATTGGATGGGGCTGTGTTATATGTAATAGAGGAAGGGACCGGATATGACGAACCGGAAGTGGGGCACCGGCCGTCATAGGAGAAAGTATGGTCACCATATTAAGTGAGGCTGTGTTATGTGTAATGGCAGAGGCTGAGTGTAGACCGTACGTGGGCACCGGCTGACGTTACCATATGGGATATGATAGGGCTGCACTATGTAACGCCGCTAGTGTAATAAATAAGCAGGTCATGACGTACCGGAATTGGGGTACCGGACGTCATATGAGGGAATACCGATGCCATATTAAAAGAGGCTGAATAACCTGATGTGTGTATAATGATATAGGTAAGGAGCGCTAAACATGGCAAAGAATGGAGGCAGAGACTACAGTCACATGATAATAGGTTATGTCAGTAGTGAGTATATTAATGGTGAGTATATTAAAGTTCCATTGATGGAGGAACGTGGCTATGGGTGACAAAATAAAAAACGGAAAAAGAGGAAAGGGAAAAGAAAGAGGATGATGAGGGTGGACGTGACCCATTCGGAGCACAGTGATAGCCAGTGGATAGGTAGGTGATCGTGATCCATGGTGCCAACAAATCAGTATAGACGACTCTAGAAAGATAGAAAAGAGCAAATTAATGATCATATACAACAACAACTGTTAAACAAACGCCATAAGTTCATAGTCACGGTTGAGACCCTTGGGAGCTAACGTCTCCAAAGTATGAATCCAGAATGCCTCTTTTTTTGTGTAGTAAAGTGACTCTGTCCCCACCCCTCCTGGGGGGTGGGACAGTGTCAATGACCTGATATCGTAACTGAGAGATGGAATGGCCCAGTGTATGGAAATGGTGTGGAATCGGCAGAAGTAAGTTCTTGCACCGAATTGTAGATTTGTGCTTTGAAATCATATCCCTTACTGACTGCGTTGTCTCCCCCACATATAATAGCCCACATGGGCACTTGATAAGGTATACCACATAGGATGACTCACACGTAAAGAAATGATTGATTTTAAAGGTTTTACCTGATCTGGGGTGTTGAAACGTATTACCCTTAAGTACATTGTGGCACTGTGCACAATGAAGGCATGGAAAAGTGCCAGTTTTGGGGCGTGATAGAAAAGTTTGTCTTTTCTGGTCCCCCGTCCCAATATCGGCCCTGACCAAACTGTCCCTCAGATTAGGTGGCCGTTTGAAACACGGTAAAAATGGTGCCCTGAACTCCGGAATGTCAGGATGTGCTGTGGACAGGAGATGCCAGTGACGTCTTATGGATTTGTGAAGAATAGAGGAGAAGGGATGATAGGAATGTACAAAGGGAATGCGTTTGCCCTGATCTCTGGTGGGGGACCTAGGTCCCGAGATTGTGCGAGGAGGGTCCCGAGATTGTGCGAGGATCGTGGGTGGATATCCTCTCTCTAAAAATTTAGTGGTCATTTTCTGGAGTCGATCATCACATAAATCTTTGTCTGGAACTATACGTTTCACTCGTTGGAACTGTGAAATTGGTATGGAACGTTTGGTTGCTGGTGGATGGAAGCTACGATAATGTAGCAAGCTGTTTCTATCCGTCGGCTTAGAGAAGAGGTCTGTAGTTAGAACCCCTGTAGGATCCTTAATCAACATTGTGTCCAAGAAGTTAATACGATGTAGATCATGGCTAATAGTGAATTTGATACCTGGCCAAGCTCCGTTGAGGAACTGAAAAAATTCCTGCAGGGACTCCAATGTGCCACCCCAGATGCAGAAAATGTCATCTATGAAACGTTTCCATAAGGAGACGTTTTGAATGAACAGAGGATGCCCATAGATGATAGAGGTTTCAAATTCCGCCATATATGTATTAGCATACGGGGGTGCCACATTGGAGCCCATTGCGGTGCCTCATTTCTGGAGGTAGAAAGTGTCCTGAAAAAGGAAGAAATTGTTATATAGGACAATAGTCAATAACTCAACACACAAATCAATCTGGTCTTTGGTAAGGCCCGCTATAGTCAAAGAATGATGTACTGCGTTGATCCCATCAAGGTGGGGAATGGACGTGTAAAGGTCTTTAACGTCTAATGTGACTAAAAGGGTGTCCGTGGGTACCCTATGTAATTCCCTAATGCACTGTAGGAACTCCCCTGTGTCCAAAATAAAGGAGGGGGATGTCTGTGTAATAGGAGTAAGGAGTTTCTCGAGGTATATTGAAAGCAGAGACAAAATAGAGTCCGTGGATGCCACGATTGGTCTACCCGGTGGGTTAGACAGATCTTTATGTAT
Organism: Ranitomeya imitator; assembly: GCF_032444005.1. NCBI lineage: Eukaryota > Metazoa > Chordata > Amphibia > Anura > Dendrobatidae > Ranitomeya > Ranitomeya imitator. The sequence continues at coordinate 72,140,252 of NC_091291.1, read as the reverse complement.
TTTAGGTAAAGTGTAAAACACTGGTGTTATGGGGTTGCTTTTCCTGAGGAAGTCACATGTTTTAGTATCGATTATACCTAAAGTGGAGTACTTGGATATTACAGCTTCTATTTTGCTCCTAATCTCCGAAGTGGGGTCCCTTGAAAGTTGGATATAAACTGAAGTGTCACTAAGCTGACGATGTATTTCTGCAATGTACTGGACCTTATCCATTACTACCAGTGCTCCCCCCTTATCGGCTGGTTTGATGACTAGGGTAGGGTCTCGTTGAAGAGTGGTCAGTGCCTGATGTTCTGCGGGAGTGAGGTTAGAAGGGTAGTGTAACCTACCTTTCTCTATATCATCACGTAAAGTTTGGAAAGAGCCTTGAACAAAGCCAATAAAGGTCTCCACTGCATGGGACCCTTGTGGAGGACGAAAGGAACTTTTATTACGTAATCCCAATGTTGTGATAGACATGGGATTGGTACAAGCAACAGGTGCAACAATGGGGGAGGTGGAGAAATGGGCTTTGAGTCTTAATAATCGAAAAAAACGTAATAGATCCATTTCTAGATCAAAAGTCTTACACTGATAAGCCGGACAGAATGACAAGCCCTTCTGTAACACCCCAAGTTCCGCCACTCCCAGTGATCTGGAGGAGATATTAACTACCAGCGATTCAGTACCTGGGATCTGGTGATCCGTTGTTCCGTGGTGTCTCTTCTTGGATTGGCTCCGTCGGGTTTTCTTTTTGGAAAGCGCCTGCGTGGTCCTAAAAAAGGTGCCGAAGTAGAAGGGTTGGAGCTCCTCTCTTGTTCCGAGCCGGAGGTAGAATACTCAGTGGAGGATCTGTTGTTTCGAGGGGGCTGTCGTCGGACAGAAGACTTATCCTGCCACCTGTATACTTGATTGGTCTCGTAATCGATGGTGTCACGGGAGAATTTGTTCCGTTTGCGGTTCTCTGTGTCTCTCCTATGTAGATCGATGCGTTCCTGGATCTGGGCTCTCAAAGAGCTCAGTTCTTCCGTGGTGCCAGTGGTAGCGAGTTGGGTCTCGATGCTTTTGATCTTGGCTGCGTTGGTATCGATGGCTTTGTGGAGATGCTCTAGGGTGAGTGTTATCAAATCAAACGAACACTTGTTAAGAATTTGTTCGAATTTCAGACAGAAATCAGGACAATCGGAGAATAATGTAGGACGTAACGGTACACGAAGACCCCGTGGTATCCTCTTGACACGGAAATACTCAGAGAGGGTGGCGCAGTGTAGTTCTATATTTACTTGGTGCCTAAGTGCCCGTTCGAGGTCACGCCCTCGGGTTTCCCTCGGGGGAATTTTTAGAAAGTCACTGGATAGGGTGGACTGTGCCAATATAGAAGTACTCTCATCGTTATTGTAAGAAAATGTAATGGAGGTCATAGCCAAAAAAGTGTGCCACATGTATGGGAGAATACAAGTGAGAAGATCAACGTGTGCACAACCTTAAAGAGGTGCGTGGGTAGGTTCCCAAACCATAGGATAACTTAAATACAAAACCCAGCACTCAACTTTGTTGTGAGAAGAAAATTGGGTACTTTATTTTATCCCAACGCACAATGCAAACGTTTCGGTCACACATGTGACCTTCGTCAGTGACTGTCAAAATAATACATCAGAATAAGGTACAAAAAAAGGGATATACAAATCAAAAATACATAAATAAAGTATATACAACATAAACATGGACAACCGTACATGTATATGGCAAACAAGAGAGATAATATATCTATGAAACGTATGTGATATGAGAGCTATAAGACTATAATGGCACAGTGAGTGAAGAGGGAGATGTAGAGAGATACATACCAAAGGTTGGGATAGTAGATATATACTGATGGCTAAATACGTTGCCTAAAATGAAGGTGAGATCATGGCAGATAACCGGTCAGCCCCGGTGTAGTGAGAACACAAAGTAGGTGGGAGGATGTAAAAAGATACATACCAAAGAATGAAATGGTACATAAATGCCGATGGCTATAGGCGCTGCCTAAAATGAAAGTGAAAATATGGCTAGGACCAGTAAGTCCTGGTGAGGTGAGGAGTAAAAGTCAGTGGGAAGCATATCAATTGAGGCCTACCAGTGTTATCCAGAGTACAGCGTCTATCTTAAGTGAGAGTCTCTTAATGCAGCCTAGAGAAAGGGGAGAGGGGGAGGTCAGGAAACAGGTGCCCTAGTCGGTGTGTAGTAGGTGTAGTATCCATAATACAGTACCTTCAGGAGGGCTGATTCCGCGGTGTCCACCGCTGTAGAGGTAACCAAAAACTATGTGGATAGGGCATATAAGCCCAGGGGGCGGGATAACCGCCGGAAATGTCAGGGCCGGGAAGCGTTAACGCCCAAAGTAGGGCGGAGATAGCGCGCTATGGCATCCTCTGTTCATTCAAAACGTCTCCTTATGGAAACGTTTCATAGATGACATTTTCTCCATCTGGGGTGGCACATTGGAGTCCCTGCAGGAATTTTTTCAGTTCCTCAATGGAGCTTGGCCAGGTATCAAATTCACTATTAGCCATGATCTACATCGTATTAACTTCTTGGACACAATGGTGATTAAGGATCCTACAGGGGTTCTAACTACAGACCTCTTCTCTAAGCCGACGGATAGAAACAGCTTGCTACATTATCGTAGCTTCCATCCACCAGCAACCAAACGTTCCATACCAATTTCACAGTTCCAACGAGTGAAACGTATAGTTCCAGACAAAGATTTATGTGATGATCGACTCCAGAAAATGACCACTAAATTTTTAGAGAGAGGATATCCACCCACGGTCCTCGCACAATCTCGGGACCCTCCTCACACAATCTCGGGACCTAGGTCCCCCACCAGAGATCAGGGCAAACGCATTCCCTTTGTACATTCCTATCATCCCTTCTCCTCTATTCTTCACAAATCCATAAGACGTCACTGGCATCTCCTGTCCACAGCACATCCTGACATTCCGGAGTTCAGGGCACCATTTTTACCGTGTTTCAAACGGCCACCTAATCTGAGGGACAGTTTGGTCAGGGCCGATATTGGGACGGGGGACCAGAAAAGACAAACTTTTCTATCACGCCCCAAAACTGGCACTTTTCCATGCCTTCATTGTGCACAGTGCCACAATGTACTTAAGGGTAATACGTTTCAACACCCCAGATCAGGTAAAACCTTTAAAATCAATCATTTCTTTACATGTGAGTCATCCTATGTGGTATACCTTATCAAGTGCCCATGTGGGCTATTATATGTGGGGGAGACAACGCAGTCAGTAAGGGATAGGATTTCAAAGCACAAATCTACAATTCGGTGCAAGAACTTACTTCTGCCGATTCCACACCATTTCCATACACTGGGCCATTCCATCTCTCAGTTACGATATCAGGTCATTGACACTGTCCCACCCCCCAGGAGGGGTGGGGACTGAGTCACTTTACTACACAAAAAAAGAGGCATTCTGGATTCATACTTTGGAGACGTTAGCTCCCAAGGGTCTCAACCGTGACTATGAACTTATGGCGTTTGTTTAACAGTTGTTGTTGTATATGATCATTAATTTGCTCTTTTCTATCTTTCTAGAGTCGTCTATACTGATTTGTTGGCACCATGGATCACGATCACCTACCTATCCACTGGCTATCACTGTGCTCCGAATGGGTCACGTCCACCCTCATCATCCTCTTTCTTTTCCCTTTCCTCTTTTTCCGTTTTTTATTTTGTCACCCATAGCCACGTTCCTCCATCAATGGAACTTTAATATACTCACCATTAATATACTCACTACTGACATAACCTATTATCATGTGACTGTAGTCTCTGCCTCCATTCTTTGCCATGTTTAGCGCTCCTTACCTATATCATTATACACACATCAGGTTATTCAGCCTCTTTTAATATGGCATCGGTATTCCCTCATATGACGTCCGGTACCCCACTTCCGGTACGTCATGACCTGCTTATTTATTACACTAGCGGCGTTACATAGTGCAGCCCTATCATATCCCATATGGTAACGTCAGCCGGTGCCCACGTACGGTCTACACTCAGCCTCTGCCATTACACATAACACAGCCTCACTTAATATGGTGACCATACTTTCTCCTATGACGGCCGGTGCCCCACTTCCGGTTCGTCATATCCGGTCCCTTCCTCTATTACATATAACACAGCCCCATCCAATATGGCGACAACACCTTCCATATGACGTCCGGTGCCCCACTTCCGGTTCGTCATATCCGGCTTCTGCCAGCTCGTTCGGCATTCTACACTGAGCGGCCATCATCAGCCATAGCGCGCTATCTCCGCCCTACTTTGGGCGTTAACGCTTCCCGGCCCTGACATTTCCGGCGGTTATCCCGCCCCCTGGGCTTATATGCCCTATCCACATAGTTTTTGGTTACCTCTACAGCGGTGGACACCGCGGAATCAGCCCTCCTGAAGGTACTGTATTATGGATACTACACCTACTACACACCGACTAGGGCACCTGTTTCCTGACCTCCCCCTCTCCCCTTTCTCTAGGCTGCATTAAGAGACTCTCACTTAAGATAGACGCTGTACTCTGGATAACACTGGTAGGCCTCAATTGATATGCTTCCCACTGACTTTTACTCCTCACCTCACCAGGACTTACTGGTCCTAGCCATATTTTCACTTTCATTTTAGGCAGCGCCTATAGCCATCGGCATTTATGTACCATTTCATTCTTTGGTATGTATCTTTTTACATCCTCCCACCTACTTTGTGTTCTCACTACACCGGGGCTAACCGGTTATCTGCCATGATCTCACCTTCATTTTAGGCAACGTATTTAGCCATCAGTATATATCTACTATCCCAACCTTTGGTATGTATCTCTCTACATCTCCCTCTTCACTCACTGTGCCATTATAGTCTTATAGCTCTCATATCACATACGTTTCATAGATATATTATCTCTCTTGTTTGCCATATACATGTACGGTTGTCCATGTTTATGTTGTATATACTTTATTTATGTATTTTTGATTTGTATATCCCTTTTTTTGTACCTTATTCTGATATATTATTTTGACAGTCACTGACGAAGGTCACATGTGTGACCGAAACGTTTGCATTGTGCGTTGGGATAAAATAAAGTACCCAATTTTCTTCTCACAACAAAGTTGAGTGCTGGGCTCTGAACTTAATGGACTTGGAATTTGCCAGACGTTGTGGTTTCCCCTTGCAGCCTTTGCAGAACCCTATTCCTTTAAGGGGCATTGATGCCACACTGTTGGCTATAAATAAACCTCAGTTTTGGACACAGCTGACCATGTGCATGGCGCCAGCCCATCAGGGAGATTGTCGTTTTCTGGTGTTGCATAATTTGCATGATGCTATTGTGCTGGGTTTTCCATGGTTACAGGTACATAATCCGGTGTTAGATTGGAAATCTATGTCTGTGACTAGTTGGGGTTGTCAGGGGGTTCATGGTCACGTTCCTTTGATGTCAATTTCCTCTTCCCCCTCTTCTGAAATTCCTGAGTTTTTGTCAGATTTCCAGGATGTATTCGATGAGCCCAAATCCAGTTCCCTTCCACCGCATAGGGACTGTGATTGTGCTTTTGACTTGATTCCAGGTTGTAAGTTCCCTAAGGGCCGACTTTTCAACCTGTCTGTGCCAGAACATGCCGCCACGCAGAGCTATATTAAGGAGTCTTTGGAGAAGGGGCATATTCGGCCATCTTCTTCACCATTGGGAGCAGGGGATTTTTTTGTTGCCAAGAAGGATGGCTCCTTGAGACCTTGTATTGATTATCGCCTCTTGAATAAGATCACGGTCAAATTTCAATACCCTTTACCTTTGCTTTCTGATTTGTTTGCTAGGATTAAGGGGGCTAGTTGGTTTACTAAGATTGACCTTCGAGGGGCATATAATCTTGTTCGTATTAAGCAGGGTGATGAATGGAAAACTGCATTTAATACGCCCAAAGGCCATTTTGAATACCTTGTGATGCCATTCGGACTCTCTAATGCTCCATCTGTGTTCCAGTCCTTCATGCATGATATCTTTCGGAGTTATCTTGATAAATTCATGGTTGTATATTTGGATGATATTTTGATTTTTTCCGATGATTGGGAGTCTCATGTGAAACAGGTCAGGATGGTATTTCAGATCCTTCGTGATAATGCTTTATTTGTGAAGGGGTCTAAGTGCCTCTTTGGAGTGCAGAAGGTTTCTTTTTTGGGCTTCATTTTTTCTCCCTCATCTATAGAAATGGATCCGGTTAAGGTTCAGGCCATTCATGATTGGATTCAGAAAAAAAACACCATAAGAGGAAAGACCTCCACTATTCTAAAAAAAAAAAAACACCAGTATACAGGCAAAGATGCTTACCTGTTCAAGGCCTCCAACAATTGCACTAACCAAGGTGCAGCGGTCCCAAATAAAGATGGCAAATACACAGGTGCAATAATACCGATAATGCAGCCACCCTACAATGAGGAATTGGCCACTTGGTGCACCTGTGCAAACAAATAGTCTGTATGTGGCGTGTTCACACAGGAATGCAAAGTATATGGCTCAAAGCCTATTAATGACGCCATATAGCGGGCTTACCATAATGCAACCTGTGCGAACAGAGGCCACAGTGTACAGAGCCATCTAGGGCCCAGCCGCACCCTGGAAAAAATATACAGTGCACCAAAAACATAACAATGTATGCAAGGTATTGGTCGATATTATGGCCACAATATTTAAGCTGCCAACCCACGTCAAGGGTCCTTACATATTGGCAGTCCTAATCTAAAAAAAACACCATAAGAGGAAAGACCTCCACTATTCTAAACAAAAAAAACACCAGTATACAGGCAAAGATGCTTACCTGTTCAAGGCCTCCAACAATTGCACTAACCAAGGTGCAGCGGTCCCAAATAAAGATGGCAAATACACAGGTGCAATAATACCGATAATGCAGCCACCCTACAATGAGGAATTGGCCACTTGGTGCACCTGTGCAAACAAATAGTCTGTATGTGGCGTGTTCACACAGGAATGCAAAGTATATGGCTCAAAGCCTATTAATGACGCCATATAGCGGGCTTACCATAATGCAACCTGTGCGAACAGAGGCCACAGTGTACAGAGCCATCTAGGGCCCAGCCGCACCCTGGAAAAAATATACAGTGCACCAAAAACATAACAATGTATGCAAGGTATTGGTCGATATTATGGCCACAATATTTAAGCTGCCAACCCACGTCAAGGGTCCTTACTTGCATTATCGGTATTATTGCACCTGTGTATTTGCCATCTTTATTTGGGACCGCTGCACCTTGGTTAGTGCAATTGTTGGAGGCCTTGAACAGGCAAGCGTCTTTGCCTGTATACTGGTGTTTTTTTTGTTTAGAATAGTGGAGGTCTTTCCTCTTATGGTGTTTTTTTTTAGATTAGGACTGCCAATATGTAAGGACCCTTGACGTGGGTTGGCAGCTTAAATATTGTGGCCATAATATCGACCAATACCTTGCATACATTGTTATGTTTTTGGTGCACTGTATATTTTTTCCAGGGTGCGGCTGGGCCCTAGATGGCTCTGTACACTGTGGCCTCTGTTCGCACAGGTTGCATTATGGTAAGCCCGCTATATGGCGTCAATAATAGGCTTTGAGCCATATACTTTGCATTCCTGTGTGAACACGCCACATACAGACTATTTGTTTGCACAGGTGCACCAAGTGGCCAATTCCTCATTGTAGGGTGGCTGCATTATCGGTATTATTGCACCTGTGTATTTGCCATCTTTATTTGGGACCGCTGCACCTTGGTTAGTGCAATTGTTGGAGGCCTTGAACAGGTAAGCATCTTTGCCTGTATACTGGTGTTTTTTTATGATTGGATTCAGCCCACATCTGTGAAGAGCCTTCAGAAATTTTTGGGCTTTGCTAATTTTTATCGCCGTTTCATTGCCAACTTCTCCAGTGTGGTTAAACCCCTGACCGATTTGACGAAGAAAGGCGCTGATGTGACGAATTGGTCCTCCGCGGCTGTTTCTGCCTTTCAGGAGCTTAAACGCCGATTTACTTCTGCCCCTGTGTTGCGTCAGCTGGATATTTCTCTTCCATTTCAGGTTGAGGTTGATGCGTCTGAGATTGGGGCAGGGGCCGTTTTGTCTCAGAGGAATTCTGATGGTTCCTTGATAAAACCGTGTGCCTTCTTTTCTCGGAAGTTTTCACATGCGGAACGCAATTATGATGTTGGCAATCGGGAGTTGTTGGCTATGAAGTGGGCATTTGAGGAGTGGTGACATTGGCTTGAGGAGGCCAAGCACCGTATTGTGGTCCTGACCGATCATAAGAATCTGATTTACCACGAGTCTGCCAAACGGCTGAATCCTAGACAGGCTCGATGGTCTCTGTTTTTCTCCCGTTTTGATTTTGTGGTCTCGTATCTTCCGGGTTCTAAGAATGTTAAAGCTGATGCCCTCTCTAGGAGTTTTTTGCCTGATTCCCCTGGGGTCCTTGAGCCGGTCGGTATTCTGAAGGAAGGGGTGATTCTTTCTGCCATCTCCCCTGATTTAAATTACGTCGGGTTCTTCAGAAATTTCAGGCTAATAAACCTGACCGCTGTCCAGTGGGGAAACTATTTGTTCCTGATAGATGGACTAGTAAAGTGATTTCTGAGGTTCATTGTTCTGTGTTGGCTGGTCATCCTGGGATTTTTGGTACCAGAGATTTGGTTGGTAGGTCCTTTTGGTTGCCTTCTTTGTCGCGGGATGTGCATTCTTTTGTGCAGTCCTGTGGGACTTGTGCGCGGGCCAAGCCTTGCTGTTCCCGCGCTAGTGGGTTGCTTCTGCCTTTACCGGTCCCTGAGAGACCTTGGATGCATATTTCTATGGATTTTATTTCAGATCTTACGGTTTCCCAGAGAATGTCGGTTATCTGGGTGGTTTGTGACCGGTTTTCTAAGATGGTTCATTTGGTACCTTTGCCTAAATTGCCTTCCTCTTCTGATTTGGTTCCGTTGTTTTTTCAGCATGTGGTTCGTTTGCATGGCATTCCGGAGAATATTGTGTCCGATAGAGGTTCCCAGTTTGTTTCTAGGTTTTGGCAGGCCTTGTGTGCTAGGCTGGGCATTGATTTGTCTTTTTCCTCCGCATTTCATCCTCAGACAAATGGCCAAACCAAGCGAACTAATCAGACTTTGGAAACTTATTTGAGATGCTTTGTCTCTGCTGATCAGGATGATTGGGTGGCTTTTTTGCCATTGGCCGAGTTTGCCCTTAATAATCGGGCTAGTTCTGCTACCTTGGTTTCGCCTTTTTTTTGTAATTTTGGTTTTCATCCTTGTTTTTCTTCAGGGCAGGTTGAGCCTTCTGATTGTCCTGGTGTGGATTCTGTGGTTGACAGGTTGCAGCAAATTTGGGCTCATGTGGTGGACAATTTGGTGTTGTCTCAGGAGGAGGCTCAGCGTTTTGCTAACCGTCGTCGGTGTGTTGGTTCCCGGCTTCGGGTTGGGGATTTTGTCTGGTTGTCTTCCCGTCATGTTCCTATGAAGGTTTCTTCCCCTAAATTCAAGCCTCGGTTTATTGGTCCTTATAGGATTTCTGAGATTATCAATCCAGTGTCTTTTCGTTTGGCCCTTCCAGCCTCTTTTTCCATCCATAGTGTTTCCATAGATCTTTGTTGCGGAAATATGTGGTGCCCGTTGTTCCCTCTGTTGATCCTCCGGCCCCGGTGTTGATTGATGGGGAGTTGGAGTATGTGGTTGATAAATTTTTGGATTCTCGTTTTTCAAGGTGGAAGCTTCAGTATCTTGTCAAATGGAAGGGTTATGGCCAGGAGGATAATTCTTGGGTTGTTGCCTCCGATGTTCATGCTGACGATTTGGTTCGTGCCTTTCATTTGGCTCGTCCTGATCGGCCTGGGGGCTCTGGTGAGGGTTCGGTGACCCCTCCTCCAGGGGGGGTACTGTTGTGAATTCTGCTCTTGGGCTCCCTCCGGTGGTTATGAGTGGTAGTGCTGCTGTCTTTGGATCGCAGCATTTATCAGGTGTGTCCACTTGTTTGGACTGGGCTATTTAGTCTTGCTTGATTCTTTAGTCAGTGCCAGTTGTCCATTGTTTTTGGAGGATTCACATCCCTACCTGGTCTCTCCTGTTTTGCTGTTCATTTCAACAAAGATAAGTTCTGGCTTTGTTTTTGCTGTCCACATGCTGTGGACCTTATATTTCAGTGCTTTTTCATGTTTGTCTTGTCCAGCTTGGTCTGTGTAAGGATTTTTTCAGCCAAGCTGTATCTCTGGAGATGCAGATATACCCTCCATGTCTTTAGTCAGATGTGGAGATTTTGTATTTTCTGTGGTGGATATTTTCTAGTGTTTTAATACTGACCGCATAGTACTCTGTCCTATTCTTTCTTTTTAGCTAGAATGGCCTCCTTTGCTAAATCCTGATTTCAGTCTGCGTATCTCATTTCCCTCTCCTCTCACAGTCAATATTTGTGGGGGGCTGTCTATCCTTTGGGGATTTTCTCTGAGGCAAGATAGTTTTCCCGTTTCTATCTTTAGGGGAAGTTAGTCCTTAGGCTGTGTCGAGGTGTCTAGGGAGTGTTAGGTACATCCCACGGCTACTTCTAGTTGCGGTGCTAAGTTCAGGGTCTGCGGTCAGTACAGGTACCACCTTCTCCAGAGTACGTCTCATGCTGCTCCTAGGCCACCAGTTCATAACAGGGATCCCAAACTCTGTAGGGAATTCCTGAACCAGTGCCGTCTCCACTTTGAGCTTCTTCCCCAACAATACCCCTCCGATCGGGCTAAAGTGGCCTTTATTGTGTCCCATTTAGAGGGAGAGGCTTTGGCGTGGATCAATCCCCTGTGGGAGCGGGATGATCCCATAGTCTCTCAATTGGCATTTTTTCTGGAGACCTTTCGTAATGTTTTTTATGAGCCCGGACCCTTGGCTTCTACGACGGAGTCTCTTTTCAGCCTACAACAAGGTTCTCTAACAGTTGGCCAATATGCCATCCACTTTCGTACCCTAGCTTCGGAGCTAGGGTGGAACAATGAGGCTTTGGTGGGCGCTTTCTGGCGAGGTCTGTCTAGTCGGATTAAGGATGAACTGGCTGGACGGGATACCCCAACCACTTTAGAAGATCTTATTTCCCTGTCCACGCGCATTGACTTACGTTTTCTGGAACGATCTCCTAGGACAGGCAGCCTATTTGTTCCACACCGTCTGTCCGCAGGTTAAGGAGTCCGCGGCCTTCGATGTCTCCCTCTGCTTCCGCTCCGGAGCCCATGCAAGTAGATTGAGTCAAGATGGCGGAACAACATCGTAGGGAGAGACGTTCCCATGGACTCTGTTTTTACTGTGGTAGCACTTCTCATCTGCTGCGGTCTTGCCCTGAGAGACCGGAAAACTCCTCCGCCTAGGACAGGTAAGAGAGGCCTCCCTAGGTGTTCCAGATTCCTCTCAACCTTTGTTCCTGTCAGTCTTACTGGTTCTTAATCTGAGGCGTTTTTCTGAGGTCGCGTATGTGGATTCGGGTGCGGCAGGCAATTTTATCCGTCTTGAGGCAGTTCGGAGGCTTCGCGTTCCAGTTCTCACTTTGGACACTCCATGTTTAATTGCCTCCGTAGATGGGAGACTTTTGCAAGATGTCATCACTATGGTTACGGAAGAGGTTGAGCTGCAGATCGGGGCTCTACATTGGGAAAAGATCACTTTTTACGTTCTGCCTAACCTCGCCCATGCTCTGTTACTCGGGTTACCGTGGCTCCGAACTCATGAACCTACTCTTGACTGGCGTTCAGGAGACGTGCTTCGTTGAGGATCCACTTGTCAGAAACAATGTCTACTGTCCGTTTGTCCTGTTGTCCCTCCATTGGCGGTTTCCATACCCCCCGGATTACCTTCTTCTTACTGGTCCTTCATTGATGTCTTTGACAAGAAAGAAGCTGAGAGCCTTCCTCCGCACCGTTCTTATGATTGCCCAGTTCTGAGCTTCTTCCCAGTTCTACGCCACCTAGAGGAAGAATTTACCTGCTTTCTGCTGCGGAGACTCTGGCAATGTCCGAATACATCCAGGAAAATTTAACTAAGGGATTCATTTGGAGGTGTTCTTCACCCGCAGGTGCGGGATTTTTCTTCGTCAAGAAGAAGGACGGTTCGCTTCGTCCTTGCATTGACTACAGAGGTCTGAATAATATCACGGTCAAAAACAAATACCCTCTGCCTCTCATTCCAGAGCTCTTTGATCGGCTTAGAGGGGCGCGAATCTTCACAAAGTTAGATCTACGGGGTGCTTACAATCTTGTTCGTATTCGCGCCGGTGATGAATGGAAGACCTCCTTTAACACCCGGGACGGTTATTATGAATACCTAGTCATCCTGTTCCGTCTGTGCAATTCTCCCGCAGTCTTTCAAGAATTCGTCAACGACATCTTCCGAGACCTTCTCTACTCCTGTGTTGTTGTGTATCTAGATGACATCTTAGTTTTCTCCGCTGATCTACCGACCCACAGAAGAAATGTTCGTTTTGGTTTTGCAACGTTTGAGAGAGAATCGTCTTTATGCTAAGTACGAGAATTGTCTCTTCGAGCAAACTTCTCTTCCCTTTCTTGGATACATCATTTCGGACTCTGGACTTAAGATGGATCCTGAGAAAGTGAACGCCATTCTCAATTGGCCGCGACCCTACGGAATAAAAGCAATCCAGCGATTTCTTGGATTCGCTAATTACTACAGGCAGTTCATATCTCCTCCGTAATTCAGCCTCTTTTCTCCCTTACCCGTAAAGGTTCCAACCCAAAGATTTGGACCCCGGAGGCCGAAAATGCCTTCACGCTCCTGAAGTAGTCTTTTTCCTCCGCTCCTGTATTGCACCGTCCAGAGATTAACGAGCCATTTGTTCTCGAGGTTGATGCCTCCTCCTCAGGTGCCGGAGCAGTGCTTTCCCAAAGGTCCCCTTTGGGGCGAATGGTTCCATGTGGATTCTTTTCAAAAGCGTTTTCTGCATTAGAACGCAATTATACCATCGGAGACCATGAACTTTTGGCCATAAAGCTGGCACTTGAAGAATGGAGGTATCTTCTGGAGGGAGCCGTACATCCATTCGTGATTTTCTCTGACCATAAAAATTTGGCCTATCTTCAGACTGCGCAAAGTCTTAATCCACGACAGGCCCGATGGTCCTTGTTTTTTGCTCGTTTCGACTTCGAGCTTCATTTTCGGCCGGTGACAAGAATATCAAAGCCGACGCGCTGTCTAGGCTTTCCTAGCCGGAGGATACCGACGAAGAACCAGCACATATCTTGGATCCTTCCAAGATCGTCACCGTAGCTCCTTTAAGGATGTTCAGTCCTCCTCCGGGTAAAACTCTTGTGGCTGAGGGTGACAGAGAAACAGTGCTTCGCTGGGGACATTCTTCAAAATTGGCATGCCATGCGGGGATTAAGAAGACTTTCCTTCTTATCGCCCGCTACTATTGGTGGGCAACGTTATGTCAGGATGTCGAAGAGTTCGTTGCTTCTTGTCCTTCCTGTGCCAAGAACAAAGTGCCAAGACAATTACCCTGTGGCGCTCTGCTTCCCCTTCCAGTTCCTTCCGCCCCGTGGCAGCATATCGCCTTGGACTTTATCACCGATCTACCAAGTTCTTCAGGCTGTACTGTCATACTTACAGTAGTAGATCGGTTCTCTAAAATGGCCCATTTTGCTTCCCTGCCGGTCTACCCTCGGCTCCAGAATTGGCGAAGGTATTTATTTCGAACATCTTCAAACTTCACGGTTTTCCACAACACATCGTGTCCGACAGAGGAGTACAATTTACGTCTCACTTTTGGAGGGCGTTATGCAAACTCTTGAAGGTGTCTCTAGATTTTTCATCTGCCTACCACCCTCAAACCAACGGTCAAGCTGAGCGAACGAATCAAATTGTGGCTGCCTATCTTCGACACTTCTCTAATGCCCACCAAAGTGATTGGGTTAGTCTTCTGCCTTTGGCTGAGTTTGCCTACAATAATCATTCCAGTGAATCTTCTGCTAAGTCTCCTTTCTTTGTGGTGTTTGAAAAGCATCCGAATATGCCTCTTCCGATTTCCTCTACTTCTGGAGTACCGGCTGCTGATTCTTTGACTTTGCAGTTTTCTACTATATGGAGGGAGGTTAAAGAAGCACTCAATAAGGCATCTGTTAGAATGAAAAAACATGCCGACAAAAGGCGTTTGGATTCTTCTCAATTTTTACCTGGCGATAAGGTCTGGCTCTCTTCAAGATACATTAGACTCAAGATTCCATCTTATAAACTTGGTCCTCGCTACATCGGTCCTTTTGAGATTCTGAGTCGAGTCAATGATGCCGCTTACAAGCTGAAGTTGCCTGCCTCGATCCATATTCCCAATACCTTTCATGTGTCTCTACTCAAACCTGTTATCCTTAATCGCTTCCATCCTTCTTCCTGTACCTCTCCTCAATCCGTCCGAGCCGATAACGTTTTTGAGGTGAGGGATATTTTAGCCATGAAAAAGGTTCGTGGGAGGGAATTTTTCTTGATTGATTGGAAGAGTTTCGGTCCTGAGGAAGAGAATATCAATGCTCCTTGTCTTCTAAACAAATTTCTCTCAAGTTTGGGGAGGGGGGTCGTAAGGAGGGGGGTACTGTTAGCAGCGCTGCTATCAGCAGCGGCGCTTCTACTTACTGCCGGCGCTCAGCTCCAGGGTCCCGGCACGCTCCTCCTGCTTCTTCTGCGGCTGTTCCTCCTGCTTGTTCCTGCCACTCAGCTCCAGGGTCCCGTCGCGCTCCTCCTGCCTCTGCAGCAGCGCCGTCTCTTCATACTTCCGGTTCCCAGCGTGCTCCTCTTCTCGGTGCTCCTCAGCTTCCTGGTTCTGGCTCTGCTTCTGAGATCCGTCTCCTTCGCAAGCGTCCTAGCTTCTCTAGAGGGTGCACGCGCTACAGTCCTTCAGCTGTTGGATATCTGAATCCGATGATCTCCTACAGCCAATCCGGGTGAGGTATCTGGTATATCAGGCCATCTCCCCCGCATGGTGGCGCGTGATTGTCATTTGCTTTTTGCTTAAGTCTCTGGCCCCTTTGTTCTCTAGTGTCTCGCATTCCCGTGCTATTCACGTCTTCCTGCGTAATCCTGTGTCCGTGCTTTCCTCCGCCTCTGCTGCATTTCCTATCGTTCGTCTCCCCTAATCCTCTTTCTCTCTTTCCCTACAGATCAGTCTTCGTTCCAGCTTCCCTGTTTTCCGGTTCCTTTTAGCGTGTTTTTTTCCGTTGCAGTTGTTCCAGTCGTCCTGTTTCCCGTATTACTGTCCCCAGTACTTTCTTTGTTTTTTGTCTCATCCCCTTCCCTCCTTCTGAGCCGTCCCTCTCTGTATTAGCTACTGTGGTTTGGCGACCTCTGGGCCTGCTCCTGACGGTTCCTGTATAGGGGTCGGTACCACTAGGCCCGCTCGCCCGGAGGTAGATCCTTTCCTCAGTCCAGAGGGTCCACTCTTGCTCCACCTCCTTGGTAGCGTCATACAGTGCTGTTTGTAACAGCAGAGAAAGCTACATAATAAGAGACGGCATCAAATATAACTAGAGAGGATGGCATGCAATAAGGGACAGTGTTAGGCTGCCGTCACACTAGCAGTATTTGGTCAGTATTTTACATCAGTATTTGTAAGCCAAAACCAGGAGTGGGTGATAAATGCAGAAGTTGTGCATATGTTTCTATTATACTTTTCCCCTATTTGTTCCACTCCTGGTTTTGGCTTCCAAATACTGATGTAAAATACTGACCAAATACTGCTAGTGTGACGGCAGCCTTATACATAATAAAAGAACAAACTACTGTATGTAACTAAGGATGGTGTTATACATAATAACATGTATATAATATACATAACAAGTGAATACACCATATTTTAAGGGACTGTGCTATACATAATTGAGTATACTATATACTAAGGGACTGTGCTATACATAATAAGTGAGTACACTATATACTAAGGAACTGTGCTATACATAAGTGAGTACACTATATACCAAGGGACTGTGCTATTCATAAAAAGTGAGTACATTATATACTAATAAAAAAAATAGAAAAAACGCAATAGCACTCACCAATCAGTGGCAATTCAAACGTCCTTTATTAGAACATGCAGCAAATCATCTTCACGGTTCAAGGGAGGGAGTGAAAGTAGGAGTGCGACAGGCAAGACGACGACGATCGTTTCGCGCTAATACCAAGCGCTTCCACGGGTCTCCTTATATACTAACTCTTTACTCCCAAGGGTGGTTTGCACGTTAATGACCGGGCCAATTTTTACAATTCTGACCACTGTCCCTGTGTGAGGGAATAACTCTGGAACTTTTCAATGGATCCTGGTGATTCTGACATTGTTTTCTCATGACATATTGTACTTCATGATAGTGGTAAAATTTATTTGATATTACTTGCGTTTATTTGTGAAAAAAATGGAAATTTGGCGAAAATGTTGCAATTTTCCAGCTTTGAATTTTCATGCCCTTAAATCACAGAGATATGTTAACATACTTAATAAGTAACATTTCCCACATGTCTACTTTACATCACCACAATTTTGGAACCAACATTTTTTTCTGTTAGGGAGTTATAAGGGTTAAAAATTGACCAGAGATTTCTCATTTTTACAACACCATTTTTTTTAGGGACCACATCACATTTGAAGTCACTTTGAGGGGTCTATATGATAGAAAATACCAAAAAGTGACACCATTCTAAAAACTAAACCCCTCAAGGTGCTGAAAAGCACATTTAATAAGTTTATTAACCCTTCAGGTGCTTCACAGGAATTTTTGCAATGTTTAAAAAAAATGAACATTTAACTTTTTTTTTTCACAAAATAAATTGTTTCAGATCCAATTTGTTTTATTTTACCAAGGGTAACAAAAGAAATTGGACCACAAAAGATGTTGTATAATTTATCATGAGTACGCCAATACCGCATATGTGGGGGTAAACCACTGTTTGGGCACATGGCAGAGCTTGGAAGGGATGGAGCGCCTTGCAAAATTGGCTGGAATTGAGATAGGACGCCATGTCGTGTTTGGAGAGCCCCTGATGTGCCTAAACAGTGGAAACCCCCCACAAGTGACACCATTTTGGAAAGTAGACCACCTAAGGAACTTATCTAGATGTGTGGTGAGCAATTTGAACCCCTAAGTGCTTCACAGAAGTTTGTAATGAAGAGCCGTAAAAATAAAAAAATCATATTTTTTTCACAAAAATTATATTTTGCCCCCAATTTTTATTTTCCCAAGGGTAACAGGAGAAATTGGACCCCAAAAGTTGTTGTTCAATTTATCCTGAGTACGCTGATACCCAATATGTGGGGTAAACCACTGTTTGGGCGCATGGCAGAGCTTGGAAGGGAAGGATCTCCGTTTGACTTTTTCAACGCAGAATTGGCTGGAATTGAGATCAGACACCATGTCGCATTTGGAGAGCCCCATATGTGCCTAAACAGTGGAAACCCCCCACAAGTGACCACATTTTGGAAACTACACCACTTAAGGAACTTATCTAGATGTGGTGGGCACTTTGAACCTCCAATTGTTTCACTAACGTTTATAATGTAGAGCCGTGAAAATTAAAAAATCATTTTTTTTCCTCAAAAATTACATTTTAGCCACCAGTTTTGTATTTTCCCAAGGGTATCTGGAAAATTGAACCCCAAAAGTTGTTGTGCAATTTGTCTTGAGTACGCTGATACGGCGGGGCTCGGAAGGGAAGAAGTGGCGTTTTGGAATGCAGACTTTGATGGAATGGTCTGCGGGTGTCACGTTGCATTTGCTGTGCTGGTTAAGGAAAGGAGGTTGTGCACACAGCGCAGCAACACTGAACAACAACACAGGTGTCACAGGTAAAGAAAGAGACGTGAGACAAGCCAAGGTCATACATGGAGATAGCAGTGCGGTACAGAAGGGGCGAGCAGAGAATAGTCGGAGCCAAGCAAGATGTCAGAGCCTACCCAGAACGTGGTAACCAAAACGTGAGACGTAAGATGGAGTCGGGGTACAGGCCAAAGGTCAGAACAAGTTATAAACGGGTGCAGGCAGTCAGAGGCAAAGGGGAACACTAGTACAGGGATCCAGGTCAGGTGCTCAAACCGTGCAGCATGAACTATAGCTGACACTGGCCCACAGGCTGCAGAGAAGTTAAAGGGACACTGTCACCTGAATTTGGAGGGAACAATCTTCAGCCATGGAGGCGGGGTTTTTGGGTGTTTGATTCACCCTTTCCTTACCTGCTGGCTGCATGCTGGCTGCAATATTGGATTGAAGTTCATTCTCTGTCCTCCGTAGTACATGCCTGCACAGTGCAATCTTGCCTTGCACAGGCATGTACTACGGAGGACAGAGAATGAACTTCAATCCAATATTGCAGCCAGCATGCAGCCAGCGGGTAAGGAAAGGGTGAATCAAAAACCCCAAAACCCCGCCTCCATGGCTGAAGATTGTTCCCTCCAAATCCAGGTGACAGTGTCCCTTTAAATAGCTCAGCCAGCTTCAAAGTGAGGCAGAGGGGATTAACTTCCACATGACCAGTCCAGAGATAAAACAGCTGAACATAAATTCAGAACTGGATCATGACAGCGGGTTTTTATGTTTGGCAGCTGTCACACACTAAAAGACGCTTTTTATTGCAGAAAATAGTTTTTGCATCACCACATTTTGAGAGCTATAATTTTTCCATATTTTGGTCCATAGAGTCATATGAAGTCTTGTTTTTTTGCGGGACGAGTTAACGTTTTTATTGGTACCATTTTTGGGCACATGACTTTTTTTCATTGCTTTTTATTCTGATTTTTGTTGGGCAGAATGAACAAAAACCAGCAATTCATGAATTTCTTTTGGGAGGGCGTTTATACTGTTCCACGTTTGGTGAAATTGATGAAGCAGTTTTATTCTTTGGGTCAGTACGATTACAGCGATACCTCATTTATATAATTTTTTATGTTTTGGCGCTTTTACACAATAAAAACTATTTTATATAAAAAAATAATTATTTTTGCATAGATTTATTCTGAAGGCTATAACTTTTTTATTCTTTGCTGATGACGCTGTGTGGCTGCTCATTTTTTGCAGGACAAGATGACGCTTTCAGCGGTACAATGTTTATTTATATCCGTTTTTTTGATCACGTATTATTCCACTTTTTGTTTGGCAGTATGATGATAAAGCATTGTTTTTTGCCTCGTTTTTCATTTATTTTTTTTACGGTGTTCGTTGAAGGGGTTAACTAGTGGGACAGTTTTATAGGTCGGGTCGTTACGGACACGGCGATACTAAATATGTGTACTTTTATTGTTTTTTTAATTTACATAAAGAAATGTATTTATTGGAACAATATTTTTTTTGTCTTTATTTAGGAATTTTTTTTAACAATACTTTTACAGATGCTAATATTTTTTTTTACTTTTTTACATTGTCCCAGGGTGGGACATGACTATATAGTGTCAGATTGCTGATCTGTGTGTCTCTGGTGGCTTGTTGCAAACTTTAAACAACACTTTTTATGGATATCTTTGAGAAATGGCTTTCTTTTTGCCACTCTTCCATAAAGGCCAGATTTGTGCAGTGTACGACTGATTGTTGTCCTATGGACAGACTGTCCCACCTCAGCTGTAGATCTCTGTAGTTCATTCAGAGTGATCATGGGCCTCTTGGCTGCATCTCTGATCAGCCTTCTCCTTGTTTGAGATGAAAGTTTAGAGGGACGGCCGGGTCTTGGTAGACTTGCAGTGGCATGGTACTCCTTCCATTTCAATATGATCGCTTGCACAGTGCTCCTTGGGATGTTTAAAGTTTTGGAAACCATTTTGTACACAAATTCGGCATTAAACTTCTCCAGAACAGTATCACGGACCTGCCTGTTGTGTTCCTTGGTCTTCATGATGCTCTCTGTGCTTCAAACAGAACCCTGAGACTATCGCATAGCAGGTGCATTTATACTGAGACTTGATTACATACAGGTGGATTATATTTATCATCATTAGGCATTTAGGGCAACATTAGGTCACTCAGAGATCCACAATGAACTTCTGGAGTGAGTTTGCTGCACTGAAAGTAAAGGGGCAGAATAATATTGCACGCCCCACTTTTCAGTTTTGGAATTTCCTCAAAAATTTAAAATAACCAATACATTTCTTTCAACTTCACAATTGTGTTCCACTTGTTGCCGATTCTTCACCAAAAATTTCCATTTGGTATCTTTATGTTTGAAGCATGATATGTGAGAAAAGGTTGAAAAGTTCCAGGGGGCCGAATACTTTCGCAAGGCACTGTACGTGTCAATGGACCTATAAAACTCTATGAGCCCGTGTGCTATCTGATAAAAAAACCTGGAAGCAGACTGACATTTCACGCAAATGTGAGAATGTAGAAAAAGGGATTTTACTAAAAACATTATCACTCCACGTCACACAGTGTGGAGACAGATTAATATCTACATCCAAGCACTTACCGCTGACGTCAGATTAGAGTCATTTTCTGCTGTTCTCCATCTGGTCAGACCTTCATGTCGACATCTCCCAGCCACGACTCGTTTTGTCACGATGATCATCGCAGCTCGCAAAATAACAAGGTCACATACATTGTATACATGCATGTGTCTCCCCCCTGAATACAGATATGTACCCGACCATTAATATACTATTAGACACGCACCATTAAAAATATAAAGTGATAAGCAGCACTGTGCCCCCCATTAACGATAATCTCCACCACCCAATAATATAAACTATTCAGTCTGTGACTCTCCCCTTTAGTACATAAGGAATATATGTAAAGTTTTACACTATAAGCAAAGTGAATAAGATCCCCGAAGTCACCCCATCATTGTCATCTCCACCACCTCCATCCACCTCCATCATTGCCCTCTCCACCACCTCTATAATTGCCCTCTCCACCACCCCAATCATTCTCCCCCACCATCCCATCAGTTCCCCACACCTCCATCATTGCCCTCTCCACCCCATCATTGTCCTCTCCACCACGCCAATCATTGTTCTCTCCTACCACCCCCATCATTGCCCTCTCCACCACCTCCATCATTGCCTTTTCCACACCCCATCATTGCCCTCTATACCACCTCCATCATTGCCCTCTCCACCATGCCAATCATTGTTCTCCCCCACCACCTCATCATTGTCCTCTCCACCACCCCAATCATTGTTCTCCCCCACCACCCCTATCATAGCCCTCCCCATCACCTCCATCATTGTCCTCACCCCATCCCTATTATTTCCTGCTCCACAACCCCAAGTATTTCTCTTCCCCACCAACTCCATCATTGCCTTCCCTAACAGCCCAATCATTGTACCCCCCAACTCTATCATTGATTTCTCCATCACATCCATTATTGCCCTCTCCACCACTCCAATCATTGTTCTACCCCACCATCCACCACTCCAATCATTGTTATACCCCACCACCCCATCATTGCCCTCTCCACCACCTCCATCATTGCCCTCTCCACCACCCCATCATTGCCCTCTCCACCACCTCCATAATTGCCCTCTCCACCACGCCAATCATTGTTCTCCCGCACCACCTCTATCATTGCCCTCTCCACCTCCTCTTTCATTGCCCTCTCCATCACATCCATAATTTCCCTCTCCACCACCTCCATCATTGCCCTCTCCACCACCTCCATCATTGCCCACTTCACCACCTCCATCATTGCCCTCTTCACCATCCCATCATTGCCCTCTCCACCTCCATTATTGCCCTCTCCACCTCCCATCTTTGCCTTCTCCACCACCTCCATCATTGCCCTCTCCACCACCTCCATCATTGCCCTCTCCACCACCCCATCATTGCCTTCCCACACCTTCATCATTGCCCTCTCCCCCACCTCCATCATTGCCCTCTCCGCCACCCCATCATTGTTCTCCCCCACCACCCCAATTATTGCCCTCGCCACCACCTCCATCATTGCCTTCTCCACCAACCCATCATTGCCCTCTCTCCCACCTCCATCATTGCCCTCTCCATCACCCCAATTATTGTTCTCCTCCACCACTTCCATCATTGCCCTACCCACCACCCTATCATTGTTCTCCCCACCACCCCTATCATTGCCCTCTCCATCACTTCCATCATTTCCATCTCCACCACCTCCATCATTGCCCTCTCCACCACCTCCATCATTGCCCTCTCCACCATGACAATCATTGCTCTCCCCACCATCTCCATAATTGTCCTCTTCATCACCCCAATTATTGTTCTCCCACACCATCCCTATCATTGCCCTGTCCATCACCTCCATCATTGTCCTCTCCACCACCTCCATCATTGCCCTCTCCACCACCCCAATCATTGGTCTCCCCATCATGCCCATTATTGCCCTCTCCATCAACTACATCATTGTCCTCCTCGCCACCTCCATCATTGTCCTCTCCACCACCACAATCATTGTTCTAACCCTCTTCCCCCCAATGTATTGTAAAAAAACAAACACCACCATTCACCTCTCCACATGTTCCCCCGCAACTGCAGCATCTTCGTCGCCGGCAGCTTTCTATATGATACATTCACGCGCTGAATGCTGATGTCGTCCAGCTGCACGCCTGTGTCATACAGAAAGTGCCTGGCAGGAAGCAGCTGACAGATCCCTGCAGCTCCACTCTGCTGCCATTTCCTGCTGTAGGCAGGAGTTAGTCTCGAAAGCTTGAAATTTGTTACCATGTTTTAAGTTAGCCATTAAAAGGTATCAACCACTGAGTACTCTCAAATTTTAATATATTTTTAAAATGCTCAGCACTGATAATGCCTTTTATAATGTGAAAGCTGTCCATGCTGTAGGTACTATTGCAACCCCATACCATCAGAGATGCAGACACTGTGCTGAGAACAACCTGGATGATCCCTCTCCTCTTGAGTCTGCAGGACATCCCGTAAGTGGTCTCAATATAAGAATTTCACATTGTGATTCACCTAACCCAGAACAGGTTTTCATTTTGCCTCAATCCATTATAAATGAGCTTTGTCTCTGAGAATATGGCAGTGTTTCTGGTTTGTGATTATATACATCACAAACCAGAAAAAGGCTATGCTCACAGAAAATAATTTCTAAGCCCATTAGTGTTTTGGAGCGTTACAGACTTCCTTTAAAAGGAACCTGTCAGTGGGTTCATGCTGCCCAACCCAGCATAAATCAGAGCCCGACTACACGATTGCATCCCAGTATGTTTTTCTCTGAAACGCTCTGGAAGGGGACCAAATGGAAAGATGTTACTAGTCCAGCGCCCCCACCACATGGAAGAGACCTGTCAATCAACAAGAGCGGTGAGGTCAGAAGCTGGCCCAAGGCAACAGCAGTTTAGTAACATATTTCCCTATATTCCTCGGCCAATTCTTCCACCTATGTTTTCTCTGAAACGCAAGAGCAGACAAAATTCGCTGCAAATGTGCCATCAGTATCTGATTCACGCTGCCCAAGATCTGGGCAGCATGAATCGACTGACAGGTTCCCTTTAGGAAAACCTTGTAACACATGCCATTACCCACAAACTGAATACTCCTATACTATGATGCATCTGCATTTGCACATCTCCACCAATAGAGGGCAGGATTGATAACTAACATATAAACTTTTCATTACAAACAGACAAAAATGTGGACAAAGAGACGATAAAGGATCCAAAACTTAAAACAAATAAAAACCATTATAAAGAAAATAAAGTATGGACAAAATTCACTATTATTTTACTGTTTTTAATTTTTTTTGCAGGTATTTGGTTTGAGCCATGAGGACTAAACTAGCAGAATGTTTTCCAAGGAGCGTGTGAGAAAACTTCCATCCATCCTTCTGGTCACAATCAGACGCCTGTGTCCTATAGAAATCAGAATACAACAATTGCTTGCCTAAAGAATCACCTGTAGCTGCGCCAACTCACCTGTAAGTACAATTTCCTGAATATTATTTATCTCTGTTAGTTTACTCTAATGGTATGTTATAGAGAATTTTCCATATTTTCTTATTTTTTCTTATGAACAGTGAAGGTTTGATATTTAAACACTCAATGTCACAGCTACACAAAACTTACCAGAAGTATTTCCATAGTCTTGATATTTGAATACACTCCAAAATGAGCTTCCACTCCGGAGCCACCTCTGCTTTCATCTCACTCCATTGTGTTCATAGGGTGTAATACATCTGAAGGAATAGTGATATATATGGTGTGACAATTGGGCTGATAATAGAGTGGTGCACTGTGGCCCATCAGCTCCATATGAGAAAATACTGAAAAATGAAGATTTATCAGTGGTTCAAACCTTGTTAATAGAATCATTCTCATGATCATACTCTATACACCTCCCTTTGCCAATGTCTGGTCTCTGTCTGCCTTATGAGACTAGCATCTCCTCATCTGCTGCTATAAATCATCCATGACACTAAGTGATCTCCAAGAGAGGCGGTGCCTACATTTCTGGAACGACAGTGGCACCAGAGTTGAGTATAAGTGTGACGAGTTTACTGCGACAGAGAGGAGCCAGAATACTTCAGCATTTGATTTCTCCTACTCCTGCACTGATTAGAAGCACTTTACCTTCATATTAAACTGTACAGGTTTCCTTTAGCAGTGCAGGGATTTATCTGCTCAGTGGAGAGCTCCTGGAAGCTTTCCTGCATTAAGGCTCTCACCTGTTCACTGTTATCTACTCCCATCTCTTATATACTCTGGGCCCTGGCAAGCACTCATTGTCAGAGCTAATTTTTGCTACATAGCTGGAGGTTGTTGGTTGTTATTTGAGAAGGCGTTTGTGGATTTATCTGTGACAGTTGCAAGGTTTTGGGTGTATGATAATTAATCTTCTTCTCCTACTTTGGTTTAACCCCCTCCTCCACTCCCCAGTGCATTCCTCTTTGATATGTGTGAGTATATTTGTATGATTGGTATTTTCCTTTATCCCTGTTTGTATTACCTAGTTAGTCTGATTAATGTATTACGGTACCCTACTACTCTCCTTTTCCCTGGGTGGAGGACCGGTACAGACTAAAGGCGGATTGAAGACCTAAGGCAAGGTACTGTATGTGACACCGGCATCTTCACCATAAAAAGTAATCCAGGGAACAAAGCAAATTAGGGCGCCCCTAGCGATAGGGACATGGTAGGAGCCCCTGGCCCTGGGACACCCGACAACATAATCTTGACAATAGATGTTATTATTTTACTGGAAGTGAAACTTGGACTTTGAGAAGGGCCTGTCTGAGAAGTGGACAAAACCCTTTCAATAGTCAGAGTACCATATACACTGCTCAAAAAAAATAAAGGGAACGCTAAAATCTCACATCCTAGATATCACTGAATGAAATATTCCAGTTGTAAATCTTTATTCATTACATAGTGCAATGTGTTGAGAATAATCAAACCTAAAAATTAACAACGTAAATCACAACTAATATCCCACGGAGGTCTGGAGTTGGAATGATGTTCAAAATTAAAGTGGAAAATGAAGTTACAGGCTGATCCAACTTCAGTGGAAATGCCTCAAGACAAGGAAATGATGCTCAGTAGTGTATGCGGCCTCCACGTGCCTGTATGACCTCCTTACAACACCTGGGCAAGCTCCTGATGAGGTGGTGGATGGTCTCCCAAGGGATCTCCTCCCAGACCTGGACTAAAGCATCCACCAACTCCTGGACAGTCTGTGGTGCAACGTGACGTTGGTGGATGGTGCGAGACATGATGTCCCAGATGTATTCAATCAGATTCAGGCCTGGATAATGGGCGGACCAGTCCGTAGCCTCAATGCCTTCATCTTGTAGGAACTGTTGACACACTCCAGCCACATGAGGTCTGGCATTGTCCTACATTAGGGGAACCCAGGGCCAACCGCACAAGAATATGGTCTCACAAGGGGTCTGAGGATCTCATCTTGGTATCTAATGGCAGTCAGGCTACCCCTGGCGAGCACATGGAGGGTAGTGCGGCTCTCCAAAGAAATGCCACCCCACACCATTACCGACCCACTGCCAAACTGGTCATGCTGAAGGATGTTGCAGGCATCAGATCGCTCTCCACGGCGTCTCCAGACTCTGTCACGTCTGTCACATGTGCTCAGTGTGAACCTGCTTTCATCTGTGAAGAGCACAGGGTGCCAGTGGCGAATTTGCCAATCCTGGTGTTCAGGTGTTGGGCTATGAGCACAACCCCCATCTGTGGACGTCGGGCACACAGACCATCCTCATGGAGTCGGTTTCTAACCATTTGTGCAGACACATGCACATTTGTGGCCTGCTGGAGGTCATTTTGCAGGGCTCTGGCAGTACTTCTCCTGTTCCTCCTTGCACAAAGGCTGAGGTAGCGGTCCTGCTGCTGGGTTGTTGCCCTCCTACGGCCCCCTCCACCTCTCCTGGTGTACTGGCCTGTCTCTTGGTAGTGCCTCCAACCTCTGAACACTACGCTGACAGACACAGCAAACTTTCTTGCCACAGCTCACATTGATGTGCCATCCTGGATGAGCTGCACTACCTGAGCCACTTGTGTGGGTTGTAGAGTCCGTCTCATGCTACTACGAGTGTGAAGGCACAACCAACATTCAAAGTGACCAAAACATCAGCCAGAAAGCATTGATACTGAGATGTGGTCTGTGGTCCCCACCTGCAGTACCACTCCTTTATTGTGTGTGTCTAGATAATTGCCAATAATGTCCATCTGTTGTCTATTCCATTTGTACAACAGCATGTGAGATTGATTGTCAAACAGTGTTGCTTCCTAAGTGAACAATTTGATTTCACAGAAGTTTGATTTACTTGGAGTTATATTCTGTTGTTTAAGTGTTCCCTTTATTTTTGTGAGCAGTGTATGTTCCCAGCTCCTCATTTGTGCGTTTGCGCGCAGCAATTTATCCGACTTGAGACTATATGGAATTCTTGAGATGGAGCTTGTAAGTGGAGTGGGTAGACACTGAGAAAGTGAATGTGTGAGCTGTGGGACAGATACAACGTTTACAATTGGGACATGTAGTGTGGAGACGAAGAGGGAAACTCTTGCAGGAAGATAAGGATGAAAACTATGAAAAACCACAAGGGTGAATGCTGAGGGCTTTTATGGAGGTAAAGTACAAATATAAAGGTAACAGATAGGTTAGGGGACTCATTTCAGGGACAATCATTTTTGTGTGCCTGCAATACATAAAAACCTGATTTATATAATAGACCAATTTTTGTTCACACTGTGGGCCTGATTCATTAGTACCAGTGTTGTTCACGCTGGTCTTGATGTGATATGTTGGAGTCAGAGGTGCTTGATTCATGAAGAGGAGGGTTTGCCTAGTGGTGTGCACCTCAGTATGCACCACAAATCCTACTCCAGTACCTGCATGAATTTGACGAGCAGCGATCACCACACCCAACTTTTTCGGTGTTGGGTGCAAATGGCATGAGAACGCCAAAAGTTGTACAATTTTGTCACAGTCTTGAGTTGAGCCACCATTATGCAACGTTTAATTTTTTTTCTGAATGAATTGGGCTCATTCTCTTTAAATATCATTATCAGTGATTGGTTAACCTCTTAAGGAGCAATCCAATTTTGGAAGCTTAAAGGGAATTGTCAGTATGGTCAACTCTCCTAAGACATACACACGGGCATACAGGTAATAGGAAGTTGAACGCGATGATACCTCGATATCTGTGATCCAATGTTTAATGTTTTTTCATTTTTGGATTTCTTTTATATTTTGAAAATTCTCGTAATTTCTTTTATTTCCCTAATAATTAAGGTTGAGCTTAGTTTAATGGTGGTATGGTTGCCCTTTCAGGGATGCTGCAAGAAGGAATTTGCCCACAGATGTTGTTTGAACAACTTTTCTTACAAGGAGCCTCACATGGAGGTTAGATAGTTACAGTGTCTTACATGAAG
The DNA here is from genome assembly GCF_032444005.1 of Ranitomeya imitator. NCBI lineage: Eukaryota > Metazoa > Chordata > Amphibia > Anura > Dendrobatidae > Ranitomeya > Ranitomeya imitator. Next base: position 72,112,391 of record NC_091291.1, on the reverse strand, counting down.
ACACAAGCTTGATGATTGCAGAGTCTTACATGGGGTAATGAGCTAGATGGTTTCAACAATATCACAAGATGCAACACCTTAGCATGAAGAAAGGTTGACAATTAGATTGTACGACAGTGAGCAGACCCTTGCAACATTTACTGTCTTTTGCACAACACTCACCTGCTGGCAATACCTGCACAACACCCGTTTTATTACTCTGGCACAGCCTCTGTGTCTCTTTATTTTCAGTCTGATGCACACTGACAATGGAAGTCACAGCCCCTCTTACAGTCACCTCTCTCGGCAGCAATGCCCTGTAGTGGATTGTTTGGCACTTTGCTCACTCTTGTGGCCTACTTCTCACAGGTACACCATCAAAGTCCCACGCACACAGGAGCAAGTCTCGTAGCCGTCTTTCGTTCTCCTCCTCATACTCAGGCATCAGTCCGCAGATGCCTCTGATGTGGCTACTCAGACTGCAGACTTGTGAATCCTCCCAGCACAGGCACTGTGTTCTGCAAGGATTTTCCGTTGTCTGTGCCAGGAACGGCGATCAAGTATGTTGTATGCATACTCTCGGCCAGAACCCATCTAGGGGGTGTGATTTCGCTCAATGCATTTGACAGGTCCTGACCAGGAATATGCATATCGCATACATCACTGCCGTTCCCAGTGCAGATACTGGCGGATCATCGCAGCATATACTGTATGCGCATGGACGAAGGATTGACGAGTCTGCAGTCACACAGAGTGACATTTGTTATGAAAGGTAATTCAGTACCACAATGGACATAGAGGTCAGCGCACATACAGTGACCTGGCAATAACCCAAAAAACAAGAACGAGCTCTGAGACGTGGGAACTCTGTTGACCGCAATCCCTAATCCTCTCCAACCACACGAAAGGCAGCCGTGGATTGCGCCTAATGCTCCCTATGCAACTCGGCACGGCCTGAGAAACTAGCTAGCCTGAAGATAGAAAATAAGCCAACCTTGCCTCAGAGAAATACCCCAAAGGAAAAGGCAGCCCCCACATATAATGACTATGAGTTAAGAAGAAAAGACAAACGTAGAGATGAAATAGATTTAGCAAAGTGAGGCCCAACTTTCTGAACAGAGCGAGGATAGGAAAGGTAACTTTGCGGTCAACACAAAACCCTACAAAAACCACGCAAAGGGGGCAAAAAGACCTCCGTACCGAACTAACGGCACGGAGGTATACCCTCTGCGTCCCAGAGCTTCCAGCAAGCAGAAAAAAACAAATTGACAAGCTGGACAGAAAAAAAACAGCAAACAAATAGCAAAGAGGAACTTAGCAGCAGGCCACAGGAACGATCCAGGAGGAAACAGGTCCAATACTAGAACATTGACTGGAGGCCAGGATCAAAGCACTAGGTGGAGTTAAATAGAGCAGCACCTAACGACTTCACCACATCACCTGAGGAAGGAAACTCAGAAGCCGCAGTACCACTTTCCTCCACCAACGGAAGCTCACAGAGAGAACCAGCCGAAGTACCACTTGTGACCACAGGAGGGAGCTCTGCCACAGAATTCACAACAGTACCCCCCCTTGAGGAGGGGTCACCGAACCCTCACCAGAGCTCCCAGGATGACCAGGATGAGCCATATGAAAGGCACAAACAAGATCGGGAGCATGGACATCAGAGGCAAAGACCCAGGAATTATCTTCCTGAGCATAACCCTTCCACTTAACCAGATACTGGAGTTTCCGCCTTGAAACATGAGAATCCAAAATCTTCTCCACAATATACTCCAACTCCCCCTCCACCAAAACCGGAGCAGGAGGATCAACAGATGGAACCATAGGTGCCACGTATCTCCGCAACAATGACCTATGGAATACGTTATGTATGGAAAAAGAATCTGGAAGGGTCAGACGAAAAGACACAGGATTAAGAACCTCAGAAATCCTATACGGACCAATGAAACGAGGCTTAAACTTAGGAGAGGAAACCTTCATAGGAGTATAACGAGATGACAACCAAACCAAATCCCCAACACGAAGTCGGGGACCCACACAGCGTCTGCGATTAGCGAAACGTTGAGCCTTCTCCTGGGACAAAGTCAAATTGTCCACTACATGAGTCCAAATCTGCTGCAACCTGTCCACCACAGTATCCACACCAGGACAGTCCGAAGACTCAACCTGCCCTGAAGAGAAACGAGGATGGAACCCAGAGTTGCAGAAAAACGGTGAAACCAAGGTAGCCGAGCTGGCCCGATTATTAAGGGCGAACTCAGCCAAAGGCAAAAAGGACACCCAGTCATCCTGATCAGCAGAAACAAAGCATCCCAGATATGTTTCCAAGGTCTGATTGGTTCGTTCGGTCTGGCCATTAGTCTGAGGATGGAAAGCCGAGGAAAAAGACAAGTCAATGCCCATCCTACCACAAAAGGCTCGCCAAAACCTCGAAACAAACTGGGAACCTCTGTCAGAAACGATATTCTCTGGAATGCCATGTAAACGAACCACATGCTGGAAAAACAATGGCACCAAATCAGAGGAGGAAGGCAATTTAGACAAGGGTACCAAATGGACCATCTTAGAGAAGCGATCACAGACCACCCAAATGACTGACATCTTTTGAAAGACGGGAAGATCTGAAATAAAATCCATAGAGATATGTGTCCAAGGCCTCTTCGGGACCGGCAAGGGCAAAAGCAACCCACTGGCACGAGAACAGCAGGGCTTAGCCCGAGCACAAATCCCACAGGACTGCACAAAAGTACACACATCCCGCAACAGAGATGGCCACCAAAAGGATCTAGCCACTAACTCTCTGGTACCAAACATTCCAGGATGACCAGCCAACACCGAACAATGAACCTCAGAGATAACTTTATTCGTCCACCTATCAGGGACAAACAGTTTCTCCGCTGGGCAACGATCAGGTTTATTAGCCTGAAATTTTTGCAGCACCCGCCGCAAATCAGGGGAGATGGCAGACACAATTACTCCCTCTATGAGGATACCCGCCGGCTCAGATACACCCGGAGAGTCGGGCACAAAACTCCTAGACAGAGCATCCGCCTTCACATTTTTAGAGCCCGGAAGATATGAAATCACAAAGTCAAAACGGGCAAAAAACAACGACCAACGAGCTTGTCTAGGATTCAACCGCTTGGCGGACTCGAGATAAGTCAAGTTCTTATGATCAGTCAAGACCACCACGCGATGCTTAGCTCCTTCAAGCCAATGACGCCACTCCTCGAATGCCCACTTCATGGCCAGCAACTCTCGATTGCCCACATCATAATTTCGCTCAGCAGGCGAAAACTTCCTGGAAAAGAAGGCGCATGGTTTCATCACCGACCAATCAGAACTTCTCTGCGACAAAACAGCCCCTGCTCCAATCTCAGAAGCATTAACCTCGACCTGGAACGGAAGCGAAACATCTGGTTGACACAACACAGGGGCAGAAGAAAAACGACGCTTCAACTCTTGAAAAGCTTCCACCGCAGCAGAAGAGCAATTGACCACATCAGCACCTTTCTTGGTCAAATCGGTCAATGGTTTAGCAATACTAGAAAAATTGCAGATGAAGCGACGATAAAAATTAGCAAAGCCCAGGAACTTTTGCAGACTTTTCAGAGATGTCGGCTGAGTCCAATTATGGATGGCTTGGACCTTAACAGGGTCCATCTCGATAGTAGAAGGGGAAAAGATGAACCCCAAAAATGAAACCTTCTGAACACCAAAGAGACACTTTGATCCCTTCACAAACAAAGAATTAGCACGCAGGACCTGAAACACCGTTCTGACCTGCTTCACATGAGACTCCCAATCATCCGAGAAGATCAAAATGTCATCTAAGGGGGGCGTGGCTATGGACTGAGAGAGGAAGGACGCATACAGTGAGAGCTCCTAAAAATCCTGCATATATCCTGCATAAAGGACCCCCTTTTTGTGCACTCAATTGCTTCTGCTGGGGTCTCTGGGAGCCTGGAGGCTGCCGACCCCCTGAAAAAAGACCATAGCTGTGGCTGGAGGAAACCGGAGGAGAGGACTTATCTTGCGGAGCGGTGAGCTCCACGTGTAGCGGCGGCCATCTTTCTAGGAAGACAGCCTGCGGGCAGGCGGCGCGAGGCTGTCTGTGGCTGCGGCTGAAGCCCCCCTTGGTCACCGGACGGTACCTTAAACCCGCAGGTGAGAGCTGCGGGATTCGGGCCAGGCGGAGAGACAAAGAGACTCACATTGGCGGCGGCGGCTGTGCGGGCGGCAGCCATTACCGAGGCGCGCGCTCCTGCAGTAGGAGGCGCGGTGCGGCTCATTATCACCGCAGCGTGACTGGGAGGTGAGCACTTAACCTGCTCTGCACATATTACGGGGAATCGTGGTGAGTGCTCTGGAAGATTGAGCCCCACGCTCCCCTATTAACCACGTCCTGGCCGGCTGCACTTTTACTGGGCCTCCCCCCTGCTGCCATCGCTACAAAAAGCTCTCCCTGTAACAGGGGTCTCCGCCATATTGGCAGCCTGTGCCTCCTGACTATACACCAATATACCTCCTGACTATAGGGGTGCCCAGCCGAGTTCATACACAGCCCTGGTGTGATCGTGTGAAAAATCTACGGACCTAATTTAATCACCTTGTTGGGCCACACAATTATTAACCATGCATCGTCCAAAGAACACAACTGCAGCTGATAAACTAAAGGAATTCGCTAGAAGTGACACTTCAGATGGTGCAAGATCTCTTAGAAATAGTTCCTCACAAGTTCAGCGTGGGAAAAACCGTCTCTCTGATAGTGTTGATGAGAGCGAGCAAGATGATTTGACTCTTAAGCAAGCATCTGAACAATTAATGCAAGCCATATCTCTAACTAGGACGTCTCTTTCCGAAAAAATAGAGGATGTACATACGGAAGTGGGGCGCCTAAGGCAAGACATGCAAACCATGAAGGGACGCATAACAGAAGTTGAAACAAGGGTATCTCAGGTGGAGGACACTATCAAACCTATGGAGGCCAAACTAGCGAAAGTTGCCGGGTCTATAAATGCCTGGAAACAAAAGGCAGACGATTTGGAAAACAGGATGCGTCGAAACAATATTCGCATTATTGGTCTACCGGAGCACTCAGAAGGCCAACAACTTGAAAAATTCCTGGAAGATTGGCTCAAATCCTCCTTGGGAGACATATTCTCCCCATTATTCTCGGTGGAGAGAGCCCACAGAGTCCCTACAAGATCCCTTCCTCCTGGAGCCCCACCCAGACCGTTCCTGGCACGCATTCTTAATTGTAAGGACAGAGATGCTATTCTGCGACTGGCACGACAAAAGAGTCCCATCAAGTTTAATAGCGCTACAATCTCGATTTTCCCAGACTTCTCCGTTGAACTTCAGAAACAGCGGGCAAAATTTATGGATGTCAAAAAACAACTCAGAGACAGGAGTATCATCTACTCCATGATTTATCCAGCACGTCTCCGGGTGGTCTGCAATGGTTCCTCCTTGTTCTTCACTGACCCATCGGAGGCAGAGGACTGGCTGCGATCCCGTGGGAGGTCTAATGCAACAGAACCCTGATAAGTTTCCGACCAACTAATGCTTCTTTTTAAATTTTGAAATTGGGGCTCTCTCTGGGAGCGTTCAAATACCAACAATACCGGACGCTGGAGTCAGCGGGGGTATCCCCAGGTTTATTTGATGATGGGAGCGATAAACAATGCTCCGAGATTGTTCAGTTCTTGTTAAGTTTTCTCTTTTTTTTGTCAAGTTTAACTAGCATTAATAAGCATTTAGGTAAAAGCCGCCTTAGGAGCTGTTATAATTATTTGTGCATAGTCTGTAGATCTATTTTGACCACCATTGTACACCATAGGTCAAGGAATGAATATGGAGTCTAAATTGATATGTATGACCTGGAACATACGGGGTATTAAATCACCCCGGAAGAAAATTAAGGTGTTCTCCCAGATCAGGCGGTATCATCCTCATATTGTGGCCTTGGTAGAAACACATTTAACTAGAGATACAGCCAGAAGTGTACAGAAACCCTGGGTACAGTGGCATGTTCATGCGTTCCACACCAGCTACTCGAGAGGAGTATCATTGTTGATACATAGAGATGTTCGGTGGGAGGCCAGGACGACTCGGCGGGACACAGAGGGACGTTTTGTTTTTGTTCATGCATTAATTAATTCTCGTGAATATGTTATATTGTGCATTTACAACCCCCCTCCAGCTAATATTTCAATACTTAGAATGGCAATGAGTTTTGCGTTAAATTATCCAGACGCACATGTCATCTGCATGGGTGACTTTAATCTGGTCATGGATAGCTGTCTAGATAGGTTGAGACTGGGAGATGGGTCATCTGGGGAGCCTCAGTCCTTGCCGTCTTCATTGCCCCCGACTCAGCTGGCACTGTTCATAGAAAATAGTGGCTGGGTGGATCTATGGAGGATACATCACCCTGGGGAAAAAGGATACACCTGCCACTCATCTACTAAGAGTTCCCTGTCCCGTATAGACTATATTTTTGGGTCTGGCGGTTTGGTGCAATGGGTAAGCGGTATAGAGCATGGCAATAGAGGAATCTCAGACCACAGCCCAGTTATTCTCACGCTTACATTTGGGAAACTGACTAATGGTAGAATATGGAAGTTAAACCCCTTTTGGCTTAAACTAATAGACTCAAATGATAGAACAGTTGATCAGTTGAATTGTTATACTCGATCTCACCCAGAACCTCAGGATATTAATTTATTCTGGGACGCCCTTAAGGCGTACCTAAGAGGCTGTTTGTCCTCTACGATTTCTTATGTTAAAAGGGTGACATCGAGAGACGACGATGAGATTGAGCAACGCTTGAAAGATGCTGAGATCGCATATACAGCCAGTCAGACTAACAACAATAAGGTTGAGTGGTTAACCCTGCAAAGATTATATGCCCAGCACCTGGACACTAAATCCAAACGTAAGCTGTTTTTTACGCGACAATCATATTTTGAAATGGGGAATCAGGCGGGGAAATTTTTGGCTTTCCTGGTACGTCAACACAATACGTCTAATATGGTAATACAAATTCGTTCGCCAGGTGGCTCGTTGAACACCACCACCGAGGAAATACTTCAGTGCTTTTATAATTATTATAAGGGGTTATATGAGTCCAAGAGTGATTTCAGTGTTTCAGATTGTTTAGAATATTTATCCGATATAGAATTCCCTACACTGAATTCCACACAGCAGGCTTTTATGGACGCTGAATTTACCCTAGAGGAAATAGAGCAAGCTATAACGGATATGGCCTCTGGGAAGGCCCCTGGGCCGGATGGCTTCCCGGTCGAATTGTATAGGAAATACCGAGAAATACTAGCTCCACTTTTATTACAAGTATTCAGAGAGATATGGAGAGGGGGATGTCTGCCCGATACTTTTTATGAGGCACATATTATTGTACTCAGAAAAGAGGGGAAGGATCCATTGGAGTGTGGGTCCTATCGCCCCATATCGTTAGTAAACGTAGACTATAAGATCTTTACTAAAATTTTAGCCACTAGGCTGAACTCTATCATACTGGACATTATACACCCGGATCAAACTGGCTTTATGCCTGGTAAGAGTACCTCTATAAATATCAGGCGGGTTCAATCGATAATCCAATACAGTTCTTTACTACCTGATAATAACTGGGCGTTGGCGTCGTTGGACGCAGCTAAGGCGTTTGACTCTCTTGAATGGCCCTTCTTGTCCGCCTGCCTACAGAAATATGGTTTTGGTGCCAAATTCCTGAATTGGATTAATATATTATACATGAAACCAAAGGCCCGTATAATAGTAAATGGTTCCATCTCTGAGCCTTTTCTACTATATAGGGGAACCCGTCAAGGGTGTCCCCTTTCCCCAGCCCTATTCGCTTTAGCAATAGAGGCATTGGCAATACGTCTTCGATCCTCCCCCGGTATTGAGGGTATAAAAATAGCGGATCGCACTGATACCATTGGTTTATACGCCGATGACATGATAGTATTCATGGATAACACGGAAGAGACGTTACCGAGGGTGATTGCCACCATAGATAGATTTAGTGGGTTCTCAGGCCTATATATTAACTGGGATAAATCTGCTTTATTGCCTCTCTCTCAGACCCCAGCGTCTAATCTCAGTGCCCTTTCCTCATTGCCTATAGTATCTAACTTTAAGTACTTAGGTATATATATGTCTAAATATAGTGGGTCAGACTTACACCTCAATATTTTTCCTCTGCTGGATTACGCTAAACTGAAATTTACATCTTGGAGCAAGATTCCATTGTCTGTAGCAGGTCGTATTAACCTCATTAAAATGATATTGCTCCCTAAATTTAACTATTGTCTTCAACACAGCGCAGTAACTGTACCGAAGTTCTTCTTTACCAATTTAAACTCTCAGGTTGCTTCATTCATATGGGGGAAAAGTAGGCCTAAGCTTAAATTAACCACTCTGCAGAGATCTAAGCAGGGGGGAGGAGCGGCATTGCCTGATTTTTTTTTATATTATTTGGCGGGACAGGCGAGGGCACTGAGTAAATGGATGCCTCACAATAACCTCCCTAATTCTGAGAGTCATCTGGTTAGTTCCGTTAGCGCTAAATGTCCATTAGGCCTTTTGGAGTCGGGGAAAATAAGCGCTCCCCGCATGCTACCCATGCTCCGACTGGCACGATCAACCTGGAGGCAGATTAAAAAAGCTATTGGATTTGAAGATATTGTTGCTGAAATGCCTTTATGGGACAATGGTTATTTCCCCATGCTGATGGATCACCCATCTGCAGGTTTTTGGATCTCTTACGGGGTTCTTTCGGTGGGGGATTTATATGATCAAGGGGTCTTTATGTCTTTCGAACAGCTGCAAGCTAAATATGCCTTTCCAAGATCTCAATTTTTCCGTTATTTACAACTTAGAACAGCTATTCAGTCATATACCAGAAATGTGGGAGCAAACCGCAACATCTCATCTTTGCCACTGATAGGCATTCTTAAATCACAGGGACCTCAGGGTCTTATTTCATCCTTATACACATATCTGTTGTCAATGGGAGCGAACTCAGCTATAGACTTGGTTAAGGGCAAGTGGGAGGGACTTATCCCTGATATGCAGAGTGAGGCGTGGGAGGACGTTCTTGACTCTCCCCTTAAAGTATCCCCGTCAATTAATAACAAGATGACCCAATTATATATAATCCATCAGTCATATTTGACCCCAGTGAGACTTTTTCGGATGGGTCGATACTCGACGTCGGAGTGCCTGCGTTGCCACTCATCGGATGCTGACTTCATACACATGATATGGCAGTGCCCAATTATTTTTCAATATTGGAGAGAGGTGACGTCGTTATTGACCTCACTTTTGTCAGTCCCGGTCCCTCTTGAGCCCTTGGTCTGTCTGTTTGGAGTTTGGGATGCGGAGGTTTGGGAACATTATGTTGGAATTTTTTTACGGGAGGTACTATTTTTGGCACGAAAAATGTTGGCGTTACGATGGATGGGAAGGTCACCCCCTACACTTAGGTCCTGGGTTGAGCTGGTGAACACAACTGTCTCATATGAACGCACACTCTACCAGAATAGGGGTTGCCCGGGCAAATTCAATAAAATCTGGGACGGGTGGAATGCCTCCCATCTTACTTTGTGAATTAACTGATTGATAAAGATACAGTCTACATGATCTCTTGTTCTGCAGATGTTGCGCAATGGAAGTGTAATGTTACTGCTAAAAGGCGGCGTAGTAATAGCTTTGAAGGCTTAGTTTAGTCTAGTTTAGTTTAGTTTGGTTTGATTATAGTTTAGGAACTCTGAATACTGACAGTTCCATGATTTCACGTATATGTCTTATTCCATATAAATACAAATGATTAATACATATGTATGCTCTAATGTCTTTTTTCTATCTTGCGAATGTAATCGTGCAAGTCAATCACAAAGACAAACGTTTATACTGTATTTTATTGTGATTAATAAACGAATTTAAAAAAAAAAAATGTCATCTAAGTACACAATCAGGAATTTATCCAGGTACTCTCGGAAGATGTCATGCATAAAGGACTGAAACACTGATGGAGCATTGGCAAGTCCGAATGGCATTACTAGATACTCAAAATGGCCCTCGGGCGTATTAAATGCAGTTTTCCACTCATCGCCTCGCTTAATACGCACAAGATTATACGCACCACGAAGATCTATCTTGGTGAACCAACTAGCCCCCTTAATCCGAGCAAACAAATCAGATAACAATGGCAAGGGGTACTGAAATTTAACCGTGATCTTATTTAGAAGGCGGTAATCTATACAAGGTCTCAGTGAACCATCCCTCTTGGCCACAAAAAAGAACCCTGCTCCTAATGGCGACGATGACGGGCGAATATGCCCCTTCTCCAAAGACTCCTTCACATAACTCCGCATAGCGGCGTGCTCAGGCACAGATAAATTAAACAGTCGACCTTTTGGGAATTTACTACCAGGAATCAAATCGATAGCACAATCACAATCCCTATGCGGAGGTAGGGTATCGGACTTGGGCTCATCAAATAAATCCCGGTAATCAGACAAGAACTCAGGAACCTCAGAAGGGGTGGATGACAAAATAGTCAGAAATGGGACATCACCATGTACCCCCTGACAACCCCAGCTGGACACAGGCATGGATTTCCAATCTAATACTGGATTATGGACTTGTAGCCATAGCAACCCCAACACGACCACATCATGCAGATTATGCAACAACAGAAAGCGAATAACCTCCTGATGTGCAGGAGCCATGCACATGGTCAGCTGGGTCCAGTACTGAGGCTTATTCTTGGCCAAAGGCGTATCATCAATTCCTCTCAATGGAATAGGACACTGCAAGGGCTCCAAGAAAAACCCACAACGCCTAGCATACTCCAAGTCCATCAAATTCAGAGCAGCGCCTGAGTCCACAAATGCCATGACAGAATATGATGACAAAGAGCAGATCAAGGTAACAGACAGAAGAAATTTTGACTGTACCGTACCAATGGTGGCAGACCTAGCGAACCGCTTAGTGCGCTTAGGACAATCAGAGATAGCATGAGTGGAATCACCACAGTAGAAACACAGCCCATTCAGACGTCTGTGTTCTTGCCGTTCAACTCTGGTCAAAGTCCTATCGCACTGCATAGGCTCAGGTTTAAGCTCAGGTAATACCGCCAAATGGTGCACAGATTTACGCTCGCGCAAGCGTCGACCGATCTGAATGGCCAAAGACATAGACTCATTCAGACCAGCAGGCATAGGAAATCCCACCATGACATCCTTAAGGGCTTCAGAGAGACCTTTTCTGAAAATAGCTGCGAGCGCATCTTCATTCCACTGAGTGAGTACGGACCACTTTCTAAATTTCTGACAATATACCTCTATTTCATCCTGACCCTGACACAGAGCCAGCAAATTCTTCTCTGCCTGATCCACAGAATTAGGCTCATCGTACAGCAATCCGAGCGCCAGGAAAAATGCATCGATATTACTTAATGCAGGATCTCCTGACGCAAGAGAAAATACCCAGTCCTGAGGGTCGCCACGCAAAAAAGAAATAACGATCCTAACTTGTTGAACTGGGTCACCAGAGGAGCGAGGTTTCAAAGCCAGAAATAGTTTACAATTATTTTTGAAACTCAGAAATTTAGTTCTATCTCCAAAAAACAAATCAGGAATAGGAATTCTCGGTTCTAACATAGAATTCTGAACCACAAAGTCTTGAATACTTTGTACTCTTGCCGTGAGCTGATCCACACATGAAGACAGACCTTTAATGTCCATTGCTACACCTGTGTCCTGAACCACCCAAATGTCTAGGGGAAAAAAAAGGCAAAACACAGTGCAGAGAAAAAAAAATGGTCTCAGAACTTCTTTTTTCCCTCTATTGAGAATCATTAGTACTTTGGGCCTCCAGTACTGTTATGAAAGGTAATTCAGTACCACAATGGACATAGAGGTCAGCGCACATACAGTGACCTGGCAATAACCCAAAAAACAAGAACGAGCTCTGAGACGTGGGAACTCTGTTGACCGCAATCCCTAATCCTCTCCAACCACACTAAAGGCAGCCGTGGATTGCGCCTAACGCTCCCTATGCAACTCGGCACGGCCTGAGAAGCTAGCTAGCCTGAAGATAGAAAATAAGCCTACCTTGCCTCAGAGAAATACCCCAAAGGAAAAGGCAGCCCCCACATATAATGACTGTGAGTTAAGAAGAAAAGACAAACGTAGAGATGAAATAGATTTAGCAAAGTGAGGCCCAACTTTCTGAACAGAGCGAGGATAGGAAAGGTAACTTTGCGGTCAACACAAAACCCTACAAAAACCACGCAAAGGGGGCAAAAAGACCCTCCGTACCGAACTAACGGCACGGAGGTACACCCTCTGCGTCCCAGAGCTTCCAGCAAGCAGAAAAAAACAAATTGACAAGCTGGACAGAAAAAAAACAGCAAACAAATAGCAAAGAGGAACTTAGCTATGCAGAGCAGCAGGCCACAGGAACGATCCAGGAGGAAACAGGTCCAATACTAGAACATTGACTGGAGGCCAGGATCAAAGCACTAGGTGGAGTTAAATAGAGCAGCACCTAACGACTTCACCACATCACCTGAGGAAGGAAACTCAGAAGCCGCAGTACCACTTTCCTCCACCAACGGAAGCTCACAGAAAGAACCAGCCGAAGTACCACTTGTGACCACAGGAGGGAGCTCTGCCACAGAATTCACAACAGACATTGTCATTCTAGACTGGACAACCCCTTTAAATAAGAAATTAAGTTAAAAGGAGCTTAGCAGGCAATGCAGTGACAGTAAATATGAGGCATGGCAGAGCGTCATCAGCTGAAGATAAGGAAGACACAGTAGCTGCTCCTACGATCATGACATCTTCTGATTTTCCACTCTATCTCATAATTTCTATGTCACTAAACATCTAGAACAAGGTCTAATAAATATTTTATCATTTCCTGAACCTAATTTATTCCAAAATTTTTTTACGTTTTATTTTTAGAGACATAAGTAGGAAGGAAAAAGAGAAATATTGTAGAATGCAAATCTTCAGAAATTCTCTGAGGATTTTGTTGTGGATTAGCCGGCATATTTCACCTTCGGCACCAGAGAGTGAAACTCACCGTAAAAACCAAGGCTTGCTGATACCTCTGAATAGATTTCCTCATCCTATGGCGCTTAGAGAGCGTCTCCACATGTACTGTAGTGTACGGGGTATTGGTGCAGACTTGTGGTTGGGAGTCCTCAGAGTAAATCCAGAGTAATTCTGCCTCTTCTGGATCCACTTTATACTTTTCATCCATTTACAATCCACTCAAGTCTTGGTTGTCTTTTTAAATGGAGTATGGAGGATCCATGGCCCTTCCGGCTCTATTAGATTAGAGGCAGCGCCATAATATGAGAATCAGATGATGATAGTCGGCTCTGGAGTAGTCGTCTGGTGATGGCGGCGATATAGCTTAAAGCTGGTGCAGTCATCAGTATGACCAAGGCTCAATACCAAGGCCTCAATATGGGCCTGAAGTACCAGAGATAAGTAAGTAGTAGTTGGAAAATGGAGCAGGAGTCAGAATACAGAACACCACAGCAGAGCCAGGCACAGAGTCAAAAAGATCATGTAGATAGAGTAGCCACGATGTACCTCAGTATCAATACAGGATGCGATGGAATAGCATGCACCAAATTCATTAGGAGACCTGTTAACGAATGTGGCACATCTTTCAGCATCATGTGGGTCTTAGTTTGCGCTACTTGTGGAGTACATTATGATGAGTTTGTGGATCTAGAGTGAAAACAGAGGAAAAAAAAGTTGTGCAAAAATGTAGTGATATTCCAAACAGTTTTATGCCAGATTTCTAACGTGAAATATTTGATGGATCAGCCCCATAGACTAGTAGCACAGAGCAAAACAAATGTTCTTTGCCAATTTGATAATGCTCCAGATTATTTGACCATCATTTCACCTTATTGCTTGATCTTCCATTCCTACACAATGTGTATAAGGTTTATGCTTCCATTTGTATTTACACAAAGCCTATGGTTTGTTTTTTAACACCTTAGTGACAGAGCCAATTTTGTACTTAATGACCAAGCCAAATTTTTACAATTCTGACCAGTGTTACTTTATGAGATTATAACACTGGAATGTTTCAACTTATCCCACTGATTCTTAGACTGTTTTTTCATGACTTATTGTACTTCATGAAAGTGGTAAAATTTATTCTATATAACTCGCATTTATTTGTGAAAATATCAGAAATTTGGGAAAAAATTAGAAAATTTAGGAATTTTCAAACTTTTAATTCTTATGCCCTTAAATAAGAGAGTGATGTCACACAACATAGTTAATAAATAACATTACCCACATGTCTACTTTACATCAGCACAATTTTTGAAACATATTTTTTTTTGTTAGGAAGTTATAAGGGTTAAAAGTTTGACCAGTGATTTCTCCTTTTCCCAACAAAATTTGCAAAACCATTTTTTTAGGGAACACCTCACATTTGCAGTGACTTTGGGGGTGGGATCTACAGGTCCTTCTCAAAAAATTAGCATATAGTGTTAAATTTCATTATTTACCATAATGTAATGATTACAATTAAACTTTCATATATTATAGATTCATTATCCACCAACTGAAATTTGTCAGGTCTTTTATTGTTTTAATACTGATGATTTTGGCATACAACTCCTGATAACCCAAAAAACCTGTCTCAATAAATTAGCATATCAAGAAAAGGTTCTCTAAACGACCTATTACCCTAATCTTCTGAATCAACTAATTAACTCTAAACACATGCAAAAGATACCTGAGGCTTTTATAAACTCCCTGCCTGGTTCATTACTCAAAACCCCCATCATGGGTAAGACTAGCGACCTGACAGATGTCAAGAAGGCCATCATTGACACCCTCAAGCAAGAGGGTAAGACCCAGAAAGAAATTTCTCAACAAATAGGCTGTTCCCAGAGTGCTGTATCAAGGCACCTCAATGGTAAGTCTGTTGGAAGGAAACAATGTGGCAGAAAACGCTGTACAACGAGAAGAGGAGACCGGACCCTGAGGAAGATTGTGGAGAAGGACCGATTCCAGACCTTGGGGAACCTAAGGAAGCAGTGGACTGAGTCTGGTGTGGAAACATCCAGAGCCACCGTGCACAGGCGTGTGCAGGAAATGGGCTACAGGTGCTGCATTCCCCAGGTAAAGCCACTTTTGAACCATAAACAGTGGCAGAGGCGCCTGACCTGGGCTACAGAGAAGCAGCACTGGACTGTTACTAAGTGGTCCCAAGTACTTTTTTCTGATGAAAGCAAATTTTGCATGTCATTCGGAAATCAAGGTGCCAGAGTCTGGAGGAAGACTGGGGAGAAGGAAATGCCAAAATGCCTGAAGTCCAGTGTCAAGTACCCACAGTCAGTGATGGTGTGGGGTGCCATGTCAGCTGCTGGTGTTGGTCCACTGTGTTTCATCAAGGGCAGGGTCAATGCAGCTAGCTATCAGGAGATTTTGGAGCACTTCATGCTTCCATCCGCTGAAATGCTTTATGGAGATGAAGATTTCATTTTTCAGCACGACCTGGCACCTGCTCACAGTGCCAAAACCACTGGTAAATGGTTTACTGACCATGGTATTACTGTGCTCAATTGGCCTGCCAACTCTCCTGACCTGAACCCCATAGAGAATCTGTGGGATATTGTGAAGAGAAAGTTGAGAGACGCAAGACCCAACACTTTGGATGAGCTTAAGGCCGCTATTGAAGCATCCTGGGCCTCCATAACATCTCAGCAGTGTCACAGGCTGATTGCCTCCATGCCACGCCACATTGAAGCAGTCATTTCTGCCAAAGGATTCCCGACCAAGTATTGAGTGCATAACTGAACATTATTATTTGTTGGTTTTTTTGTTTGTTATTAAAAAACACTTTTATTTGATTGGATGGGTGAAATATGCTAATTTATTGAGACAGGTTTTTTGGGTTATCAGGAGTTGTATGCCAAAATCATCAGTATTAAAACAATAAAAGACCTGACAAATTTCAGTTGGTGGATAATGAATCTATAATATATGAAAGTTTAATTGTAATCATTACATTATGGTAAATAATGAAATTTAACACTATATGCTAATTTTTTGAGAAGGACCTGTATATGACAATGTACCCAAAAGTGACACCATTCTAAAAACTCAAAACCACATTCAATAACTTTATTAACCCTTCTGGTGCTTCACAGGAGCTAAAGCAATGTGGAAAGACAAAATGAACATTTAACTTTTTTTTTTTTTAAATTTACTTTAACTCCAAATTTGTTATTTTCACAAGGGTATCAGGAGAAAATGGACCCTAAAATTTGCAATTTCTCCTTAGTATGCAGATACCCCATATGTGGGGGAGAACCACTGTTTGGGCACACAGCAGAGCTCGGAAGGGAAGTAGCACTGTTTGACTTTTTGAGCGCAAAAACATCTGGAATCGAGAGTGGACGCCATGTCATGTTCGAAGAGCCCTTGATATGCCTAAACAGTGGAAACCCCCACAAGTGACACCATTTTGGAAACTAGACTCCTTAGGGAACTTATCTAGATGTGTACTGAGCACATGGAACCCACAGGTGCTTCACAGAAGTTTATAATGTAGAGCTGTGAAAATAAAAAAAAACACATTCTACCAACAAATATGTACTTTTAAGCCAACTTTTTAAAAAAAATTTGCAATGGTAACAGGAGAAAATGGACCCCAAAAGTTGTTGTATATTTTCTACTGAGTACGTCGCTATCACATATGTGAGGGAATACTACTATTTGGGCTCACAGCAGGCCTCGGAAGGGTAGGAGCACCATTTGACTTTTTGAATGCAAAATGACTGGAATCGAGAGCAGACACCATGTCGCGTTTGGAGACCCCCTGATATAGGTAACAGGAGAAAACGGACCAAAAAAGTTTTTGTGCAATTTCTCCTGAGTTAGCCAATAACTCATATGTGGAGGAAAACCACTGTTTGGGCGCACGGCAGGGCTCGGAAAGGAAGGAGTGACGTTTTGGAATGCAGACTTTGATGGAATGGTCTGCAGATGTTGTGTTGCGTTTGTAGAGCCCCTGGTGTACCTAATCAGTGAAAACCCACCTCAAGTGACCCCATTTTGGAAACTACACCCCTCAAGGATTTTATCCTGGGGTACATTGAATATTTTTAACTCACAGGTACTACACAGAATTTGATCAAATTAGCTTTTCATATTTAAAATTTTCATTTTTTTCATGAAAATGTTGCTTTAGCCCCAAGTTTGTCATTTTCACAATGGATAATAGCAGAAAGCAGACCCCATAATTTGTTGTACAATTTGTCCCAAACACGATTATACCCCATATGTGGTCATAAACTTCTGTTTGGGCACATGGCAAGGCTAGAATAGGCAGGAGCGCTATTTGCCCGAGATAGATTGTGAATGCTACGTTGCAATTGAAGAGTCCCTGACATGTGAAAATAGCAGAAATCCCCCACAAGTGACCTCATTTTGGAAACTAGACCACTCAAGGAATTCATTTAGGGGATTAGTGAGTATTTTGAACCCATAGGTGCCTCACAGAATTTTATCACATTGAGACATACAACCCCTGGCAAAAATTATGGAATCACCGGCCTTGGAGGATGTTCATTCAGTTGTTTAATTTTGTAGAAAAAAATCAGATCACAGACATGGCACAAACCTAAAGTCATTTCAAATGGCAACTTTCTGGCTTTAAGAAACACTAAAAGAAATTAAGAACAAAAAATGTAATCAGTAATGGTTACTTTTTTTTAACCAAGCATAGGGTAAAAATTATGGAATCACTCAATTCTGAGGAAAAAATTATGGAATCACCCTGTAAATTTTCATACCCAAAAATAACACCTGCATCAAGTTAGATCTGCTCATTAGTCTGCATCTAAAAAGGACTAAAAAGGAGTGATCACACCTTGGAGAGCTGTTGCACCAAGTGGACTGACAGGAATCATGGCTCCAACACGAGAGATGTCAATTGAAACAAAGGAAAGGATTTTCAAACTCTTAAAAGAGTGTAAATCATCGCGCAATGTTGCAAAAGATGTTGGTTGTTCACAGTCAGCTGTGTCTAAAATCTGGACCAAATACAAACAACATGGGAAGGTTGTTAAAGGCAAACATACTGGTAGACCAAGGAAGACATCAAAGGGTCAAGACCGTAAACATAACGCAATATGTCTCCAAAACAGGAAATGCACAACAAAACAAATGAGGAACGAATGGGTGGAAACTTAAGTCAATGTCTGTGACCGAACTGTAAGTAACCGCCTAAAGGAAATGGAATTTACGTACAGAAAAGTTAAATGAAAGCCATCATTAACACCTAAACAGAAAAAACAAAGGTTACAATGGGTTAAGGTAAAGCAATCGTGGACTGTGGATGACTGGATGAAAGTCATATTCAGTGATGAATCACGAATCTGCATTGGGCAAGGTGATGATGTTGGAACGTTTGTTTTGTGCCATTCCAATCAGATTTATAAAGATGATTGCCTGAAGAGAACATGCAAATTTCCACAGTCATTGATGATATGGGGCTGCATGTCAGGTAAAGGCACTGGGGAGATGGCTGTCATTACATCTTCAATACATGCACAAGTTTATGTTGATATTTTGGACACTTTTCTTATCCCATCAATTGAAAGGATGTTTGGAGATGATGAAATCATTTTTCAAGATGATAATGCATCCTGCCATAGAGCAAAAACTGTGAAAACATTCCTTGAAAAAAGACACATAAGGTCAATGTCATGGCCTGCAAATAGTCCGGATCTCAATCACATTGAAAATCTTTGGTGGAAGTTGAAGAAAATTGTCCATGACGAGGCTCCAACCTGCAAAGCTGATGTGGCAACAGCAACCAGAGAAAGTTGGAGCCAGATTGATGAAGAGTCCTGTGTGACACTCATTAAGTCCATGCCTCAGAGACTGCAAGCTGCTATAAAAGCCAGAGGTGGTGCAACAAAATACTAGTGATGTGTTGGAGTGTTTTTTTGTTTGTTTGTTTTTCATGATTCCATAATGTTTTCCTCAGAATTGAGTGATTCCATAATTTTTTCCTTATGCTTGTTTAACCCCTTCCCGACCCATGACGCCACGTAGGCGTCATGAAAGTCGGTGCCAATCCGACCCATGACGCCTATGCGGCGTCAGGGAAAGATCGCGTCCCTGCAGGCCGGGTGAAAGGGTTAACTCCAATTTCACCCGGCCTGCAGGGACAGGGGGAGTGGTAGTTTAGCCCAGGGGGGGTGGCTTCACCCCCTCGTGGCTACGATCGCTCTGATTGGCTGTTGAAAGTGAAACTGCCAATCAGAGCGATTTGTAATATTTCACCTATTATAACGGGTGAAATATTACAATCCAGCCATGGCCGATGCTGAAATATCATCGGCCATGGCTGGAAATACTAATGTGCCCCCACCCCACCCCACCGATCGCCCCCCCAGCCCCCCGATCTGGCCGGTACACTGCTCCGGCTCCCCTCCATCCTGTGCTCCGCTCCCCCCCGTGCTCTTGTCCGCTCCCCCCGTGCTCCAATCACCCCCCCGTGCTCCAATCACCCCCCCTGCACTCCGATCCACCCCCCCGGTGCTCCGTTCCACCCCCCCGTGCTCCATTCCAGCCCCCCCGTGCTCCGTTCCACGCCCCCCGTGCTCCGTTCCACCCCTCCCGCGCTCCGATTCCCCCCCCCCGTGCTCCGATCCCCCCCCCGTCATACTTACCGATCCAGCCGGGGTCCCGTCCGTCTTCTCCCTGGGCGCCGCCATCTTCCAAAATGGCGGGCGCATGCGCAGTGCGCCCGCCGAATCTGCCGGCCGGCAGATTCGTTCCAAAGTGCATTTTGATCACTGAGATATAATCTATCTCAGTGATCAAAATAAAAAAAATAATAAATGACCCCCCCCCTTTGTCACCCCCATAGGTAGGGACAATAAAAAAATAAAGAAATTTTTTTTTCCACTAATGTTAGAATAGGGTTAGGGTTAGGGGTAGGGTTAGGGGTAGGGTTAGGGTTAGGGCTAGGGTTAGGGCTAGGGTTAGGGCTAGGGTTAGGGTTAGGGCTAGGGTTAGGGTTAGGGCTAGGGTTAGGGCTAGGGTTAGGGCTAGGGTTAGGGCTAGGGTTAGGGGTAGGGTTAGGGCTAGGGTTAGGGTTTCGGTATGTGCACACGTATTCTGGTCCTCTGCGGATTTTTCCGCTGCGGATTTGATAAATCCGCAGTGCTAAACCGCTGCGGATTTATGGCGGATTTACCGCGTTTTTTTCTGCGCATTTCACTGCGGTTTTACAACTGCGATTTTATATTGGAGCAGTTGTAAAACCGCTGCGGAATCCGCACAAAGAAGTGACATGCTGCGGAATGTAAACCGCTGCGTTTCCGTGCAGTTTTTCCGCAGCATGTGTACAGCGATTTTTGTTTCCCATAGGTTTACATTGAACTGTAAACTCATGGGAAACTGCTGCGGATCCGCAGCGTTTTCCGCAGCGTGTGCACATACCTTTAGAATTAGGCTATGTGCACACGGTGCAGATTTGGCTGCGGATTCGCAGCAGTGTTCCATCAGGTTTACAGTACCATGTAAACATATGAAAAACCAAATCCGCTGTGCCCATGGTGCGGAAAATACCGCGCGGGAACGCTGCGTTGTATTTTCCGCAGCATGTCAATTCTTTGTGTGGATTCCGCAGCGTTTTACACCTGTTCCTCAATAGGAATCCGCAGGTGAAATCCGCACAAAAAACACTGGAAATCCGCTGAAAATCCGCAGGTAAAACGCAGTGCCTTTTACCCGCGGATTTTTCAAAAATGGTGCGGAAATATCTCACACGAATCCGCAACGTTGGCACATAGCCTTAGGGTTAGGGTTGGAATTAGATTGTGGTTAGGGTTAGGGGTGTGTTGGGGTTAGGGGTGTGTTGGAGTTAGGGTTGTGATTAGGGTTATGGCTACAGTTGGGATTAGGGTTAGGGGTGTGTTGGGGTTAGTGTTGGAGGTAGAATTGAGGGGTTACCACTGTTTAGGCACATCAGGGGTCTCCAAACGCAACATGGCGCCACCATTGATTCCAGCCAATCTCGTATTCAAAAAGTCAAATGGTGCTCCCTCACTTCCGAGCCCTGAAGTGTGCCCAAACAGTGGTTTACCCCCACATATGGGGTACCAGCATACTCAAGACAAACTGCGCAACAATTACTGGGGTCCAATTTCTCCTGTTACCCTTGTGAATCTAAAAAAATGCTTGCTAAAACATAATTTTTGAGGAAAGAAAAATGATTTTTTATTTTCACGGCTCTGCGTTGTAAACGTCTGTGAAGCACTTGGGGGTTCAAAGTGCTCAACACATATCTAGATAAGTTCCTTGGGGGGTCTAGTTTCTAAAATGGTGTAATTTCTGGGGGTTTCTACTGTTTAGGCACACCAGGGGCTCTGCAAACGCAACGTGACGCCCGCAGAGCATTCCATCAAAGTCTGCATTTCAAAACGTCACTACTTCAATTCCAAGCCCCGGCATGTGCCCAAACAGTAGTTTACCCCCACATATGGGGTATCACCGTACTCAGCAGAAACTGGACAACAAATATTGGGGTCAAATTTCTCCTGTTACCCTTGGGAAAATTAAAAAATTCTGGGCTAAATAATTATTTTTGAGGAAAGAAAACGTATTTATTATTTTCACGGCTCTGCATTATAAACTTCTATGAAGCGCTTGGGGGTTCAAAGTGCTCACCACACATCTAGATAAGTTCCTTTGGGGGTCTAGTTTCCAAAATGGGGTCACTTGTGGGGGGTTTCTACTGTTAAGCCACATCAGGGGCTCTGCAAACGCAACGTGACGCCCACAGAGCATTCCATCAAAGTCTGCATTTCAAAACGTCACTACTTCACTTCCGAGCCCCGGCATGTGCCCAAACAGTGATTTACCCCCACATATGGGGTATCAGCGTACTCAGGAGAAACTGGACAACAACTTTTGGGGTCAAATTTCTCCTGTTACCCTTGGGAAAATAAAAAATTGCAGGCTAAAAGATCATTTTTGAGAAAATAATTTTTTTTTTTTTCATGGCTCTGCGTTATAAACTTCTGTGAAGCACTTGGGGGTTCAAAGTCCTCACCACACATCTAGATTAGTTCCTTTGGGGGTCTAGTTTCCAAAATGGTGTCATTTCTGGGGGATCTCCAATGTTTAGGCACACAGGGGCTCTCCAAACGTGACATGGTGTCCGCTAATGATTGGAGCTAATTTTCCATTTAAAAAGCCAAATGGCGTGCCATCCCTTCCGAGCCCTGCCGTGCGCCCAAACAGTGGTTTACCCCCACATATGGGGTATCAGCATACTCAGGACAAACTGGACAACAATATTTGGGGTCCAATTTCTCCTATTATCCTTGGCAAAATTGGAAATTCCAGGCTAAAAAATCATTTTTGAGGAAAGAAAAATTATTTTTTATTTTCATGGCTCTGCGTTATAAACTTCTGTGAAGCACCTGGGGGTTTAAAGTGCTCAATATGCATCTAGATAAGTTCCTTGGGGGGTCTAGTTTCCAAAATGGGGTCACTTGTGGGGGAGCTCCAATGTTTAGGCACACAGGGGCTCTCCAAACGCGACATGGTGTCCGCTAACAATTGGAGCTAATTTTCCATTCAAAAAGTCAAATGGCGCGCCTTCCCTTCCGAGCCCTGCCGAGTGCCCAAACAGTGGTTTACCCCCACATATGAGGTATCGACGTACTCGGGAGAAATTGCCCAACAAATTTTATGATCCATTTTATCCTACTGCCCATGTGAAAATGAAAAAATTGAGGCGAAAAGAATTTTTTTGTGAAAAAAAAGTACTTTTTCATTTTTACAGATCAATTTGTGAAGCACCTGAGGGTTTAAAGTGCTCACTAGGCATCTAAATAAGTTCCTTGGGGGGTCTAGTTTCCAAAATGGGGTCACTTGTGGGGGAGCGCCAATGTTTAGGCACACAGGAGCTATCCAAACGCGACATGGTGTCCGCTAACGATGGAAATAATTTTTCATTCAAAAAGTCAAATGGCGCTCCTTCCCTTCCGAGCCTTACCATGTGCCCAAACAGTGGTTTTCCCCCACATGTGAGGTATTGGTGTACTCAGGAGAAATTTCCCAACACATTTTAGGATCCATTTTATCCTGTTGCCCATGTGAAAATGAAAAAATTGAGGCTAAAAGAATTTTTTTGTGAAAAAAAAGTACTTTTTCATTTTTACGGATCAATTTGTGAAGCATCTGGGGGTTCAAAGTGCTCACTATGCATCTAGATAAGTTCCTTGGGATGTCTAGTTTCCAAAATGGGGTCACTTGTGGGGGAGCTCCAATTTTTAGGCACACGGGGGCTCTCCAAACGTGACATGGTGTCCGCTAAAGAGTGGAGCCAATTTTTGATTCAAAAAGTCAAATGGCGCTCCTTCCCTTCCAAGCCCTGCCGTACGCCCAAACAGTGGTTTACCCCCACATATGAGGTATCAGCGTACTCAGGACAAATTGGACAACAACTTTCGTGGTTCAGTTTCTCCTTTTACCATTGGGAAAATAAAAAAATTGTTGCTAAAAGATAATTTTTGTGACTAAAAAGTTAAATGTTCATTTTTTCCTTCCATGTTGCTTCTGCTGCTGTGAAGCACCTGAAGGGTTAATAAACTTCTTGAATGTGGTTTTGAGTACCTTGAGGGGTGCAGTTTTTAGAATGGTGTCACTTTTGGGTATTTTCAGCCATATAGACCCCTCAAACTGACTTCAAATGTGAGGTGGTCCCTAAAAAAAATGGTTTTGTAAATTTCGTTGTAAAAATGACAAATCGCTGGTCAAATTTTAACCCTTATAACTTCCTAACAAAAAAAAATTTTGTTTCCAAAATTGTGCTGATGTAAAGTAAACATGTGGGAAATGTTATTTATTAACTATTTTGTGTCACATATCTCTCTGGTTTAACAGAATAAAAATTCAAAATGTGAAAATTGCGAAATTTTCAAAATTTTCGCCAAATTTCCATTTTTTTTAATAACAAATAAACGCATAATTTATTGACCTAAATTTACCACTAACATGAAGCCCAATATGTCACGAAAAAACAATCTCAGAACCGCTAGGATCCGTTGAAGCGTTCCTGAGTTATTACCTCATAAAGGGACACTGGTCAGAATTGCAAAAATCGGCAAGGTCTTTAAGGTCAAAATAGGCTGGGTCATGAAGGGGTTAAAAAGTAACCATTACTGACTACCATATTATTTGTTCTTGATTTCGTTTAGTGTTTCTTAAAGCCAGAAAGTTGCCATGTGAAATGACTTTAGTTTGTGCCATGTCTGTGATCTGCTTTTTCTCTACAAAATTAAACAACTGAATGAACATCCTCCAAGGACGGTGATTACATAATTTTTGCCAGGGGTTGTAGAAATATGACATTTTAGTAGTAAAACTGAGGTCTAAAGGGTAATGTTTCTCCTTATGGAGAGTGACATACCAGCTCTGGCTTGTCAAGGTAAGGAGGCTTATTCACCCTGCAATGCTCTTCTGGGAAGTGTAATATATAAATTGCCTCTTCAGAGAAAAAGAGGACTTGAACTCTATAGCGCCACCTGTTGGAAGTAGCGATCCTACAAGTCCTACAAGGGTTGAGTGTGACTTGTAGGATCGCTACTTCCAACAGGTGGCGCTATCGAGTTCAAGTCCTCTTTTTCTCTGAAGAGGCAATTTGCATAGTAGTAAAACTGCATATTTTGCATTTGCTGAAAATTTGTCAGGTACACAAGGTTAATAGGTGAAACTAGACCCTACAATTTCTTGTGCAATTTCTCCCGAATGCGGTGATGCCCCTTAAATTGTCAGAAATTACTTAGGCCACACGTCAGGGCTGAGAAGGAAGGAGCGCTATTTGTCTTTTGGAGCACAGATTTTGCTAGAATAGTTTGCGGGTGACATTTGCGGAGCCCCAAAGGTGCCAGAACAGCAGAAAAAACAACAAAAGTGACTCCACCTCTCAATGAATTCCTCTACGGCTGCAGTGACCATTTTGTAGCATCCATGCTGTGCTTTATTCTGGAGAATTGCAAATCTGCTATTCTAGTACCCATACATTGTGCCCCCATACAGTGTAGCGCCACATTGTACCCAGCTCGTGCTTCTGGCGATACGCACCCGTAAGTTAAGTGCCTTCTCTCCATTACAGAAATGCCAAACATGTGGCCTCTTACTGTGGTTTAGGCATGGTGGGGCAGAGGAGGGGGCATTTGGACTTGGGAGCAAGAATTTCCTGTATTTTATTTGAGGGGGCAGGAGCCATGTCACTTTTCCAGAGTCTTTGTTCTGCCAGTAACGTGGGAACCCCCTGTATTTCTAGTGACGGATGACGGATTTGAGTGGGGGCTGGTTTTGTGCAGGATAAATTATGGATTTTATTGGTAACATTTTAACATTTTGGGGTACATAATATTATTCGATTGCTTCCAGAATAAGGCTGGGATCACTATCTTGTGTTCTATGCTGAGCACTTATGTGAGGGTTTCCGTGTAAATCCCCCAAAACTGCAATTCAAATGAAACCCTCGAGGGAACCACCCACTATCAGGCAGATGGAGAAGCTTGGTGTCTTCTCTGGTGCTCACCGCTGGAACACAGACCAGTCCAAAGTGACTCCATCTGCATCATAAGTGAGTGGTTCTGTCCGGGTTTTGTATGAATCACGGTATTGGGGAATTTACACGGAAACCCTGACGTAAGTGATCAGCACAGGATAAATGTGAGCCGAGCCTTATTACGATTTTTGGGAGGTAGAATGAACAAATAGACAGCAGTACAAGAATAGTTCTTATTTTTATTAGTACGCAGCTCACTGTGCAGCATAAGTGATGAGACAGATTTATTCATCGGGTTGGTGCGATTACAGCAATACCAGATTTATATAGCTCTTTAGGTTTTGCTGCTATCACATAATATAAATGTTTTTTTATCAAAAGTGGGGTGTTTTTGTCAGCAAATTCTGAGAGCTGTAACTTTTTTATTTTTTAGCAAACAGAGCTGTATGAGGGCTTATTTTTTTGTGGGACAAGCTGCAGATTTTTTTCTACCAGTTTGGGGTACATAATATTTTTTGATCGCTCTTTATTCAAATTTTTCAGATACATAATAAACAAAACCAGCAATTCAGTTATTGTTTTTATTTCATTTTTTTTGCGCCGTTCACCATGCGGCAAAAGCGATCAGACCGATTTGTTCGTTAGGTCGCTACGTATACAGCAATGCCAGATTTATATAGTTTTTTATGATTTGCTATTTTTACACACTTAAAACAATATTTTAGCAAAATGTATTTGTTTTTGTATCTTCCTATTCTGAGAGCTGTTACTTTTTACATTTTTGCCAAATGAGCCATATTAGTGCTTGTTTTTTATGGCACAGTTTGGCGTTTTCAGTTATATCATAAAACAAAACGTGTAAATACAATAATTTTCTGGGAGAAATACTGAATTTTCTGGAACAATTTCAAGGGTGCCAACACTTTCAACCATGACTGTATGTTATTACGGTTTCTGAAGTAAAATACATGTGTCATGTACCTCTCAAATCCTTTCCATTGCTTCATAATCTATTGCTTGTTTTTTTCTCTTTCCTCTATTCTGCATTTCCTGGACATACAATGGACCTCTCCTCCCTCTCTTCCTTTATCCATATCCTGTACTAGTCACAGGGAGAGGCCTGCGGCCAGTCACTGCGGCCAGTCACTGCGGCACTGCGAGTTGAACTCAGATCCCTGGCTAAGGCCACAGGTATGCTGAGAGGCCCATTATCACTATACGCCCCACTGGGGGAGATATGGAAAAGTGCTGTGGTTCATTGATTGAGCTATACCGTAGAGTTATTCCTTCCTGCTGGCATCAGGAGGACACCGGACATAAGGTGAGTAAAGCCCAAAATGAACTTCTTTGAAATGTTATTTTTGGAGCGATAGTTTTACATTCTGTTGACTCATAACAGTTTAAGAAACTCTACAAGGAGATTTATTTAGGTAGCACAATGATAGCTGCAGTGTTCAATATTCAGATGTAATATACTGCATCCATGATCACTGGTCCACTGTGGAGGTTAAATGTAACAGAAGTATTGGAATACATCTAATTAGATCTATAGATTGGAGCTCCAGAGTGTCCAAAATCGCCATCAAGGCTTCTACCCGCCATGTGCAATTTCTTCTCTTCCTCTTAGGTGGATAAGGGTTTCAGGATGTACCGTAACTACGTAAATACTTTTATGCCCAAACTAAGACAAATGTATTCGAGGAATGTTGTAACTACAAATTGTATACTTCTTATAAGCAACTGATCCGGTCTCAACCTTGATATGTTTTTCTTTATTCTGAAGATGTATATTTACTGGGGTTGTTAAGGATGAAAGAGGCAGATAAACATACAGTACATGTGAATTAATACTGCTTGATGAAGTGAAACCCTATACTTTGACACACTTAGTGAGAAGGGCTTCAGCTTCCTGCAATAAAAGAGTTGACTTGTGATACTAATTGCAGCCTAGCTTCAGATTGCTCTGTAATTAACTGTTAATTATGGGATGAAACTGGAACAGAGAATAAAAATCTGATTATATAAGTTCCTATGTGACATAATGTTACCTTTTTTAAGAAAGCTATTAAAAAGGGTTATTTGTGTGTATCATTCCTTCTTCTCTCCAGCCAGTTACTGGGGATCTCGGGAATATAACATTAATGGCTTATCCTAAGGACAAGCTGATTTGCCTGGATAAACATTGAATTTGGAAACTTGCCTTATCTTTTACTTTACATACATAGAACAAATAAAATAAATATTTGTAACCATATACATACATAATTTTCCCTGTATCTATGCGTATTGCTCAGAGGTCAAGAAAGTAGACTCGTGTTCTGTACTCCAGTCTTACTGAAGAGAGCAGGTCCTGAGCCCACGAGACCGGTGCTCTGTACTCCAGTCTTACTGAAGAAAGCACGTCCTGAGTCCACAAGACCGGTGTTCTGTACTCCAGTCTTACTGAAGAGAGCAAGTCCTGAGTCCACAAGACCGGTGTTCTGTACTCCAGTCTTACTGAAGAGAGCAGGTCCTGAGTCCACGAGACTGGTATTCTGTACTCCAGTCTTACTGAAGAGAGCAGGTGCTGAATCAACGAGACTGGTGTTCTGTACTCCAGTCTTACTGAAGACAGCAGGTCCTGAGTCCACAAGACTTGTGTTCTGTACTCCAGTCTTACTGAAGAGAGCAGGTCCTGAGTCCACAAGAGCGGTGATCTGTACTCCAGTCTTACTGAAGAGAGCAAGTCCTGAGTCCAAAAGACTGGTGTTCTGTACTCCATTCTTACTGGAGAGAGCAGGTGCTGAGTCAACAAGACTGGTGTTCTGTACTCCAGTTTTACTGAAGAGAACAGGTCCTGAGTCCACAAGACCGGTGTCCTGTACTCCAGTCTTACTGGAGAGAGCACTAGGCATAAAATGCATCACATGCATTAAGAATGGATTTATTGCTTCTTCCAGCATTTTCAGAGACGTATGCCATTCCTATTACACCTCTCCTGTAATGTAAATTATGACAAGTTTGGGCACATCCCTTCTCGTCCGAGCTCTGTCCACTTTTTAGAAAGTTGGTGGAGCTGACCAGGGTTGACCTAAAATGTTAGAATTCACAATATTTTTATGAAACTCTGAGTTGTGCAAATATTTTGCAACATTTTCAGCAACTTTATCCATGAAAATTGGCAAAAACTGCTTGATGAACCAAGGCCTAAGCATGATTTACTCAACAATTCTGACGTGTGAATACCCCAAAATAATCCTTTAATTTAGTAGTTACAGGATCAAACACTTATTACTATACAATATCTGAAATGTATCATCCATGGTGCAACAACCCTTAATAAGCATCGGCTTGCAAGTCATTTTTGTGACTACTGACTCACAGACCCATGACAAACAGTGGTCGAGGGTCGTAGGCTGAGACGAGTCATGTGTTACGTCTGCCTTACAATATATTGTAGCTTCCCAACATTTTTCCCTATAATCTGAGCCTTCTTAAGAACCGATTTGTACAGAGATTGGGCTATGTAGAATTCAGGTTTAGCAAGTGCAGGAGAAATAGCATGTAACTGTGTTAAAATAGGTTGCTCACTACTTTAGCCTATCCTTAGTATTGGTCATCAATATCTGGTCTGTTGTGATCTGACACCCAGCACCCCTGCCGATCAGCTGCCGACCGGAAATACGCAGATGTGGGGCTTCTCCGCTTTCTTATAGTGGCCGAGGCTTGGGACTGCACATCAATTAAAATCAATAGGTACGTAGCCACAACCACTTTCAGAAGGCAGAGCAGCTCCGCAAATGAACATCGGCCACCGACACCACGAACAACTGATCGCCGGGGGTGTTGGGTGTCAGACCCCGAAAGATCAGACATTTGATGACCTATCCTAAAGGCAAGTCATCAAGGATAAAGTAGTGGACAACCTCTTTAGGTTTGTCACTTAGATGTTTTCCGTTATTCCATGATAATATTATTCACTGATGACTGATTATTGTTGGGCAATAACGTATCCACATAGAGGAGCTGACAATTCTACAGGAAATATACATTCGAGTCACTCGGGTTACAGTTGCTTAAACGTTTCTTTGCGAACTGTAGATGAACAGGGGTAGTAAGGAGATAATTTTGTAATTTGGCAGAGGGTAACACAGACACAGGTTCAAGTGTTACAGTATATATAGTAACACAGAGGATGTCATCTGCAGTCTGTGACATGTGGCAGGAAATCTGGCCTTGGAGCCTGCTCATAGCACATTCCTGTGTTTACAAGGGTGAGATTTCCTCCCTGTGCTGCCTGCATTATACACTCACATACTTCTAGGATGCTATTATTAAAGTCCAACCCAGTCCAACTTCACTTTTTACTATTGCAAAGTTAGTAATACATTTAAAATATCAAGAAACCAGCAAAGCTCAATGAAAAGTTAGCACAAATGCTTGATGTAAGTGAATTACTACTGAGCCATGATAAAGAGTTATTCCCACAATTGCATTATTTTTCACAAAGCAAAGTAAATGTTAGGACTGGTGGAACGCACCAAGAGAGATGATATAGATGCGTTCGCAGTCCGGGGTCCACCGTGCAGGTGAGACCTGCTGCTAGGAAATGACAGACAATATGGCGGTATTCAAAAGTATACACGCGTGGGTTAAACCTCACCCAGCGTGAAGAAAGCGATCCTGTTGCGTCACAGGACCGCGGTACCGCACATAGAGCGCGAGCAAGTGGTCAGCGAACTAAACCCCAACAGGGATTGTAGTCCGATTAGACCCTTGCTGGCACTACACCGCTACTGGGTGTGAAAGGAATTATATAATTAAGGCACCGAAGTGCGAACTGTGCCGTGCTGGCAGGCACCACTAAGCACCCAGACGTGGGTCAGGAAGCGCACACTGGCGCGTGGCACCGCACTGGCGGTCACAGCAGTAGACGCTGACACGTGTGTGACACGTTGAGTGATAAGTCGGGCGCTAGATAGCAGCCATACTCCATACGCGAACAATCATACAATAGGGTAGGGGTATTTAAAGAACGACTTGCACTCACAACAAACACACGTATTAAATTGTACACTAGCGCATGGCCGTGCGGTCATGCGCAGTATATATAGTTGCAGAACAGGAAGCGGCCACAGAAACTTTGCCCTTCCAAGACCTGCCAAGAGGACCAATAGAATGCGCTACAGAGTCTGAGCACATGACCCTCGATCTCCAACGGGAGATCTTGCCCTGGGCATGCTCAGTGTGCGCAGACAAGGACTTAGTCCCAGAGAAGTCCACTCGCTGCTGACCAGTATAGGCTTTACAGGCAGAAGCTGGAGAAGCAGCAGTAACTCTTCTCACAGAGTCAGACTGAGCGAGACGCTGGGATCGACGTACCTGCTGAGCAGGCTCCACTGCGGCTGGAGGAGAATGGGAGACCGCAGCGGAGATGGATCGAGATTCCCCCTGTGCAGCAGAGGAAACTCGACTCCTAACATTAAATGTATACTTATTGTTAGTATATAGATAAAGCCATAAACTTTATTTTTTGTAACTTTGTGTGTTTTTTTTAATCTCTATCTGCTGTTGTGTACATTCAGCTTCACATAGTGGAATGGGTGATCTTCTTCTCATCCACTGCACCTACATTTTCCAGCAGCACACTGCTTCTCCTCAGTGCTGCAGACACCTTGCACCCTTCTGTGTGCTCCTGACTAGTCCACCTCTGTGAATGATCATGAAGCCAATCTAAGTGTAAATATCTCCTTATACTTCTGTGCCCTATCTTCTCCTGTGCTGTACCCTGCCTGACCGATTATGTCCCCTTCCATCTATAGTTGCCTTTGTACTTTTACATCATTGTTGGATGATATATATCAGAGTTCAACGCTCCTGCACTTTTCTACAATGTAGAGCCAGTGTCAGTCATGGCCGGGGGCACGGGTACCGAGGCCGCTCTGTATACTCAGAGTGGTGGCTGAACCAGCACCACCTCCATGACTGAATACCGAATGCCAGCGGAGATAATGAAGATAATTTTCTCCCCGCTGCATTCGGCTGCGAGCAGGTGCCCAGACACCAACAACTCTGCTACACCAAAACACACACAACTCTGCTGTACGATAACACACCCACTCTTGTCTGTGTCCTGCTCTTCTCTGCTGCCTAGTCACATGACTTGAAAAGGTCACGTGACTAATACGTCCTGGCATTATCTTCAGTCCTGTGTACATAGATGCAGTTGACTTTGGGACAGACCTCGTGGGTCAGTGGGACAGGTCCCCAAAATCAGAAACGTCCCACTGGATCCAAAGAGGTTGAGAGCTATGTTTGTTGTAGTATTTCTGTACTGCTGGGGGGAATATAAGAAGACAATTCTGCATAAATCCCTGTAGCAATTAATAGTAGTAAAAAAGATAAAGTGAATGGCGTGTGTAAAGTGAATGGCATGTGTCCAGTGGAATCTGAGGTGCCGACACGCTGTATGCTATGTGGCCTGATCCATGCCACATAGCAGGAAAACCCCAGGTGACCTCTGTGTAACACAATACTGCAGGCTTCCTCTCTTCTCCACCATTATTATCTTTTTGTTCCTTGTTTTCTGGTGTAGGATAAGGTTGGGCTAGGTTGGGTTGGATAGAAGTGGATGGAATATCATTTTGTATGTTGT
Source organism: Ranitomeya imitator (assembly GCF_032444005.1). Lineage (NCBI taxonomy): Eukaryota > Metazoa > Chordata > Amphibia > Anura > Dendrobatidae > Ranitomeya > Ranitomeya imitator. Next base: position 72,080,143 of record NC_091291.1, on the reverse strand, counting down.
TGGGTTTGTAGCTATAAACTTAGAGATCAGAAAATCAATCCATGAAATGCTCTAACCATGTAGAATGCAATGGGAGAATCAGGAATCAGGTTATCTGTTGATCTTTACAGATGCCTAATTCTGCATGCCCATGATCAGTAAAACTATCCATCGTTCACCAATGAAAAAAAATCACATGCAAGTCCGAAGTACCGTAATCCCCCAAATCCGAATTAGTCCAGAAAACGATACCTGAAAAAAAAACAAAAAAAGACAGAAGTAAACACAAGAGACACTCCCTCATTCATCAATTTATTATCCAAAATGGTGCCATGATGCTGCGCCGTAGTCCACATTTCCCAAATCTGGCTCCACTAGCTGTGAATAACAGAAAAGTGATAATTATTCACAGGTGCCGGGCAGGGCCGCCATCAGAGCACTTCTGCCCTTACTGGTATAAGGGGCCCGGTGAGCAGAAGCAAAGAGGAGGGCCCCAGATTGAGACACGCTGCCCCCTTATTTTACTTCTGCTCACCAGGCACTTTAAAATATACACTGCTCAAAAAAATAAAGGGAACACTAAAACTCCACATCCTAGATATAACATTGAATCCTAAAAATTATCAATGTAAATCACAACTAATATCCCATAGAGGTCTGGGGTTGGAATGATGCTCAAAATCAAAGTGGAAAATTAAGTTACAGGCTGATCCAACTTCAGTGGAAATGCCTCAAGACAAGGAAATGATGCCCAGTAGTGTGTGTGGCCTCCACGTGCCTGTATGACCTCCCTACAATGCCTGAGCATGCTCCTGATGAGGCGGCGGATGGTTTCCTGAGGGATCTCCTCCCAGACGTGGACTAACGCATTAACTAACCCCTGGACAGTATGTGGTGCAACGTGACATTGGTGGATGGTGCGAGACATGATGTCCCAGATGTGTTCAATTGGATTCAGGTCTGGGGAATGGGTGGGCCAGTCCTTAGCTTCAATGCCTTCATCTTGTAGGAACTACTGACACACTCCCTCCAGCCACATGAGGTCTGGCATTGTCCTGCATTAAGAAGAACCCAGGGCCAACCGCACCAGCATATGGTCTTACAAGGGGTCTGAGGATCTCATCTTAGTACCTAATGGCAGTCAGGCTACCTCTGGTGAGCACATGCACTCCAAAGAAATGCCACCCCACACCATTATTGACCCACTGCCAAACTGCTCATGCTGAAGGATGTTGCAGGCAGCAGATCGCTCTCCACGGCATCTTCAGACTCTGTCACGTCTGTCACATCTGCTCAGTGTGAACCTGCTTTCATCTGTGAAGAGCACAGGGCACCAGTGGCAAATTTGCCAATCCTGGTGTTCTGTGGCAAATTCCAAGCATCCTGCATGGTGTTGGGCTGTGAGCACAACCCCCATCTGTGAACATCGGGCACTCAGACCATCCTCATGGGGTCAGTTTCTAACTGTTTGTGCAGACATATGCACATTTGTGGCCTGCTGCTGGGTTGTTGCCCTCCTACGGTCCCCTCCACCTCTCCTGGTGTACTGGACTGTCTCCTGGTAGCGCCTCCAGCCTCTGAACACTACACTGACAGACACAGCCAGCCTTTTTGCCACAGCTCGCATTGATGTGCCATCCTGGATGAGCTGCACTACCTGAGCCACTTGTGTGGGTTGTAGAGTCTGTCTCATGCTACCACGAGTGTGAAAGCACAACCAACATTCATAAGTGACCAAAACATCAGCAAGAAAGCATTGGTACTGAGATGTGGTCTGTGGTCCCCACCTGCAGAACTACTCCTTTATTGAGTGTGTCTTGATAATTGCCAATAATTTCCATCTGTTGTCTAATCCATTTGCACAACAGCATGTGAAATTGATTGTCAAACAGTGTTGCTTCCTAAGTGGACAGTTTGATATCACAGAAGTTTGATTTACTTGGAGTTATATTCGGTTGTTTAAGTGTTCCCTTTATTTTTTTGAGGACTGTACTTTATTTGTGTACATCCGGGTATTCAAGACAACGCTCATCATTGAGACCCAGCAGCTCTGTACCAGGGCAATTGAAAAGAGCTGGGCAAAGCGCCAGAGGTGCATCTCATGTGATACGCCAATTGTGCCGGGGCAATCGTGGGATCCACTTGCTATGGAGCCCCCTCCCCCATGCTTTAAACAGTTTGAAGTACGTACCTCTCCTCACTCCCCGCTACTCTAGCCACAGGTCCAATCTCTTCCGCAATTTCTGACTGACATCTCAGGGCAGAGGGCATGATGAAGTCACTATAGCGCAACCTCTGCGCTCAGCAATGCAGCGAGTCATGACACGTCTCTGAGGAGACCGGACCTGCGGCCAGAAAGGAACGAGGCGAGGTGAGTATTTAATTATTTATTTTTTATATATGGAGCATTATATGGAGCCCATTCTATATGGAGAATTATATGAAAGCCATTCTGTGTGGAGCATTATGTGGAGCCCATTCTATATGGAGCATTAAATAGAGCCCTATATGGGGCCCATTCTATATGGAGCATTATATGAGGCCCATTCTATATGGAGCATTATATGGTGCCCATTCTGTATGCAGCATTATGTGGGGTCCATTCTGTATGGGGCATTATATGGGGTCCATTCTGTATGGTGCATTATATGGAGCCCATTATTCTGTACTCAGTATTATATGGGGTCCATTCTGTATGGAGCATTATGTGGGGTCCATTAGGAGCATTACATGGTTTATATTATTCTGTATGGAGCATTATATGAGGCCCAATATTCTGTATGGAGCAATACATTGGATCCATTATTCTGTATGGATCATTATATGGGTCCATTATTCTGTATGGAGCAATATATGGGGTTCATTATTCCGTATGAATCATTATATGGGTCCTTTATTTTGCATGGATCATTATATGGGGCCCATTATTCTGTATGGTGTAATATATGGGGCTCATTATACTGTATGAGCAATATATGGGGCCCTTTATACTGAATAGAGCAATATACGGGGCCCAGTATTCTGTATGGAGTAATATATGGGGCCCATCATTTTGTATGGAGCAATATATGAGGCCCATTAAACTGTATTGAGCATTATATGGGGCACATTATACTGAATTGAGCAATATATGGGGCTCATTATTCTGTATGAAGCATTATATGAGGCTCATGATTCTGTATGGAGCAATATATGAGACCCATTATACTGAATGGAGCAATATATGGAGCCCATTATACTGAATGAAGCAATATATGGGGGCCCATTATAGTGAATGGAGCAATACATGGGGCCCATTATACTGAATGAAGCAATATATGGGGCTCATTATTCTGTATGAAGCATTATATGAGGCTCATGATTCTGTATGGAGCAGTATATGAGACCCATTATACTGAATGGAGCAATATATGGGGCCCATTATACTGAATGGAGCAATATATGGGGCCTATTATACTGAATGGAGCAATATATGGGGTCCATTATACTGTATGGAAGACTATACTGTCCGGTCTAAAATATAAACTTTTGAATACCCCCCAAGGCAGCACTGTGTACTGCGAAGATTCACCAGTTTCTGAGCTATTGTATAATTTACAATAGATATCACTCATGTAATGTAAGAAGTAAGTGAAATCTTTGGCATTGTACTATACCTTTATTTCTCTGCCGTATCGGTGCATTATGAATTGTGGTATGTGTTAAAGGGGCCCACTGAGACTCATTCCCCTGGACTCACAAAAACCTGGAGTCGGCCCTGTATCAAGCCATAGGGTTGCTGATCTTCCTCTTTACCTTGATCCTTCTATTCTTCCCACCATGATGTCCTTCTCCAGTGATTGCTCTCTTTTGCATGATGTGTCCAAAGTGGGCAAGTCGCAGCATACGGTGATCCTTGCTTCGAGTGACATCTCTGGCTTGATTTGTTCCTTAATTGATTTGTTTGTTCTTCTTGCCATCCATGGTATTGTTGACATCCTTCTCCAGCACCACATTTTGAAGGTATCGATTTTTCTTCTGTCTTGTTTCCCTATAGTCCAAAAGTAGAAACCAGTGGCAATGACAGTAACATCAGATGAGCGAATTTACCCGAACCAGAAATAAAGCAGTTATCCTTATGTTACTGACACTTAACTGAGCTTATTCTGGTATTTCTCATCAGAGTGACTTGGAAACAGAATCCCTTCCTGAGACTGAAGCAGAACTAGAATCTGAAGAGGCAATGAAGTCAGTGACAAGAGAGATGGCAAGTCCTTGCCGGAAAACACATGCCGTTGTGCAGGTAATTCAGCAATTTAGTCATAAACAGGTTCACGTGATACATTTAATTATAATAATAATAATAATAATAATAATTTTATTTATATAGCGCCAACATATTCCGCAGCGCTTTACAAATTATAGAGGGGACTTGTACAGACAATAGACATTACAGCATAACAGAAATCACAGTTCAAAACAGATACCAGGAGGAATGAGGGCCCTGCTCGCAAGCTTACAAACTATGAGGAAAAGGGGAGACACGAGAGGTGGATGGTAACAATTGCTTTAGTTATTCGGACCGGCCATAGTGTAAGGCTCAGGTGTTCATGTAAAGCTGCATGAACCAGTTAACTGCCTAAGTATGTAGCAGTACAGACACAGAGGGCTATTAACTGCATAAAGTGTATGAGAACATGTTGCGAGGAACCTGATTATGTTTTTTTTTTTTTGAATGGGCCACACAGGGATAGTTAGGTTAATGTGTTGAGGCGGTAGGCCAATCTGAACAAATGAGTTTTTAGGGCACGCTTAAAACTGTGGGGATTGGGGATTAATCATATTAACCTAGGTAGTGCATTCCAAAGAATCGGCGCAGCACGTGTAAAGTCTTGGAGACGGGAATGGGAGGTTCTGATTATTGAGGATGCTAACCTGAGGTCATTAGCGGAGCGGAGGGCACGGGTAGGGTGGTAGACTGAGACCAGGGAGGAGATGTAGGGTGGTGCTAAGCCATGGAGTGCTTTGTGGATGAGGGTAGTAGTTTTGTACTGGATTCTTGAGTGGATGGGTAACCAGTGTAATGACTGGCACAAGGTAGAGGCATCGGTGAAACGGTTGGTGAGGAATATGATCCTGGCTGCAGCATTCAGGACAGATTGGAGCGGGGAGAGTTTGGTAAGAGGGAGGCCGATTAGTAGAGAGTTACAATAGTCCAGACGAGAATGAATAAGTGAAACAGTAAGAGTTTTTGCAGAGTCGAAAATAAGAAAAGGGCGAATTCTAGAAATGTTTTTGAGATGCAGATAAGAAGATCGGATGTGGGGGGTGAATGAAAGCTCAGAATCAAGTATGACCCCAAGGCAGCGGGCATGTTGCTTTGGAGTAATGGTGGACCCACACACGGAGATGGCAATGTCAGGCAAAGGTAGGTTAATAGAGGGAGAAAACACGAGGAGTTCAGTTTTTGACAGGTTCAGTTTCAGATAGAGGGAGGACATGATGTTAGAGACAGCGGTAAGACAATCACTAGTGTTTTCTAAAAAGGTCGGCGTGATAACAGGAGAAGAAGTGTATAATTGGGTGTCGTCAGCATAGAGATGGTACTGGAAACCAAATCTACTGATTGTTTGTCCAAAAGGGGCAGTATACAAAGAGAAGAGGAGGGGGCCTAGGACTGATCCTTGAGGAACCCCAACAGTAAGGGGAAGGTGAGAGGAGGAGGAACCAGCAAAAGATACAGTGAAGGAACGGTCAGAGAGATAGGAGGAGAACCAGGAGAGAATGGTGTCCTTAAGGCCGATGGAGCGGAGCATATTGAGGAGGAGCTGATGATCCACAGTATCGAATGCTGCGGAGAGATCCAAGAGAATTAGCATGGAGTAGTGACCATTAGATCTAACTGTTAGTAGGTCATTAGAGACTTTAGTGAGGGCAGTTTCAGTAGAGTGTAAAGAGCGGAAACCAGATTGAAGAGGGTCGAGAAGAGAGTTATCTGAGAGATAGTGGGTAAGACGGGAGTGGACCAGGCGTTCGAGGAGTTTAGAGATGAAGGGAAGATTAGAGATAGGTCTATAATTAGCGGCACAGTTTTGATCGAGGGATGGTTGTTTAAGTAATGGATGTATGATGGCATGCTTAAATGAGGATGGAAAAATACCGGAAGTGAGAGAAAGGTTGAATATTTTTGTTAGGTGAGAGGTGACAGCCAGGGAAAGGGACTGAAGGAGATGTGACGGAATGGGGTCACTGGTGCAAGTGGTTGGGCGAGAAGATGCAAGGAGCCTGATTACTTCTTCTTTTGTAACTGGTTCAAAGTCAGAGAGTGAACTAGATGCAGTAGGGGAGGGAGGACAGTGCATGCTATGAAGAGATTGGGAGATGATTTCCTGTCGAATGTGGTAAATTTTTTCTTTGAAGTAATTGGCCAGATCGTCAGCGTGGAGATCCGTGGTTGGGGCCTGCACTCTTGGGTTGAGTAAAGACTGGAAAGTGTCAAAGAGACGTTTAGGGTTATTGGACAGTGAGGTGATGAGGGTGTTGAAATAGGTTTGTTTGGAGAGGTGAAGGGCAAAGTTGTATGTTTTTAGCATCAACTTATAATGGATGAAATCTTAGGATAGATTAGATTTTCTCCACAGACGTTCGGCGCACCTGGAGCACCGCTGCAGGAAATGTGTTTGTAGCGTGTGCCACGGTTGTTGTCTGTGCTGAGTTGTTTTATGTATAGGAGGTGCAGCTTCATCCAGAGCACTTTGCAGGGTTTCATTGTAATGCTGCAGAGCAGAATCAGGACATGAGATGGAGGAGATTGGGGCCAATGAGGACTGCAAGTTCTTCATAAGTCTCTGGGTGTTAATGGCCTGTATGTTTCTATAAGTGTGGAAAGTGGGGGTGACCTGACCGGGATGGCAGTTCTTGATAGAGAATGAAAGAAGGTTGTGGTCAGAGAGTGGGAGAGAGGAGTTTGTGAAATCATCCACTGATCAAAGCCGGGAGAAGACTAAGTCGAGGGAGTTTCCATCTTCATGCGTTGGAGAGTTGGTATGCTGCGAGATTATTCAAGGGTCAACTAAACTTTCTTATAGAATGGTTTACTGATAACGATGAACATTTACCTATTATCTATGGAAAGAACAGAATACTAAAGGCAGCAGAATAAAGTCACCTGAGTCTGCTGATCTTGGCGGGACTGTCCAATGTGTATCGGTCCTCACAATTCTCCCATCTAAGGGCATGTCAACTAGAAGGAATGAGGAAAGCATTATTCTAGGATTTGTCCAATAAGACCCAATGAAAACAACAGTATAGGACTGTGGGAAAGAGGTATTCTTAACAGCAATTGTAATGTGCAGTGGATTAATTATTAGAGCTAATTGGATTTATTCTAAGAATGATTTCTTGTAGCATTAAGAAGCTAATCTTATAATTAGATAAGGAATGAGAGCTCAGGAGCAGACACTTGAGGCTTACGGCTTATTGAAGAACAAAAAGGAAGACAAAACACAGCTTCAAGCCATTCATCCAAAAAAAGGTTCATCCATTGTGTCCAATGTAATGTTAGCCTTCAGAATTAATACGTCAGTGGACAAACTGGGCATTAAGTGTAAAGGTACCGTCACACTCAGCGACACTGCAGCGATATAGACAACGAGCCGATCGCTGGAGCGTCGCTGTTTAGGTCGCTAGGAGACGTCAAACACCGGCAACAGCAGAACGATGCAGGAGCGATCCAGTGACGTAACGGCGACTCACTTATCGTTCTCGCTGGTTGTTAGCTCCATGTAAAACGTTGCAGGCATCGTTGCTTTTGATGTCAAACATGACGATAAACGCCGACCTGACGACGAAATAAAGTTCTGGACTTCTAGCTCCGACCAGCGATATCACAGCGGGATCCAGATCGCTGCTGCGTGTCAAACACAACAAGATCGCTATCCAGGACGCTGCAACGTCACAGATCGTTGTCGTTCTCGTTGCAAAGTTGCTGAGTGTGACGGTACCTTAAGGCTGGCCACATAGATTTCAGGAATGCTGGCAGAGCCACTGATATTGGTGGAAGTGGATGACTATTAAATGTCTATAGGGGCTACTCAACTCTTCCCTGGCGTAGAGGAGGATTGTACACTGTGAAATCCAACTTCCCGAGTCTTCTCTCCCCCGACTTCTCCCATTCTTTTGTTTTCAGTGATGATAGTATTTGGCAGAGGTTTAAGTCCTACCACATGAGCAGATAAACTGGAGGTAATGAGTGCCAGCTAACAATTGTTTCCCGCTCATATGATTATTATCGGTAACACATCTCTGTGTACATAAGGAGATGTAGTGTCCACCAACGGTAATCTATAGGCCAGCATGAAAGGTACCATCATACAAATACTTGTATGTCGGCTGATCTGGGACCATGTGACATAGGGGCAATGGTGGGGAACGCACGTAATCAATTTGCCCATGTAAAAGGACAGTTGGATATTTTTTACTTCAACATGCCCAATCCTATAGGGTCAGCAGGCCCAGCAGTCTATTCTCCTCTATCCTTAGGAATAAACGTTCATGCTTGGCCGAGCATGCATGTCCATGGGGAAGTGGTGAGGGATAGCAGTTGGCTGATAGCTATTCTGTGTATGGGCAGCCTGGCAGTCAGGACAAATGGCTTTCTGCCAACAATTACGATTTTCAGTTTCTTTATTTCCCTCATTAACATGGTTTGGACTAAAGTCTACAGTAATTCACAATTGGCAGTAAACACAAGTGTATGATGTGTTACTGTGTGGAACACTGATTAGCAAAAGGATAATAATGTTTTGAACGTTTGACTTTCATTCTCCATAGCTCAGCATCCACTACAGCTTTGATCGTGAGGCTACCATCATTTTATAGACAATCATCTTCCCAATCTTATGCATAAATCTGACTTGCAACTATTTAGCATATGATCAATTGCGCAGATTATTGTCATACGCCGAGATTGGCAAAGAAATGGTTGAATGACAATGAAGTAGAGATGCTGGGTTACCTCCACAATCCCCAGACCTCAACACAATAGAACATTTGTGGGTAGAGTCGAAGAAAAAGCTGTATACAGACCCAAGTGAAGCGACCAGTATGATCCAACTCTGGGAACATGTAGGAGAGACCTGGGACCAGATTTTGGTTGATACATGCTTGAATCTGATTGAAAGCATGCCCATAAGTGAAAGCATGCCCATAAGGATTCAGGCAGTGTTGAAAGCCAGACGTGGATTTACAAAATACTAACAAAATATTACAAATTAAAATTTACAACTTTAGGAGCAAAACAGTAACAATGCAGTGACTTGATAAGAATCTGCATAACTGATCATATGCTAAATAGTTGCAAGTCAGATTTAAAGGGAACCTGTCACCAGGTTTATAATCTTCTATAATGCTGTAGATAAGCCCCGATCTGACCTGCAAGAGAAGAAAAATAAGTTTATTATACTCACCTGGGGGCGGTCCAGTCTGATGGGTGTCGCAGGTCCAGGTCCGGCGCCTCCCATCTTCTTATGATCCCCGCCCTCCTGTTGCTTCATGGCTCCCCGACATTGCGCACCAGCGCAGGTGTACTCATCTGCGCTGCTGAGGGCAGAGCAAAGTACTGCAGTGTGCAGACGCTGGGCCTCTCTGACCTTTCCCGGATCTCATTTCTTTGTATAAATACATGTGTGATCAATACAAAGGACCGGTACATGACTTATTGCTTCCAAAGACCTTACAAAAGACGCCGGGGCACTCATTATGTATGAAGGAAAAGCGATCTTGGCAATTAAGTAGGAAAGGATTCTTTACAGTAAGAGCAGTCAGACTGTGGAATGCCGACCACAAGAGGTAGTAATGGCCGACACTATAACAGCTTTTGTAAAGGGCTAGATGATTTTCGCACAACAAATGGCATTGTGAGTTATAAATAATCTAACAATAGAGAATGTAGAACTGGTGGGGACAGGTTGAATTTCATGGACTTATGTTTTTTAAACTTATATAACTATGATGAGCATGGATTTGTATGTTTTAATTAATAATTATAAAAGCCTCATCCTAGCATCAAAGTATTAGTAGAGGAAAACAAGCAGACAATGCAGAATAGAAGTGAAAGCCTCCGATGTCTGCCTGGACCTGGATCCTTTCGTCTGCCTTATGGAATTGTCTGGACCATTTTCTTGCACACAGAGCACTCCTCTGGATCTGATAGACACAGGAAAGAGTCTGAAAGTGCAGGCCGAAAAACCCCATCTTGTGAGTCTTGGAAGTGGGAGGCTGAGCACCGCCATCACTCTGCTGCCTCTGGAAGAAGGTACCGGCTGCAAATACTTAGCGCAATACAACCTTAATAATATTTATTTTTTCTGCAACTTTTCTGTGAATGCACCTTTGCTATAGTTTAGCATTTTAGAATTGCTTCCCCATGACTAGTAATAGTTTTCCTCACTAAATACAGTGCACATTCCCATACAATTATATACTTCCATAACTTTATGTATTTATATAGTTCACCCATCATCTGACTCATCTGTTTGCTTCTTTATACGTCATGAAGCGTATGGACCTGTAGCTGTAAGAAGCTGTCCGTGCACATAATTAGCGGACATATACCACAAAATACTGCACAATGTTTAGATGATAGTGTGAATCCAGTGAATGCCATACTCACAGATTCATGCCAACAGTTGGTTTTCAGGTTTTGGTAATACAGAAAAGACAGTAGAAAACTAATAAGCGATATTGTATCATAAGACCTACAGTACACTTAAATAACCGACCAATGACACAGTTTGATAGAGTTCCCAAATACAGATATGACCCTATAAACAATTCATACAGATTTGTTCTGATAGAAAATATAAAAAAAAATAAACATAAATAAATATAATTTTATTAATTACTAGATGGCAACCCGATTCTAAAGAATCGGGAGTCTAGAATCCATATATACTTGAAATTCGGCAGGAGCTTGAAGAGCAACGTCACTGGGCCCGCCTCCACGCAGTAGAAACTTGCTGTGAGGTAAAAATTCAAAATTCACACCAAAATGGCGGGCGGAGTGTGTCACAGTACGGCACGTTTCTGATTGGTCGCTCGCAGCAGGCGGCAACCAATCAGACACTGGACACTGTTGACGTCACTTATCTCCGGACATTAGCTCCGGACATTAGCTCCGGACATTAGCTCCGGACATTATCTCCGCACATTAGCTCCGCACATTAGCTCCGGACATTAGCTCCGGACAAAGCCACGGAAGTTGGCACAAATTGCAGGAAGTAGTATTCTAGGCAATTATATATTAGACAATACACAAAGCGGAAGACACAAAAAAATAAAAACATCTCATAAAACAACAAAAAAAAGTATGGGCAATGGTAAATCACAGCATGTCAAAAAAACTATGATGAATTACAGACCTAATAGCTTAGTAAAAAAAGAAATGGGGAAGGGAAAGTGTAAAAAGCTGCACAAAGTGTAAGTATAATCAGGGAACCAAAGACCTGGTTATAAGAAAATATAACAAAATAATCAAGATAAAAGTCCTAATTCATAGAACGACTAGACACAAAAACTCCAAATAATGAATTGGTATAAATCACAATAAATAAACATAAGGAACCGCTCACAGCTATTAAAGTGCAGTAGTGCAATGACCCCCATAGCCACAAGCAAACGCCATCAGAAATGCCCCAGTTAACAGACCGCACTGCCCAGTACCCTGACGCGCGTTTCGCATTAGCTTTGGCAATGGGGTCTTTCATTTTTGTGTATTGTAATTAATAAAATTGTATTAATTTATGCTTATGGTTTTTGGTTATTTTTTATTAGCATAAGTTTTGATGAGTTATTTATAGGTTAAAGACAATAGCAAAGCAGGAGAGACAGTAGAGATCTGTAGTTTTCTCAGACGCCATGTTTCTCATTTCTATGGCTAGCTTTAGATGTGACATGTGTAGATAAGACAAGTTTGCTTCCAATGTTTGAGGCTATTTTGCTCTTCCTGACCTTTTTTTTTTTTTACAATAGGAAGGACGACTTTGGGTCACGCATCCAAAGATATTTTCCTAAGGGGCCCGGGTATTGCAGCTGAGCACTGCTTTATTGAGAATACCCATGGCACGCTGACTCTTCATCCATGTGGGAATCCCTGTGCTATCGATGGACTTCCAATAACTCAACCTACTCGCCTGACACAAGGTACAACATGAGGCCAATACCATCTGTAACAAACTATGGTTTTATTAGCTAGAGCTCCAAATTCTGATAAGAAAACACTCGTTACAGCTCAGACCAGCCCCATGTTACCGGCTGACAATGACATCTGGATCGTACAAAATGGCTGACCTTGTCCTCCTCTAGTGTGCCAAGCCTTCCAATACAGAAGAGTGGAGTGCACAGTGTTCTGCTCTACAATGGCAGCCAATGGGCGGCGTATAACACTATGTCTGTATACATGGCTTCCCACCTGTGGTATACGGCAAGGATCATGCATATTATATATGTCTGGGTCGGCCTCTGTGGCCGGATGCACGCAGTGTTCACAGCATGCACAGCCCAGTTTCAGACTGTTGTGGCTGTTCTGCTGCTAAGATCCCATCCACTTCAATCAAAACTGACCTGCAGTACCTGATAATAGCCACAACACAATGTAAGGCGCTGTGCTGATTCGGCCCTATACACTGTGTACATCTGACTGCAGTGGGTGCTGCACACAGCTGATCACTGGAGGTGCTGGTTCTCGGACCCCCACCAATCTGATATTGACATGTCATCAAAGTATAATGTATGCCATGGATTACCCCCTTATTGGAGAGTCTGTGTGTATGTGTAGGGGGAAATAATCTGCTGCCTGGTATCTTTAATGACAGTTTATATCCCCTTGAATCCCATTGAAGGTCAGCATGCTGATTCTTTTCCCCCAATATGTCAGTAGAGACTCTGGGTCCCCAACATTGGCCTCTCCCCTTATCAACAATTTTCGTGTTATACCTTTGGGTTGGGTTGTCGTTAGAGTTTACGCACACTGTATGGACCTGTAATAAGGCGCACATATACATCTATAGGACTCCTTTTGATTTTGTACAAAGCATGTATGCCTTTTGCCATTTTTCATCTGATGGGGCATCATGGAGATATTGTTTTTTACAGTTATTGCATCTAGAGTAGGATATCTGTATGTATTGTACCATTCTGAGGCGCATTATGGGAGCACACCGACCCATAGGGACTCCATGTGCCAGCTGCAAGCATTCATGCACACATCTCCTCCAATGGTTGTCCAGGACATTAACTCAATGTGTAGTACTCAGAAGCCGCCACTAAGCAATGTATGGTGCTGGTGTGTTCCTCCCCATACATCGTTCCATCTCCTTCCAGTACAGTTTTCAGCTTGGAGGGGGTGCTGGGTGTCGGACCACACTAGTTTCATGTTGATGACCTATCCTGAAGTCATCAATTGTTAAAGGGGATATCTAGGCTTGGGGCACAAGTCTGCAGTCACTGTATGTGACTGCAGACTTGTGAATCCTCAAGTCTGTATTTTCCAGTGCTGGGAGCGGGCGGTCATGTGACAGCAAGTATGTGAGTTGAATACTTCCAGCCACATTCCAACGAGACGTGTCTGGCCTACTTGCATTGAGCATGGCCCCGCACGTCTAGTCTGCATGTGATCACATGTATGTATATCATGTATACATGCACAATGAGGATTCATAAGTCTGCAGGTACATAGAGTGGCAGTAGACTTGTATCCTAAGTCCGGACAACCATCTTAAAGGGATTGAAAACCATCCACTTTTTTCCCTCTTAATAACTGATGTAAACATTTCAAGTTTTTTTTAGAGCCATGAAAATGGATGTGTGCCTAGAATAGATGATTACATATGTTTATATGGCTTATCTCTATGGGAATGTTAGAGCAAGAATACCTTTGCTGTGATCTCACCAGGAAAGTCATCATCGAAATTATGCAGAGCAAAGTATTAGCTAGTCTGGACAATTATCAAGACATTGTTTGGCGTGAACGGAAACAAAACATTCAGTCTCTATGAGCTTGTATGGAAAGAACTGCTGCAATAAGTGCAGGGATTGTGCCATGATAGACATTTCTGACATATCTGCACCTTATGCCATGAAAGTCTTACAGAAGTGTGTCCCTCTATCCAGCTTTAGTGCGGGGCCCTGCAATGGACAGGTGCCCGGGCTCTGCATGTGCTGCTCTTTCCATTCACGTGAATGGGAGCGTATGCTTAATGTAGGGTATACAAATGCCTAATAAGACATCTCCATATGTTGGCTTAGGAAAGCTCTTCCAAGATCTAGTGGTAGGTAAGAAGATTGTGCTGTTAGTTTTCAGATTACATTCTCCAGCAGTGATGTACAGAAAGCAGTCAGTGCTTATACAGAATACACCAGGGCACCATGCTGCAAGCCCTCTCCTCCCTCCATCGTCCATTTACCCTGCACCATTATTGGGAGCGAGTAGTAATAGGAACACGCATGTCATGATAATGGTGCAGTCTAAACACATGATCAGTGGGTGCAATGATGTTTTATGCTGCACAGAAGATCATTGTTCTCGGCAGCACATCGTCCTGAGTAAACAATCCTCATGAATACTCTGCTGTAGATCTGTTACAGATCACTCCCTGCACATAGTTTATAGACAGGTTATTAAATGACCACTGACCCGTTACATGCTTGTTGGCAGACAGGGGAGAGCAGTTCCCACAATTATAGGCCGCTGTTCATACAGTGAGGATGGGTACATCGCGCTTTAGGCATACGTCTGGATGTGGACATAAGGTGACATTAAATGGATGGTTTAGAAACCCTCTGTGAAAATACATACAGCACGTTGAATGTCCACATTTTTTCCTTGATACCACTAGCAGCATCCAGTAAAATAAAATGTGCGTGCAAAAGATGAACTGTGCTAGCCGGTGGTCAGTGTATTGTAATTTGCCACCTGCAGACCTACACCGTGCATTATAAGCCCTATGCTGGTGCTACTGTATGTGTCTATGTACTGTATGCACAGTATGGCGAATGTTTATTCTTCTCAATCTGAGGGAAACATTAAAATAGGGGCAGAGACCCTCATACCAGCTCAACCACTTTCACCTCAGCCATCTCTGCAGACGTCTCCACATCAGGTGACAAGACGATGTCCCCGACACGGCCATCCTGGAACAAGCGGGGGTCTGCAGCGTCTACACCCTCCTGCTGAAAGCCCAAGCCAGGTGGCTGCACTTGTGGTCAGGAGGCCAGACAGCCCATTGCCTAAACACCTGCTGTACAGAGAACTGTCAGGGAAAGTGAACAGTCTGGGGGCAGAGGAAATGGTACAAAGACTGCCTCACAGCGTCTCTCAAAATCCTGGAGATCAGCGAATGGGAGACGCTTTCCCTGGACGGTCCAGCTTGGCGAGGAGGATCACCTCAGGAGCACGTGCAGCTGAAGATAGGAGAATCTGAGGCAAAAGGAAAGAGAGATGGGTGCAAGGCACAAGCGGCATCTACTGTCCTGACCACATCTAGTCAGTGATGTCTCTATGTGGGCGAGTCTTCAGGGCCAGGACTGGCCTTATCCGTCACCTCAGGACCCTCAGTCACTGATCCTCCTCTAAACCCTGAAATCATGGACTTCTTTGACTATGAAGGACAAACAACAACATCACTTACTGGGCTTCTTGCTGTAGTTTTGACAACTACATTATATGCCAGCCTCTATAATGAAGAGCTCAGAGGATTCGCTCACACAAGCACAGGGCCGGCGTCAGCACCCGGCGTACCCGGGCAAGTGCCGGGACCCTGGCGAGACAGGGGGGCCCATTCAAGGCAGGTGTTAAGGGCAGGCAGCTGCCAGTGCCTAGGACCACCGCTCCCCCAGGGGCCCTCAGTTAGCGGCACATCATGGAGCTGACTCGGCAGGGGAAGGGGAGCGGCCGGGGGCTGTCTAATTATACTCACCTACTCCTGGCGGCTGGCGCGGTCCCTGCAGGTCCCCGGCTTCCTCCTGTACTGAGCGGTCACATGGTACCGCTCATTACAGTAATGAATATGCGGCTCCACCTCCCATAGGGAGTATGTATGGGGCCATAACATTTGTGCAGCACTATATGGGGCAAGTGTCTGTATGGAGCATCTATGGGGCCATAACGTTTGTGCAGCACTATATGGGGCAAGTGTCTCTATATACTACATGGCTGTTCTATATACTACATGGGCCGTGTTATATACTACGTGGCCTGTTATATGCTATGTGGGCTGTGCTATATACTAGATGGCTGTTCTATAAACTATGTGGGCCGTGTTATATACTATGTGGCTGTGCTATATACTATATGGGCTGTACTATATACTACGTGGCTGTGTTATATGCTACGTGGGCTGTTATATACTACATGGCTGTGTTATATTCTACGTGGCTGTGCTATATACTACGTGGGCTGTGTTATATACTACATGGCTGTGTTTATATGCGATCATGAATCGTGGTATGTGTTAAAGGGGGGGACCACTGAGACTCTTTCGCCCGGGGCCCTCAAAAACCTGGAGCCGGCCCTGCACAAGCATATAACTGGGCCGAGTATTTATCACATAGCACATGGGCCAGTGTTATACGATGGGGCAGTGCAGGTCTGTGGTTATCTTCAATAGTAAAACGGCATGTTTCGGCATGAGAAAACAATCAAAGCATGCTGTGAGTGAGCTGGCAGATCGGATCATGCACCCATACAATTCTATGTGTGTGTTATACATTGCACTGCACTTAGATGTCAACCGAGTGCAGTCCAATTTCTGTGGACAGACAGTGGATAAAATGGAGAAATTAAGTTCCCCGTCTTCTCCGCACCTGTGCAGCGATTCCCTCATGTGACAGTGTATGTATCCAGCAAATCCACCGAAATGCCCAAGTCTAACATTGTGGATTGCGGACTCATTTGGGTTTAACGGGATATAACAAAAAAAACCTGAACATCTCTTTCCATGTCTGGCAGCCTGTCTACAGACCACATTTGCATCTTCCCCAACATGAGCTCCAGTAAACCCATCCACCATGGTCTAACCAGTCTCCATATCCTGTAAGACAATGGTGCTGATGTCCGGACGTCACGCTGCCAGGCCCCTGCTAAACATTGTGAATAGCAGGGAGACATCAGGCCACAGCTAACCCATCTGTCCTCTTTTATCATGATAATTGTACTTTAACATATGGATGACACTGTAATGCTCCGGAGTGGCGGGCAGACTGCCAGAAGAGAATCAAACAGAAAACCTCTGCCATTTTAGAAAAACATGAAGCTAAATCTCAAAGTGCAAATCATAATTAGGCCGGGGTCACACTTGCGAGTCTGCCGCCTCAATACCCGGCACTGCCGCCAGCACTCGGGACCGGAGTGTGCAGCTGCATGTATTTCTATGCAGCTGAATGCTGCGTTCCCGAGTACTGGCGGCAGTGCCGGGTATTGAGGAGAGAGACTTGCGCAAGTTTCTCGCATTGCACTTCCAAGAGTGGCCTCGGCCTAAGTGAGAGAGTTCTGGGAATCAGTCTGAGCTGACAGGGTAATTAATCGCGATTACTCCGATCGGAAGACAAACAGGCGGAGCGCCTCACCCTGTCTGTATGTGAGTGGCCACAACTAACGGTAATGCGGCATAGATACGGGGTCCAGCAGCCACCCCCAGATGGAGACCCCTCCGCAGTGATGGCACCGACACGAGGCTTGTAGTCACACTGATACAGGGCAGTTGATAAAAAATGACTCAACAAACAATAAAAAAGAGTGAGCTAAGCCGCTTAGCGTAAAAATGTTGCAAATTTGTCCAAAAGTATATTATGCATTCTGGGATCTAACCCCTTCCTTGAGTAAAGACAGACAGGAAACATATAGAATTGGCGCCAGAACATTAGGTTTACATTGGAGTGACATCCTCACATGGTCCATAGTACATAGTGCGCACAGTTAAACATAAAACACACATATTCACGCCATGTTGTTGTTGTTCGTCCTTCGTTTTCGAAGATGACCATGACTTCAGGGTTAGAAGAGAATTAGTGGTTATGGGTCCGGAGGTGGCTGATGAATCCAATTCGGGCCCTGAAGCTTCGCTCACATACTTGACATAAGAAAGCAGATGTGGTCAGTACACCAGATTCTACTTGTGCCTTGCGGACAGCGTGCTTTCTTTTTGCGTCAAATATTTTCCTATCTTCTGCTGCACGTGCTCCTGAGATGATCCTGCCCCGCCAACTTGGACGATCCAGGGCAAGCTCTTCCCATTCCTTGGTGTTGACTTCCAGGTTTTTGAGAGACACCTTAAGGCAGTCTTCATACCGCTTCTTCTGCCCCCCAACTGCTCACTTTTCTTGGCACAGTTCTCCATACAGTAGTTGTTTTGCTAGTCGGCTGTCAGGCATTCTAATCACGTGTCCAGCCCACCTGGCTTGGACTTTCAGCAGGAGAGTGTAAACGCTGCAGAGCCCAGTTTGTTCCAGAATTGCCGTGTCCGGGACATTGTCTTGCCACTTGATGTGGAGGAGTCTGTGGAGGCAACTCATGTGGAAATGATTAAGCTGTTTAGCATGCCGGCTGTTAACTGTCCAGGTCTCGCTAGCATAGAGAAGTGTGGTGAGGACCAACGCGCAGTAGACCTTCAGCTTGGTGGTAAGACTGAGACCCCCTTCATTCCCAGATGTTCTTAAGCAGTCTCCCGAAGGCGGCACTGGCTTTGGTGATTCTGTTATTAACCTCAGCGTCTATGGTTACTTCACGGATAAGTGAGCTGCCTAAGTAGGTGAAGTTATCGACTGCTTTGAGGTTTTGCTCCTTCACCGTGATACGTGGCTCCTTGCACAGTTTTCCTGGAACCGGTTGATACATGGCTTCGGTTTTTCTAATGTTGATCTCGAGACCAAAACTGTCGCAAGCTTGTGAAAAACAGTTCATTTCATGCTGCATCTGCTGTTCCGTGCTAGCTTTAAGTGCACAGTCATCGGCAAATAATAATTCACAGATAACAGTCTCATGCACTTTCGTAACCGCCTTCAGGCGTTTTGGGTTGAATAGCTTGCCATCAGTCCTGTACCTAACCTGGACTCCATCTTCACAGTTGTTAAAGGCATCACTTAACATTGCAGAGAACAGCATACTGAACAGGGTTGGAGCAAGCACACAGCCTTGTTTTACGCCGTTTGTTACAGGGAAAGCCTCAGATTAGTCTCCATCGTTCAGAACCTTCACCATCATGCCATCATGGAACTGCCGGACAACTGAGATGAACTTGCTCGGGCAGACGAATTTTGCCATGATCTTCCACAGGCCGTCTCTACTGACTGTGTTGAAAGCCTTGGTCAAATCAACAAAAGTTACATAAAGGTCACGGTGTTGCTCCTGGCACTTTTCCTGTAGTTGACGTGCTGAAAAGACCATATCTACTGTTCCACGTTTCGCACGGAAACCACACTGGCTTTCGGGTAATATTCCTTGCTCAAGGTGATATAAAAGGCGGTTGAGCAAGAGACGAGCCAATATCTTGCCTGCAGTGGACAGAAGGGAGATGCCTCGATGGTTGTCACAAGATTGGCGATTACCTTTCCTCTTTTATATGTGAATTATGCTGGCATCTTTCATCTGTTGCGGAACCTGTTCCTTTGTCCACATATATTGGAATAGTTTGGTCACCATTTGCATTAGAGCAGGGCCACCAGCTTTATATACCTCAGCAGGTATAGCATCATTTCCGGGTGCTTTTCCACAAGAAAGTTATTTTACTGCTTTCCTGACTTAATCTCCACTTGGAAGAACATCAAGCTCCTTGTTGATTTCTACCTGGGTCAAGCGAGCAATAGCCTCATCATTGATATTGGCAGGGTGATTAAGAATATTATTAAAGTGCTCAGCCCACCGTTCCAGAATTTGTTTCTTTTCTGTCAGCAGCTTAGTTCCATCTGCATTAAGCAGAGATGAAGAGCTTGTTGACTGAGGTCCATATACAGCTTTGAGCGCATCATAGAAGCATTTCTGGTCATGGGTATCTGCATAGCCCTGAATTTCATCGGCCTTCTTGCTAAACCAGATATCCTGCATCTCGCGTAGCTTGATTTGTATCTTTCTTTTTATGTTGGTAAAGGCACCTTTCTTAGCTAACGACGTGGGGTCATTGTGATACACCTTGTACCGCTGATGTTTCTCTTCTAGGAGTATCTTTATTTCCTCGTCGTTTTCATCGAACCAGTCTTGATTATTTCTGGCTGCTGATCTGAGAGCAGTATTATAAACAGCATCTCTCAGAATTGTCCACTGTTCCTCAACGCCAATCTCCTCTGCCTGCAGTATATTTAATAGTCTGCCATCAAGGTCATTGGCAAATTCCCTTGCAATTCTTTTATTTTGCAGCTTATAGATATTCAGCCTCTTTGTTGTTTTCTGCCCTTGGGGTTTCCTCGCAGGCAGGATGCAGAGCCTGCACTTAGACACAATGAGGCGATGGTCAGTCCAGCAGTCTGCACCGCTAAAGTCCATCTCATCCCTTTTCCTGGCAATGATGTAATCAATGAGATGCCAATGCCTCGAGCCTGGGTGCATCCATGATGTCTTCTTGCGAGTGGGTAAGCGGAATAAAGTGTTGGTGATGACAAGGTCATGTGTGGCACACATCTTGAGGAGCAGCAGGCCATTACTGTTACACTCGCCAGTGCCGTGTCTCCCAATGACCCCTTCCCAGTTTTGATGGTCTGTTCCCACTCTGGCATTAAAGTCTCCAAGTATAATGAGCTTGTCTGCCTGTGGGATTGCTGAAATAAGTGTGTCAAGTTCATCGTAGAACTTATCTTTAATGTCATCTGGATTAGTCATCGTGGGAGCATAGGCACTGATCAGAGTCGCGTGTTTTTTGTTTGTAAGTGGGAGCTGAAATGTCATCAGACGGTCGTTGATGCCCTCTGAAAGCATGGTAAGTTTACGAGCAAGATGAGTTTTGATAGCAAATCCCACGCCTGCTTCTCGTTTTTCAGTGCTGCCTCGACCACTCCAGAAGAATGTATACATCCACCACTATGATCTGTCAATTGACCCTTGTCTGCCAGGCGTGTTTCGCTGAGAGCTGCTATATCAACCTTGTAACGAGCTAGCTCCCAAGCAACCAATGCCGTTCTTCTCTCTGGTCTGTCTGCCTTGGTATTATCCAGCAGAGTTCTAACATTCCATGTGCCAAGGTTGAGTACCATCATTTTCTTTTTCTTTATTGTGTGTCGACCGCTGTATGGGAAACCCGCCAGCTGTGGTAGGCTGGCCAGGTGAAATGAAGCAGACTATGTTTGAGGCACCTTTTCTAGCCCCATCCTCGATTGAGGTGAGCAGAGTGATCCTGAGTTGTTTAACTCAGTAGAATAAAGGCTGTAATATGTGTAACATTCACAATGCCATGCTCTTCCAGAGGTTTCTGTAGGATTAGTGGGCAGTTTCTCTCCTATATTATCACAGACGCTCACTTTACTTACGCAGTTCTCAAAACTGAATTTGACTCCGCAGAGGTCCCAGCCTCTTCTTCACGGCAAAAATGTTACAACATGAACAGAGTTGAGAAAAAGACCTTAATCCTATTGTTCTACAAACCTATGAATACAGAATCAACCCCTTCAGTGCCAAGTCCAAGAAGTTAGACAATATGTTTCAGATTGTTTGGAGTGGAATAGATCTGCACAACACAAGAAGAATGTGAATCTAAGTGTGAGGAGGAGGAAGGGCAAGCAGACAAGAAAATGAAAGTGAAACTTTGAGCACAATACTGCAGCATAGCCACAGATAGACAAGTCTGGATCTGTTTGTGTGTACGATCTGAGGTTTATTACATTCTTTCCTTATAATGGCAGCAGGCCGTAAAAAAGACACAGTTTGGGAATATTTTAATGAAGCTCCTTCGCCTATCGGTAAGGCAGGCATGCGTGCAAAATGCAAACGATGCAACAAAGAGATGCAAGGCCTGGTGGCGCGAATGAGGCAACATCATGAGAAGTGCGGTGATGAAGATGACCAAAGAAACACTTCTGAACAGGCAGGATCTTCAGGTTGGTAAACATTTTTATTGAATCCTATTTCTAAAGACTGAACTGTCATGTGTGAGAAAAATGATATTTCTTATTATTACTGCATGTTACTGTCATTTGGTACAGTTATGAAGAAAAACAAATATTCCTTTTGGGGCAGGGGCAGTGATGTGTTGTGTACAATAAGCAGAAATTGTATAAACAATAAAATAACAGCATTGACTTTTTTTGTTTAGGGGAATTCATGGATTCTGGAAACTATCCACCTCCAAGATCACCATCATCCTGTTCTACAGTTTCAGAGTTATCCATCCAGGATAGTGCTTCATTAGCAGCAGCATCATCATCAGACACCCACAGCCACATATCACCATCACCCAAAAGGAAGAAAAAACCTTTACCTCCTGGAACCACCATAGATAGGTTTGTGATAAGAACTAGCAGATTAGAAAAAGAGTTGATTGATGAAAAAATTGCCCAGTTTATTTATGCAACGAACTCTTCTTTCCGTCTGACTGGGAACCCACATTTCATTAATATGGTTCAGTCACTGAGACCAGGATACAGTCCACCCAGCAGAGCTGATGTTGCAGGGAAACTGCTGGATCAAGTGTATGACAGAGAAATGGAGCAATGTGCAACAGCTCTGGAGGGTAAAATTGTTAACCTAAGTATTGATGGGTGGAGTAATGTCCACAATGATCCTATTGTATGTGCTTGTATAACAACAGAAGAAGGTAAAGTCTTCCTTGCACAAACAACTGATACGTCAGGAAATGCACGCACAGCAGAATACTTACAAGAAGTGGCAGTAAAAGCTATAACGACATGTGAACAAAAATTCAAATGTCTAGTACGCAGTTTGGTCACTGACAATGCTGCAAACGTATCCAAGATGAGAAGAGATTTAGAAGAGCAGGGAGGGAATACAAAGCTGCTAATAACATATGGTTGCAGTGCTCATTTGCTGCACCTCTTAGTCAAAGACTTAAGTGTTCCAGAAATAAAGGCTAATGTTGTTGAAATTGCTAAATACTTCCGTAATAATCATTTTGCTGCAGCAGCTCTGAAAAGGATGGGTGGAACCAAGCTAACGCTCCCACAAGATGTTAGATGGAACTCTGTGGTGGACTGTTTTGAGCAGTATATCAAAAACTGGCCTATTCTGATGACACTTTGTGAAGAAAATCGAGATAAAATAGATGGCACGGTCACGGCCAAAATCCTCAACATTGGGCTTAAGAGAAATGTTGAACATATGCTGAGCTTCCTGAAACCCATCTCTCAAGCTTTAAACAAAATACAGAAACATAGCTGTTTTATTGCGGATGCTGTTGAAATTTGGAAGGAACTGAGTGAACACTTAAAAACAGAACTACACGTGGACAGAATTAAATTACAAGCAGTAAACAAACGAATGGGACAAGCACTGACTCCAACTCATTTTTTGGCAAATAATGTCAATATCCAATAACAGGGTAAAAAAAAAGTGCTGAGGAAGAGGAGTTAGCTATGACATGGGTATCCAGCAATCATCCATCTTTAATGCCAACTATAATAAACTTCAGAGCTAAGGGGGAACCATTCAAGAAATATATGTTTGCTGAAGATATTTTAAGGAAGGTCACACCAGTAAACTGGTGGAAGTCACTTAAGCGCTTGGATTTAGAGACTGTTCAAGTAATGATTTCACTTTTAACAGCAGTAGCTTCTTCTGCAGGCGTTGAAAGAATATTCTCTTCCTTTGGACTCATTCATTCTAAATTGAGAAATCGGTTGGGACCCAATAAAGCAGGAAAGCTTGTTTTTCTTTTCCAGATTATGAATAGGAACAAAGAAGAAGATGATGATGAAGATGACGATAAGTGAGCTACAGAGGACAGCAGGGACAGTAGTATTTAAGTTTTTCATGTGTCGGCTGGGCTGACAGTCTAAGTTTCTTAAAATATATATATATTTTGTTTAGCCAAATTAGTTAACAAACATGGATGTTTGTTTAAGCAAATAACTTATGCTGTAATGTTGTTATTGTTTCAGTTGAATAAATCTATTTAAATTGTTATTAAGGTCAGGATTATTTTTCTCCTTCCTAAGTAAAACAGAACAGTGGTGTCCAAATATGAATGATTAACCCATTAAACTGGGGAGAAAAAAGTAATATAAAAAGTGATTCTAAAAATCTTCATCTACTTGCATGTTAAAGTAGCAAGAACTAGTTTAGGTAGACACTTTGATTTAAATCACTGATTTAAATCAAGCCTTGCTGACTAGTGATTTAAATCGTGATTTAAATCGTGATTTAAATCAGTTAGATTTAAATCAAATCCACCCTGTCCAGTTGTCTCGCCTAGTTCTTGCCACTGGGGCACGATAGGTACGAGCGAGAGAGTGAATCTGTTCAGCTTTATCTCATGATGGAAGAACCTTTGGATGGTAGAATATTTTCCACAAAAAGCAGTTTATTGAAAAAAATCCGATTTAAATAAAAAAAATCTGATTTAAATCAAAAAAATCCGATTTAAATCAAAAAAATCCGATTTAAATCAAAAAAATCCAATTTTTTTGATTTTTAAAAAAAAACCATTGATTTTTATCCACCCTGCAACTGGAGATAGGTCAGGGTGCAGTGGATGGCCAGCAGTGTCCTATATGTGCCTCGCTGTGCCTTCTCTGCGCTCCACAACGCTGTGCTGGAAATCGCTTGTCTGTCCGTTGAATCTTGGTTTCTTACACACAGTCTGCCATATCCAGTCTTCACATGCAAGGGTAGGCAAACCCTTGAAAATCACTGTAGGTCTCAAAGAAACCCGACAGCTACCCTCACCTGGTTTGGCCCGCCTGCCGAGGTGGTGTTCCGGGGTGTACTCGCTGCCGCATGCTAGCAGCTACTTGGAGGTACAGGTGAGAGTTGAGCATCAGATGAGGACCAAAGATGGAAGAGCTGTCCAGAAAGGACACGTCAAGCACTCCACCAGAGGTGCTACCTCTATCTAGATACCCCATATACCCCAATATTCACGCCATAAGCTAAAGCAAACCACTGATATCATGCACACAATATATCAATAATGCTGTCAGAGTAGTCAGTGACTTTACCAGCTTTTTAGGTGATAGGTGTCTCCCTTCCCACCAGTTACAAAGGTCTGCTCCTTTTGCTAGGTGTGACATTCTGCCGTCTCGTTAGTGCATGTGGACAGGGGGCTCATAGAGGAATGAAATGTGCTGACATATTTTTCCACATCTCAAAGTTCACTAAAGAGATGCTGTATACATCACATAGGATACACTGAGACTGCTGTATATGGAGCGCCCCCAAACGCAGGACCGCGGGTTACTCGGTACCGGTCCTCTCTGTCTCGGTTCTAAGATTAACACGGTGGCTGGACCCGGTCCGTGACCCTGCTAAGGGGCGTCCAATAAAAGAGGTGATGAAAGTCGGCTAAAGTTTCGTGACGCCACCTGTGGTATTCGGTCAGGTCGACCGACGCTGCTTGGGGTCCACTGGAGTGATGTGATGGCAGCTAGATGATTTACCTTCCCACAGGTGAAGTATATCCCCAGGGCTTCCCAGTAGTGTAGGTGGCGATGGTGTGAGGTGCAGACAATAACGAGGACACAGGGTTGCAGTCTCTTTACCTTTTACTGAAGACTTCGGGATCCGCAATCCAGAGCACTGTTAACAGGGCTGTCTGAGACCGGCCGGTCCGAAGGCACATCCAGAGTTCCCTTTGCAGGTGGAAATCAGTGCCTACCACTAGCGCCTGTGTGTTGTAGTTCTTCCCTGCTGAGCATTCGGGATAGTCCTCACAACTTCTGTTCTCGTTCTTTCTCTTTCTCTCTCTCCGTCCCCCAAGTTTATCTGGATAGGACACACCCGTTTGACGGGAAGGCTCGGAGCTATTCTGGGACCCTAGAGATGCCCCTCTCCACGCTTGCCCCCTATGTCTGCTTAGGTGATGTATGGTAGACAGCCAACCAATAATCAACTGTCCTGCGGTATTTGAAGTAAGGCATAGAGTCAGTTACTTCCTCGGTGTTCCGGTCACCGGCTACGCGCCTCAGTAGGATGTTGCCGTTCTCGGGGCACGACTCCTACTGGCTCTCCTTTGTGCTTTGATCTCGTTTCTCACTTTCCACAATATCCTTCTCTTCATGTCCTTTCTTAGGATACCGCCGCAAGGTAGTGCAGGCGCGGTTCCGTTGCTTTCTATTCGTTCTGCTAGGCCCCTGTCAGGAACCCACCCCTGAGAGGTCCTCCCTGGACTCTCCCAGGCTGCGTTCTGTCCTAACTTCCTATTCGACCCCTAGTTTTACCAGTGTGAGGAGTGGCCTAATACATAGTGCCTTTTGCACCCCCTAGTGGCCAGAGTGTGAAGTGTAATGTGTGCTTGTGATACCTGGTCAGGTGAACTCCTTTAGTGCAATCAGACATAACATCACTCTCCTTAGCAGCAGAGCGACATTACTGCAACGACCAGGACTCTGGGGCGCTGCATATACATCACATAGGATATACTGAGACTGTTGTATACATCCCATGGGATACACTGAGACTCTGCTGTATATATCACATAGGATACACTGAGACTCTGCTATATACATCACATAGGATACACTGAGACTCTGCTGTATATATCACATAGGATACACTGAGACTCTGTGGTATACCTGTATACATCACATAGGATACACTGAGACTCTGCTGTATTTATAAAGACATAACGACAATATTATTCCCTGTGTCTTCACTCGTGAACGTTCTGTAGGCCTCAGTCAGTCCAGTAGGGTCAGCGTGTGTAATCTGATAATCCAGGACAGATTCACAGTATTTGTACTTAACGTGGTGATTTCCTCTATGTGTGCAAATATAAACCCTGGAAAATCTCAGTTATGGCTGAGGCCAGGAAACATCACATCTTATGGAACTAGAAAATGTTGGTTTTGGGTATGTAATCATCTTTATTTTTCATCATCTTTATTTTTATATAGGGCTAACATATTCCGCAGCGCTTTACAGGTTGCACACATTATCGTTGCTGTCCCCGTTGGGGCTCACAATCTAATGTCCCTCTCAGTATGTCTTTGTAATGTGGGAGGAAACCGGAGTACCCGGAGGAAACCCACGCAAACACGGATAGAACATACAAACTCTTTGCAGATGTTGTCCTTAGTGGGGCTTGAACCCAGGACCCCAGCGCTGCAAGGCTGCT
This sequence comes from Ranitomeya imitator, assembly GCF_032444005.1. Classification (NCBI taxonomy): domain Eukaryota; kingdom Metazoa; phylum Chordata; class Amphibia; order Anura; family Dendrobatidae; genus Ranitomeya; species Ranitomeya imitator. The sequence goes on along the minus strand of NC_091291.1, from coordinate 72,052,922 downwards.
GTGCTATCCACTGCGCCACCGTGCTGCCCCAGACTTAGGGTATGTGCACACGTCCGGATATTTAGCGTTTTTTTTGCGGAATTTCACCATAACAACGCTATAAATCCGCTAAAAAAAGCTAACATTATGCATCCTATCATTTAGAATGCATTCCGCCTTTTTTGTGCAGATGTTAGCGTTTTTTTCCGCAAAAAAAACACATACCGCAAAAAATCCGGACATGCTCTATCTTTTTGCGGATTTTTTGCGGATTTCCTATCAAAAAGGACATTCCGGAAAATAAAAAAAAAATCCGCACAAAAAACTTGCAAATTCCGCGAGAAATCCGCGCGAAAAAAGCACGCGGATTTCTGGCAGAATTCTCAGGATTATGTCAGGAAAAAATCCTGACATGTGCACATACCCTTTCTGTGTTTTTTTCACATGAGAACTATGTTTGCTGAATATTGTGCTGGGCCTGAGGATGGTGTGGTCGAGGAATTGCAGGCCCAGGGCCATTCTAGAAGGGAAATGACGTTTGCTGTACAGCTGAGGGATTTAGTGATGGTGATATGTTCCGTGTGGAATTACTTGGGAAATGACAGCAGTGATGTGGAATAGCTTGGCAGCTTTTACATTGGCTTCTAAAATTTATAACTGCGGATCAGGGTGGGCAGAGGCGACTAGGGCCTGCGGTTCAGGGTAGGCTGAACACCACTAGGGCCTGCAGTTCAGGGTGGGCAGAGCCCGACTAGGGCCTGCGGATCAGGGTGGGCAGAGCGCAACTAGGGCCTGCAGTTCAGGGTGGGCAGAGCACGACTAGGGCCTGCGGATCAGGGTGGGCAGAGCGCAACTAGGGCCTGCAGTTTAGGGTGGGCAGAGCACGACTTGGGCCTGCGGATCAAGGTGGGTAGAGAGCGATTAAGGCCTGTGGATCAGGGTGGGCAGAGCATGACTGGGGCCTGCGGATCAGGGTGGGCAGAGTATAACTAGGGCCTGCAGTTCAGGGTGGGCAGAGCGTGACTGGGGCCTGCAGATCAGGGTGGGCAGAGGCGACTAGGGCCTGCGGTTCAGGGTGGGCTGAGCACCACTAGGGCCTGCAGTTCAGGGTGGGCAGAGACCACTAGGGCCTGCAATTCAGGGTGGCCAGAGCGCGACTAGGGCCTGTGGATCAGGGTAAGTAGACCTCGACTAGGGCCTGCAGTTCAGGGTGGGCAGAGCACGACTAGGGCCTGCGGATTAGGCTGGGCAGAGCGCAACTAGGGCCTGCAGTTCAGGGTGGGCAGAGCGCGACTTGGGCCTGCAGATCAAGGTGGGCAGAGAGAGACTAAGGCCTGTGGATCACGGTGGGCAGAGCTTGACTAGGGCCTGCAGTTCAGGGTGGGCAGAGCATGACTGGGGCCTGCGGATCAGGGTGGGCAGAGTACAACTAGGGCCTGCAGTTCAGGGTAGGCAGAGCGTGACTGGGGCCTGCGGATCAGGGTGGGCAGAGGTGACTAGGGCCTGCGGTTCAGGGTGGGCTGAGAAACACTAGGGCCTGCAGTTCAGGGTGGGCAGAGCAACACTAGGGCCTGCAGTTCAGGGTGGCCAGAGCGCGACTAGGGCCTACGGATCAGAGTAAGTAGAGCTCGACTAGGGCCTGCGGATCATGGTGGATAGAGCACGACTAGGGCCTGCGGATCAGGGTGAGCAGAGGCGACTAGGGCCTGCGGTTCAGGGTGGGCTGAGCACCACTAGGGCCTGCAGTTCAGGGTGGGCAGAGCCTGACTAGGGCCTGTGGATCAGGGTGGGCAGAGCGCAACTAGGGCCTGCAGTTCAGGGTGGGCAGAGCGCGACTTGGGCCTGCGGATCAAGGTGGGCAGAGAGCGACTAAGGCCTGTGGATCAGGGTGGGCAGAGCTTGACTAGTGTGCTGTTCCATGTATATTCCTCAGTTTCCATGTATGTTGTTATATTTTACTCTGCTGCCACCCAATGGCCTTTTTCTGTATGGCAGCTTGTTTTTCATGTATTTCTTGTGGGCATGTCTTACATCCGGTTCAGGGGTCAAATCTTCTCTTCCTCTGGCAGCCATTTCCAGTTTACTTTCTGTTGTGAGAGGACGTGCTTTTGAACTGGGCTTAGGAAGGCATCAGTCTTTCGACCACTCTCTCATGCTGCTCACACTTGCAGACACATTTGGTGCTACATCTTACTGTACCCTGTCTACCCTGCATTTCTGGAGAAGTTCTGTATTACCAGTTATACGCTGTATGTCCAGATCTACAAAATAAACAAGTCTGGATTACACAATCCCTGGAGTGCATCATCTCTCTGGACGCTGAGCAGCATTGGTCCTGTCTGCCTCATATCGAGGAAATACGAAGGTACGATTATCTCTCTCACAACTCTTATTAGTCTGCGACACCTTCATTCGCCTCATGTGGGGACAGAACAACTAGGGCCTGCAGTTCAGGGTGGGCAGAGCATGACTGGGGCCTGCGGATCAGGGTGGGCAGAGTACAACTAGGGCCTGCAGTTCAGGGTAGGCAGAGCGTGACTGGGGCCTGCGGATCAGGGTGGGCAGAGGTGACTAGGGCCTGCGGTTCAGGGTGGGCTGATGTTGTGAATTCTGTTGTCAAGCTCCCTCCTGTGGTCATGAATGGTACTTCGGCTGGTTCTGTCCATGGGCTTCCTCTGGTGGTTGTGAGTGGAGCTGCGGCTTCTGAGTTTCCTTCTACAGGTGACGAGGTTAATTCGTTAGCTGGCTGCTCTATTTAACTCCACTTAGATCTTTGCTCCACGCCACCTGTCAATGTTCCAGTATTGGTCTTGCTCTCTCCTGGATCGTTCTTGTGACCTGTCTTCCCAGCTGAAGCTAAGTTACTGCTTGTTTTTCTCTGGTTTGCTATTTTTCTGTCCAGCTTGCTATTTTGATTTTTGTCTTGCTTGCTGGAAGCTCTGGGACGCAGAGGGAGCGCCTTCGCACCGTGAGTCGGTGCGGAGGGTCTTTTTGCGCCCTCTGCGTGGTAGGTTTTTGTGCTGACCGCAAAGTTACCTTTCCTATCCTCTGTCTGTTCAGTAAGTCGGGCCTCACTGTGCTAAATCTATTTCATCTCTGTGTCTGTAATTTTCATCTTTACTCACAGTCATTATATGTGGGGGGCTGCCTTTTCCTTTAGGGAATTTCTCTGAGGCAAGGTAGGCTTTATTTTTCTTCTCTAGGGCTAGCTAGTTTCTTAGGCTGTGTCGAGTTGCATAGGGAGCGTTAGGAGCAATCCACGGCTATTTCTAGTGTGTGCGATAGGATTAGGGATTGCGGTCAGCAGAGTTCCCACGTCTCAGAGCTCGTCCTATATTATTAGTAACTATTAGGTCATTCCGTGTGCTCTTACCCACTAGGTCCATTATTGTCCTACCACCAGGTCATAACAGTACAGGTGGCCAAAAGTATTAATGCATCTCAATAGAGGGATAAGAGAACTTCTGAGACCATTTTTTTTTTCTTTGCACTGTGTTTTGTTTCTCATTTCCCCTAGACCTTTGGGTGGTTCAGGACACAGGTGTAAGTATGGACATTCAAGGTCTGTCCTCTTGTGTAGATCATCTCACTGCAAGGGTACAAAACATTCAAGATTTTGTGGTTCAGAATCCGATATTAGAGCCTAGAATTCCTATTCCTGACTTATTTTCTGGGGATAGATCTAGGTTCTTGAATTTCAAAAATAATTGTAAACTGTTTCTAGCTTTAAAACCCCGCTCCTCTGGTGACCCCGCTCAACAAGTAAAAATCATTATTTCTTTGTTGCGTGGTGACCCTCAAGACTGGGCATTTTCCCTTGCGCCAGGAGATCCTGCATTGCGTGATGTTGATGCGTTTTTTCTGGCGCTTGGATTGCTTTATGATGAACCAAATTCAGTGGATCAGGCAGAGAAAAATCTTGCTGGCTTTGTGTCAGGGTCAGGATGAAGCGGAGATGTACTGTCAGAAGTTTAGAAAGTGGTCTGTGCTTACTCAGTGGAATGAATGTGCCCTGGCAGCAATTTTCAGAAAGGGTCTTTCTGAAGCCCTTAAGGATGTCATGGTGGGTTTTCCCACGCCTGCTGGTCTGAATGAGTCTATGTCTTTGGCCATTCAGATCGATCGGCGCATGCGTGAGCGCAAAGCTGTGCACCATCTGGCGGTGTTCTCTGAGCATAGGCCTGAGCCTATGCAGTGTGATAGAACTTTGACCAGAGCTGAAAGGCAAGAACACAGACGTCGGAATGGGCTGTGTTTTTACTGTGGTGAATCCACTCATGCTATCTCCGATTGTCCTAAGCGCACTAAGCGGTTCGCTAGGTCTGCTACCATTGGTACGGTACAGTCGAAATTTCTTTTGTCCGTTACTCTTATTTGCTCTTTGTCATCCTATTCTGTTATGGCATTTGTGGATTCAGGCGCTGCCCTGAATTTGATGGACTTGGAGTTTGCTAGGCACTGTGGTTTTTTCTTGGAGCCCTTGCAGTATCCTATTCCATTGAGAGGAATTGATGCTACGCCTTTGGCCAAGAATAAGCCTCAGTACTGGAACCAATTAACCATGTGCATGGCTCCTGCACATCAGGAGGATATTCGCTTTTTGGTGTTGCATAATCTGCATGATGTGGTCGTTTTTGGGTTGCCATGGCTACATGTCCATAATCCAGTATTGGATTGGAAATCTATGTCTGTGTCCAGCTGGGGTTGTCAGGGGGTACATGGTGATGTTCCATTTTTGTCTATTTCGTCATCCACCCCTTCTGAAGTCCCGGAGTTTTTGTCGGATTACCGGGATGTATTTGATGAGCCCAAATCCAGTGCCCTACCTCCTCATAGGGATTGCGATTGTGCTATCAATTTGATTCCTGGTAGTAAGTTTCCTAAGGGCCGACTGTTCAATTTATCTGTGCCAGAGCACGCCGCTATGCGGAGTTATGTAAAGGAATCCTTGGAGAAGGGTCATATTCGCCCGTCGTCGTCACCATTGGGAGCAGGGTTCTTTTTTGTGGCCAAGAAGGATGGTTCTTTGAGACCTTGTATTGATTACCGCCTTCTTAATAAGATCACAGTCAAATTTCAGTACCCTTTGCCGCTGCTGTCGGATTTATTTGCTCGGATTAAGGGGGCTAGTTGGTTCACCAAGATAGATCTTCGTGGTGCGTATAATCTTGTGCGTATTAAACAGGGCGATGAATGGAAAACAGCATTTAATACGCCCGAGGGCCATTTTGAGTACCTGGTTATGCCATTCGGGCTTTCCAATGCTCCATCAGTATTTCAGTCCTTTATGCATGACATCTTCCGAGAATACCTGGATAAATTCCTGATTGTATATTTGGATGATATTTTGGTCTTCTCGGATGATTGGGAGTCTCACGTGAAGCAGGTCAGAATGGTGTTCCAAGTCCTTCGTGCGAATTCTTTGTTTGTGAAGGGGTCAAAGTGTCTCTTTGGTGTTCAGAAGGTTTCATTTTTGGGTTTCATTTTTTCCCCTTCTACTATCGAGATGGACTCTGTTAAAGTCCAGGCCATTTATGATTGGACTCAGCCGACATCTGTGAAGAGTCTGCAAAAGTTCCTGGGCTTTGCTAATTTTTATCGTCGCTTCATCAGTAATTTTTCTAGTGTTGCTAAACCGTTGACTGATTTGACCAAGAAGGGTGCTGATGTGGTCAATTGGTCTTCTGAGGCTGTGGAAGCTTTTCAGGAGTTGAAGCGTCGTTTTTCTTCTGCCCCTGTGCTGTGCCAGCCAGATGTTTCGCTTCCGTTTCAGGTCGAGGTTGATGCTTCTGAGATTGGAGCAGGGGCTGTTTTGTCGCAAAAAAGTTCTGATGGCTCGGTGATGAAACCATGTGCCTTCTTTTCTAGAAAGTTTTCGCCTGCTGAGCGCAATTATGATGTTGGCAATCGAGAGTTGTTGGCCATGAAGTGGGCATTCGAGGAGTGGCGTCATTGGCTTGAAGGAGCCAAGCATCGCGTGGTGGTCTTGACGGATCACAAGAATTTGACTTATCTCAAGTCTGCCAAACGGTTGAATCCTAGACAGGCTCGTTGGTCGCTATTTTTCTCCCGTTTTGATTTTGTGGTTTCGTACCTTCCAGGCTCTAAGAATGTAAAGGCGGATGCCCTGTCAAGGAGTTTTGTGCCCGACTCTCCGGGTGTTCCTGAGCCGGCAGGTATTCTCAAAGAGGGGGTAATTTTGTCTGCCATCTCCCCTGATTTGCGGCAGGTGCTGCAAAAATTTCAGGCTGATAGACCTGACCATTGCCCAGCGGAGAAACTGTTTGTCCCTGATAAATGGACTAGTGGAGTTATCTCTGAGGTTCATTGTTCGGTGTTGGCTGGTCATCCTGGAATCTTTGGTACCAGAGATTTGGTGGCTAGATCCTTTTGGTGGCCGTCTTTGTCGCGGGATGTGCGTTCTCTTGTGCAGTCCTGTGGGACTTGTGCTCGGGCTAAGCCCTGCTGTTCTCGTGCCAGTGGGTTGCTTTTGCCCTTGCCGGTCCCGAAGAGGCCCTGGACGCATATCTCTATGGATTTTATTTTGGATCTCCCTGTCTCTCAAAAGATGTCGGTCATTTGGGTGGTTTGTGATCGCTTCTCTAAGATGGTCCATTTGGTACCCTTGTCTAAATTGCCTTCCTCCTCTGATTTGGTGCCATTGTTTTTCCAGCATGTGGTTCATTTACATGGCATTCCGGAGAACATCATTTCGGACAGAGGTTCCCAGTTTGTTTCGAGGTTTTGGCGAGCCTTTTGTGCTAGGATGGGCATTGATTTGTCCTTTTCCTCGGCTTTCCATCCTCAGACAAATGGCCAAACCGAACGAACTAATCAGACTTTGGAAACATATCTGAGATGCTTTGTTTCTGCTGATCAGGATGATTGGGTGTCCTTTTTGCCTTTGGCTGAGTTCGCCCTTAATAATCGGGCCAGCTCGGCTACTTTGGTTTCGCCGTTTTTCTGCAATTCTGGTTTCCATCCTCGTTTCTCTTCAGGGCAGGTTGAGTCTTCGGACTGTCCTGGTGTAGATACTGTGGTGGATAGGTTGCAGCAGATTTGGACTCATGTGGTGGACAATTTAACATTGTCCCAGGAGAAGGCTCAACGTTTCGCTAACCGCCGGCGCTGTGTGGGTCCCCGACTTCGTGTTGGGGATTTGGTTTGGTTGTCGTCTCGTTATGTTCCTATGAAGGTTTCCTCTCCTAAGTTTAACCCTCGTTTCATTGGTCCGTATAAGATTTCTGAGGTTCTCAATCCTGTGTCGTTTCGTTTGACCCTTCCAGCTTCTTTTGCCATCCATAATGTATTCCATAGGTTGTTGTTGCGGAGATACGTGGCGCATGTGGTTCCATCCGTTGATCCTCCTGCCCCGGTGTTGATTGAGGGTGAGTTGGAGTATGTGGTGGAGAAGATTTTGGATTCTCGTATTTCGAGACGGAAACTCCAGTACCTGGTCAAGTGGAAGGGTTATGGTCAGGAAGATAATTCCTGGGTCCTTGCCTCCGATGTTCATGCTGCCGATCTGGTTCGTGCCTTTCATTTGGCTCGTCCTGGTCGGCCTGGGGGCTCTGGTGAGGGTTCGGTGACCCCTCCTCAAGGGGGGGGGGGGGGTACTTTTGTGAATTCTGTTGTCAAGCTCCCTCCTGTGGTCATGAATGGTACTTCGGCTGGTTCTGTCCATGGGCTTCCTCTGGTGGTTGTGAGTGGAGCTGCGGCTTCTGAGTTTCCTTCTACAGGTGACGAGGTTAATTCGTTAGCTGGCTGCTCTATTTAACTCCACTTAGATCATTGCTCCACGCCACCTGTCAATGCTCCAGTATTGGTCTTGCTCTCTCCTGGATCGTTCTTGTGACCTGTCTTCCCAGCTGAAGCTAAGTTACTGCTTGTTTTTCTCTGGTTTGCTATTTTTCTGTCCAGCTTGCTATTTTGATTTTTGTCTTGCTTGCTGGAAGCTCTGGGACGCAGAGGGAGCGCCTCCGCACCGTGAGTCGGTGCGGAGGGTCTTTTTGCGCCCTCTGCGTGGTCTTTTTGTAGGTTTTTGTGCTGACCGCAAAGTTACCTTTCCTATCCTCTGTCTGTTCAGTAAGTCGGGCCTCACTGTGCTAAATCTATTTCATCTCTGTGTCTGCAATTTTCATCTTTACTCACAGTCATTATATGTGGGGGTTGCCTTTTCCTTTAGGGAATTTCTCTGAGGCAAGGTAGGCTTTATTTTTCTTCTCTAGGGCTAGCTAGTTTCTTAGGCTGTGTCGAGTTGCATAGGGAGCGTTAGGAGCAATCCACGGCTATTTCTAGTGTGTGCGATAGGATTAGGGATTGCGGTCAGCAGAGTTCCCACGTCTCAGAGCTCGTCCTATATTATTAGTAACTATAAGGTCATTCCGTGTGCTCTTACCCACTAGGTCCATTATTGTCCTACCACCAGGTCATAACAGGCTGAGCAACACTAGGGCCTGCAGTTCAGGGTGGGCAGAGCAACACTAGGGCCTGCAGTTCAGGGTGGCCAGAGCGCGACTAGGGCCTGCGGATCAGGGTAAGTAGAGCTCGACTAGGGCCTGCGGATTATGGTGGGCGGAGCACGACTAGGGCCTGCGGATCAGGGTGAGCAGAGACGACTAGGGCCTGCGGTTCAGGGTGGTCTGAGCACCACTAGGGCCTGCAGTTCAGGGTGGGCAGAGCCCGACTAGGGCCTGCGGATCAGGGTGGGCAGAGCGCAACTAGGGAATGCAGTTCAGGGTGGGCAGAGCACGACTAGGGCCTGCAGTTCAGGGTGGGCAGTGCTTGACTAGGGCCTGCAGTTAAGAGTGGGCAGAGCATGACTGGGGCCTGCGGATCAGGGTGGGCAGAGTGCAACTAGGGCCTGCGGTTCAGGGTGGGCAGAGCGTGACTGGGGCCTGTGAATCAGGGTGGGCAGAGGCGACTAGGGCCTGTGGTTCAGGGTGGACTGAAGCACCACTAGGGCCTGCAGTTCAGGGTGGGCAGAGCACCACTAGGGCTTGCAGTTCAGGGTGGGCAGAGCGCAACTTGGGCTTGCGGATCAAGGTTGGCAGAGAGCGACTAAGGCCTTTGGATCAGCGTGGGCAGAGCTCGACTAGGGCCTGCAGATCAGGGTGGACAGAGCACGACTAGGGCCTGGGGATCAGGGTGGGCAGAGTGCGAGTAGGGCCTGTGGATCAGGGTGGGCAAAGCTCGACTAGGGCCTGCGGATCAGGGTGGGTAGAGGATGACTAGGGCCTGCGGATCAGGGTGGCCAGAGCGCGACTAGGGCCTGCAGATCAGGGTAAGTAGAGCTCGACTAGGGCCTGCGGATCTGGGGGGGCAGAGCACGACTAGGGCATGCGGATCAGGGTGGGCAGAGCTTGACTAGGGCCTGCGGGTCAGGGTGGGCAGAGCTCGACTAGGGCCTGCGGATCAGGGTGGGCAGAGCGCGACTGGGGCCTGCGGATCAGGGTGGGCAGAGCTCGTCTAGGGCCTGTGGATCAGGGTGGGCAGAGTGCAACTGGGGCCTGCGGATCAGGGTGGGCAGAACTCGACTAAGGCAAGGTATCTCTGGGAATGGAAGATGGCGGACGGCGCGAACGCATCGTCCGACGACGGAAGGTGAGAATAGCAGGTTTTTTGTTTTTTTATTATTTTTAACATTAGATCTTTTTACTATTGACACTGCATAGGCAGCATCAATAGTAAAAACTTGGTCACACAGGGTTAATAGCAGCGGTTACGGAGTGCGTTACCTGCGGCATAACGCGGTCCGTTACCGCTGGCATTAACCCTGTGTGAGCGGTGACCGGAGGGGAGTATGGAGTGGGCGCTGACTGCGGGGAGTATGGATCGGGAGTATGGAGCGGGCGCCGGGGACACTGACTGCAGGGAGTATGGAGCGGGCGCCGGGGACACTGACTGCGGGGAGCATGGAGCGGGGAGTATGGAGCGGGCGCCGGGGACACTGACTGCGGGGAGCATGGAGCGGGGAGTATGGAGCGGGGAGTATGGAGCGGGGGCGCCGGGCACACTGACTGTGGGGAGTATGGAGCGGGCACCGGGGACACTGACTACGGGGAATATGGAGCGGGCACTGTGACTGCAGGGGAGTAGGGGAGGGACTAATCGGACTGTGGCCGTCGCTGATTGGTTGCGGCAGCCATGACAGGTAGCTGGCGAGACCAATCAGCAACTTGGATTCCATGACAGACAGAGGCCGCGACTAATGAATATCCGTGACAGACAGAAAGACAGAAGGACAGAAAGATGGAAGTGACCCTTAGACAATTATATAGTAGATAAAAGAGGAGATGACACATAGGTATATACAGGAGGAGATGACATACAGCAGGTATATACTGTACTATATACAGGGGAGATGACATACAGGTATATACTATATATAGGAGAAGATGACATACAGGTGTATACTATATACAGAAGAGATGACATACAGGTATATACTATATACAGGAGATGACACATAGGTATATTCAATATACAGAAAGAGATGACATACAGCAGGTATATACTATATACAGGGGAGATGACATACAGGTATATACTATATACAGGAGATGACATGCAGGTATATACTATATACAGGAGATGACATACAGGTGTATACTATATATAAGGGGGATGACAAACATGTATATACTGAGGGGAAAATGAGAGGTGTGAGGTGAAAATGAGAGGTGTGAGGTGAAAATGAAAAGTTGTGAGTGCAAAATGAGAGGAGTGAGGGAAAATAGTGGAGTGATCGGAAAATGACAGATGTGAGGTCGAAATTACAAGTGTTAGGGGGGAAATAAGAGGAGTGAGGGGGAAAATGAGAGATGTGAGGGGGAAAATGAGAGGCGTGATGGGAAAATGAGAGAAGTGAGGTGCTATAACTAACCACAGATATTTACTATGCCCTGGCAATGCCGGGCTCTTCAGCTAGTATCCTATAAATTTCCATAATGGGAAGCTGACGGCCTGAGACACTGCGTTCTCGTGCTGTCAGACCCCCCCCCCCCCCCCCCCCCCGAGCAGGAATCTCGTAGCTGCCGACAAGGGATGTACTTAGTATTTGCTTATGGCTTATGATATGGACCGAATACATAAAACCTATATATATAGACCGGAGAACGGTATTCAACACTGCCCCAACCTTGTGTCCCCAAAATATAAATGATCAGGGACAGACTTGCAGTTCTCTGTTAGTTTTGTGTGTCTGTATTTATTTATGTGAATATATTATATAGATTTACATATTCCGTACACACACAACTAATAGAGACGTGTGCGTGTTACTTCTTCTACTCAACTCCTTCCAGAGCTAAGAAAGGCATGTAAGAAATGGGAAGACTTGGGAGAGTGGGAGGAGGGGAAGAAGAAGGAATGTAGGGGGTGGGGGACATTAAAACATGAATGCAATATACATGACTACAAGAGAAACAATGCTACAACGTGACGTGGACTTTTATATACTGTATAATAGTGATTTGTACAGGAGCATACAGCATGTCTGACTGTAACTTATACATGAGGCGACGCTGACTCGTCCATGTCTGGCTGTATACTCCACATCTGATTGTATACTCCACATCTGACTGTATACTACACATTAGACTGTATACTCCACATCTGACTGTATACTCCACATCTGACTGTCTGTATACTCCACATCTGACTGTATACTACACATCTGACTCTATACTACACATCTGACTGTCCGTATACTACACACCTGACTGTATACTCCACATCTGACTCTATACTCCACATCTGACTCTATACTACACATCTGATCTGACTGTATACTTCACATCTGACTGTATACTACACATCTGACTGTATACTCCACATCTGACTGTCTGTATAGTACACATCTGACTGTATACTCCACATCTGACTGTATACTACACATTATTATTATTATTATACATTTTTATAGCGCCATTTATTCCATGGCGCTTTACATGTGAATACGGGGCAAATATAGACAATCACATTAAACATGAGCAGATAACAAGGCACACGAGTACATAAGGAGGGAGGACCCTGCCCGCGAGGGCTCACAGTCTGCAGGGGGTGGGTGAGGATACACTAGGAGAGGGAAGAGCTGGCTGCACATCTGACTCTATACTACACATCTGACTGTCCGTATACTACACATCTGACTGTATACTCCACATCTGACTCTATACTCCACATCTGACTCTATACTACACATCTGATCTGACTGTATACTTCACATCTGACTGTATACTACACATCTGACTGTATACTACACACCTGACTGTCCGTATACTACACATCTGACTGTATACTCCACATCTGACTGTATACTCCACATCTGACTGTCTGTATACTACACATCTGACTGTATACTCCACATCTGACTCTATACTACACATCAGATCTGACTGTATACTGCACATCTGAATATACTCCGCATCTGACTGTATACTCCACATCTGACAGTATATACCACATCTGACTCTATACTGCACATCTGACTGTATACTCCACATCTGACTCTAAACTACACATCTGACCTGACTGTATACTCCATATCTGACTCTATACTACACATCTGGATCTGACTGTATACTGCACATCTGAATATACTCCACATCTGACTGTGTGCATACTCCACATCTGACTGTTCCCTCCACATCTGACTCTATACTGCACATCTGACTATACCCTCCACATCTGACTGTATACTACACATCTGAATATACTCCACATCTGACTGTACTGTATATTACACATCTGACTGTACCCTCCACATCTGAATGTATACAAGATTCAAGATTCAAAGAAGCTTTATTGGCAGGACCAAATACACATCAGTTTTGCCAAAGCAAGTGTATAAAGGCAATAGGGATCGGGACTGTGGTAATGTTGGGTAAGAGCTGTAGGGAAGGTGGATGGGGGCAGATCCAGGGTGGGGGCTATAGTCCATGGCATAGGGGAGGTGGATGGGGCAGATCCAGGGTGGGGGCTATAGTCCATGGCATAGGGGAGGTGGATGGGGGCAGATCCAGGGTAGGGGCTATAGTCCATGGCATAGGGGAGGTGGATGGGGGCAGATCCATTGTGGGGGCTATAGTCCATGGCATAGGGGAGGTGGATGGGGGCAGATCCAGGGTGGGGGCTATAGTCCATGGCATAGGGGAGGTGGATGGGGCAGATCCATTGTGGGGGCTATAGTCCATGGCATAGGGGAGGTGGATGGGGGCAGATCCAGGGTGGGGGCTATAGCCCATGGCATAGGGGAGGTGGATGGGGCAGATCCATTGTGGGGGCTATAGTCCATGGCATAGGGAACTCCACATCTGACTGTATATTCCACATCTGACTGTATACTCCACATCTGACTGTATACTACACATCTGACTGTATACTCCACATCTGACTCTATACTACACATCTGATCTGACTGTATACTGCACATCTGAATATACTCCGCATCTGACTGTATACTCCACATCTGACAGTATATACCACATCTGACTCTATACTGCACATCTGACCATACTCTCCACATCTGACTGTATACTACACATCTGACTCTATACTGCACATCTGACTATACCCTCCACATCTGACTGTATACTCCACATCTGACTTTATACTACACATCTGACTCTATACTCCTCATCTGACTGTACCCTCCACATCTGACTGTATACTACACATCTGACTTTATACTACACATCTGACAGTATACTGCACATTTGACAGTATACTCTACATCTGAATATACTCCACATCTGAATGTATACTACACATCTGACTGTATGCTACACATGAAAATATACTCCACATCTGACTATATATTACACATCTGGCTGTACTCTCCACATCTGTCTGTACCCTCCACATCTGACTGTATATTCCACATCTGACTGTATATTCCACATCTGACTGTATACTACACATGTGAATGTACCCTCCACATCTGACTGTATACTCCACATCTGACTGTACCCTCCACATCTGACTCTGTATTCCACATCTGACTATATACTATAGATCTGGCTGTAGGCTATACATCTGAATATACTCCACATCTGACTGTACCCTCCACATCTGACTCTATACTGCACATCTGACTCTATACTACACATCTGACTGTATACTCCACATCTAACTTTAAGCTACTTATGCTACACATCTGATCTGACTGTATACTCCATATCTGACTCTAGACTACACATCTGGATCTGATTGTATACTCCATATCTGACTCTAGACTACACATCTGGATCTGACTGTATATTGCACATCTGAATATTCTCCACATCTGACTGTGTGCATACTCCACATCTGACTGTATACTCCACATCTGTCTGTACCCTCCACATCTGACTGTATATTCCACATCTGACTGTATATTCCACATCTGACTGTATACTATACATCTGAATGTAGCCTCGACATCTGACTGTGTATTCCACATCTGACTATATACTATAGATCTGGCTGTAGACTATACATCTGAATATACTCCTCATCTGACTGTACCCTCCACATCTGACTGTATACTACACATCTGACTTTATACTACACATCTGACGGTATACTGCACATCTGACAGTATACTCTACATCTGAATATACTCCACATCTGAATGTATACTACACATCTGACTGTATGCTACACATGTAAATATACTCCACATCTGACTGTATATTACACATCTGGCTGTACTCTCCACATCTGTCTGTACCCTCCACATCTGACTGTATATTCCACATCTGACTGTATATTCCACATCTGAATGTACCCTCCACATCTGACTGTATACTCCACATCTGACTGTGTATTCCACATCTGACTATATACTATAGATCTGGCTGTAGACTATACATCTGAATATACTCCACATCTGACTGTGTGCATACTCCACATCTGACTGTACCCTCCACATGACTCTATACTGCACATCTGACTCTATACTACACATCTGACTGTATACTCCACATCTAACTTTAAGCTACTTATGCTACACATCTGATCTGACTGTATACTCCATATCTGACTCTAGACTACACATCTGGATCTGACTGTATACTCCATATCTGACTCTAGACTACACATCTGGATCTGACTGTATATTGCACATCTGAATATTCTCCACATCTGACTGTGTGCATACTCCACATCTGACTGTACCCTCCACATCTGACTGTATATTCCACATCTGACTGTATACTACACATTTGAATGTACCCTCCACATCTGACTGTGTATTCCACATCTGACTATATACTATAGATCTGGTTGTAGACTATACATCTGAATATACTCCACATCTGACTGTGTGCATACTCCACATCTGACTGTACCCTCCACATCTGACTCTATACTACACATCTGACTGTATACTCCACATCTGTCTTTAAGCTACTTTATTATTATTATTATTATTTATTGTTATAGCGCCATTTATTCCATGGCGCTTTACATGTGAGGAGGGGTATACATAATAAAAACAAGTACAATAATCTTAAACAATACAAGTCATAACTGGTAGAGGAGGAATGAGGACCCTGCCCGCGAAGGCTCACAATCTACAAGGGATGGGTGAGAATACAGTAGGTGAGGGTAGAGCTGGTCATGCAGCGGTTTACTTATGCTACACATCTGATCTGACTGTATACTCCATATCTGACTCTAGACTACACATCTGGATCTGACTGTATACTCCATATCTGACTCTAGACTACACATCTGGATCTGACTGTATACTCCATATCTGACTCTAGACTACACATCTGGATCTGACTGTATATTGCACATCTGAATATTCTCCACATCTGACTGTGTGCACACTCCACATCTGACTGTACCCTCCACATCTGACTCTATACTGCACATCTGACTATACCCTCCACATCTGACTGTATACTACACATCTGACTTTATTCTACACATCTGACTCTAAGCTACACATCTGACCTGACTGTATACTCAATATCTGACTCTAGACTACACATCTGACCTGACTGTATACTCAATATCTGACTCTAGACTACACATCTGGATCTGACTGTATACTGCACATCTGAATATACTCCACATCTGACTGTATACTCCACATCTGACTGTATACTCCACATCTGACTGTCTGTATACTACACATCTGACTGTATACTCCACATCTGACTGTATATTACACATTTGGCTGTATACTACACATCTGAATGTACCCTCCACATCTGACTGTATACTCCACATCTGAGTGTGTATTCCACATCTGACTATATACTATAGATCTGGCTGTAGACTATACATCTGAATATACTCCTCATCTGACTGTGTGCATACTCCACATCTGACTGTACCCTCCACATCTGACTCTATACTGCACATCTGACTCTATACTACACATCTGACTGTATACTCCACATCTGACTTTAAGCTACACATCTGATCTGACTGTATACTCCATATCTGACTCTGGACTACACATCTGGATCTGACTGTATATTGCTCTAAGCTACACATCTGACCTGACTGTATACTCAATATCTGACTCTAGACTACACATCTGGATCTGACTGTATACTGCACATCTGAATATACTCCACATCTGACTGTATACTCCACATCTGACTGTATGCTCCACATCTGTCTATATACTCCACATCTGACTGTATACTACACATCTGACTGTCCGTATACTACCTGACTGTCCATATACTCCACATCTGACTGTCCGTATACTACACATCTGACTGTATACTCAACATCTGACTGTATACTCCACATCTGACTGTCTGTATACTTCACATCTGACTGTATACTCCACATCTGACTGTATACTCCACATCTGTCTGTATACTCCACATCTGCCTGTATACTACACATCTGACTGTCCGTATACTACCTGACTGTCCATATACTACACATCTGACTGTCCGTATACTACACATCTGACTGTATACTCAACATCTGACTGTATACTCCACATCTGACTGTCTGTATACTTCACATCTGACTGTATACTCCACATCTGACTCTATACTACACATCTGATCTGACTGTATACTGCACATCTGACAGTATATACCACATCTGACTGTATACTCCACATCTGACTCTAAACTACACATCTGACCTGACTGTATACTCCATATTTGACTCTATACTACACATCTGGATCTGACTGTATACTGCACATCTGAATATACTCCACATCTGACTGTTCCCTCCACATCTGACTCTATACTGCACATCTGACTATGCCCTCCACATCTGACTGTATACTACACAACTGGCTCTATACTACACATCTGAATATACTCCACATCTGACTGTACTGTATATTACACATCTGACTGTACCCTCCATAACTGACTGTATACTCCACATCTGACTGTGTATACTCCACATGTGACTGTATACTCCACATGTGACTGTATACTCCACATCTGACTGTACCCTCCACATCTGACTGTGTATACTCCATATGTGACTGTATACTCCACATGTGACTGTATACTCCACATCTGACTGTATACTCCACATGTGACTGTATACTCCACATCTGACTGTATACTCCACATCTGACTGTATACTCCACATCTGACTGTATACTCCACATGTGACTGTACCCTCCACATGTGACTGTATACTCCACATGTGACTGTATACTCCACATGTGACTGTATACTCCACATGTGACTGTATACTCCACATCTGACTGTATACTCCACATCTGACTGTATACTCCACATGTGACTGTATACTCCACATGTGACTGTACCCTCCACATGTGACTGTATACTCCACATCTGACTGTATACTCCACATCTGACTGTATACTCCACATGTGACTGTATACTCCACATCTGACTGTATACTCCACATGTGACTGTATACTCCACATGTGACTGTACCCTCCACATGTGACTGTATAGTCCACATGTGACTGTATACTCCACATCTGACTGTATACTCCACATCTGACTGTATACTCCACATGTGACTGTATACTCCACATCTGACTGTATACTCCACATCTGACTGTATACTGCACATCTGATTGTTCACTCCACAGCTTACTGTACCCTCCACATCTGAGTGCACCCTCCAAATCTGAGTGTACCCTCCACATCTGTCTGTACACACTGTATATACACTCCTGGCACAGTCAGATACAGAGGAGGAGTGAGGTGAGCCGGTGACAGAGCTATGGGTGGGACGGAAGGGGGTAGTGGAGCTGGAGATAAATCATCCCTCCCTTTCCTGCCCCTTCCATGGATGGAAGTAAGCGCGGCTGTGATTGGGTCACCTCCCGGGTGTTACAGCCACAGCTGTGGGGAGGAAAGAAGAAAGAGAGAATGGTGCTGGCACCGGTATGTGGTGTGTGAGCTGGCAGGACCCACTCGGTGCCACATAGCGGGGTGATGACAGCTGTGCTGTGACGTGGGCCAGGCTGCCGTGGACACGGGAAACTTTGTGGAGTGTTTTCCTCCGGGTAAGTGTCGGCTCACAGAGGGCACAGCTTGGCTGGGCACAGCTTGGCTGGGCACAGCTTGGCAGGGCGGGCGGGCGGGCACCCTGTGTTACATGCAGGCTATTGTTCTCTGTAATCAGGCAGGGAGCTGGTGGAATGTGTGCCCTCGGGCACTGCCCTGCCTCCTGCCTGTGTGACTGCACGGAGTCCTGCTGCTTGTACACTGGGGTTAATTTGTAAAGCGCTGCGGGATATGTTGGCGCTATATAAATCAAATTATTATTATTATTACCCTTGTCCCCTCCCCCATGCTGGCACCCCTCACTCCCCAGGTGGCGGACACCCCTGTACCCCTCCTCCGGTAAGACTATGGTTTATAATGATTTCTTGGAAGGGGCACATGAGCCCCCGCATATTTGCTGCCCGTGTGCTTCCTCTGGTATCTGCTTTCAGCTATGCCTAAATATACCGGCTCCAAGTATATATAAACTCCTAGAAATAATCGGTGGTCTCATTGGGTCGGCGCTGACTGTCCTGATGATTGATGTGACTGGTCCGGAGCCTGGCACAGCTGCCATAGGGCGCTCCTTCTCATGGATGACCCCATTGTCCTGTATATGGGGCAGTGCGATGTGCTGCGTCATTATGGAAAGTGAGATAATGGGACGGAGAATCCGGGAGGAGCGTGCCCGCGCTGTAATGACCCGTTATTAGGACCCGCACAATGGGAACCACTGGTCCTATTACTGCCGTCACCACTGTAGTACTATACCCACACGGGTATTCTTGGCCGTCCTACAGAATAGGCACTAATGGAAGATGTCAGCCCTAATAATGAATGATCCTGGTCTGTAGGGGCACCGCTCACAGAGTGGGCACTAATGGAAGATGTCAGCCCTAATAATGAATGATCCTGGTCTGTAGGGGCACCGCTCACAGAGTGGGCACTAATGGAAGATGTCAGCCCTAATAATGAATGATCCTGGTCTGTAGGGGCACCGCTCACAGAGTGGGCACTAATGGAAGATGTCAGCCCTAATAATGAATGATCCTGGCCTGTAGGGGCACCGCTCACAGAGTGGGCACTAATGGAAGATGTCAGCCCTAATAATGAATGATCCTGGTCTGTAGGGGCACCGCTCACAGAGTGGGCACTAAAAACGAGCTGTGCCAGCTGAGAGGGCGACATAATGAGGCCGGTCTGCTGATGGGTCTGCAGTGGTCTGTGTGTTAGGGGCAGTCACCCCAATAATACCAGTGTGTGGCTGGCTCTTTTCGCCCTGATTATGTGTTCTCCAGATGTTTTCTGAATGGCAGTAAAGCTTTCTTGTCTGAATAGCTGGCAGATTTTCTACTATTGTCATATTCCAAACTTGGAAACATTTCTAAAGCAAAGTTTTGGAATTGTTCCCCTTCTCCCCTGTGGCTGAGATCCCTGCCCATGTTTGGTAAATAATGACATGGGAGAACCAGTGTGGGCAACGAGTGTGTGTGGGTAGGCAGTGTGTGTGTGGGCAGCCAGTGTGTATGTGTGTGTGTGTGTGTGTGTGTGTGGGCAGTCAGTGTGTGTGGGCAGCCAGTGTGTGTGCGCAGCTAGTCTATGCAGCCAGTGTGTGTGTGCAGCTAGTCTTTGCAGCCAGTGTGTGTGCGCAGCCAGTGTGTCTATGCGTAGCCAGTGTGTGTGCGCAGATAGTCTGTGCAGCCTGTGTGTGTGTGTGCGCAGTGTGTGTGTGCAGCCAGTGTGTCTGTGCAGCCAGTGTGTGTGCGCAGCTAGTCTGTGCAGCCAGTGTGTGTGCGCAGTTAGTCTGTGCAGCCAGTGTGTGTGCGCAGCCAGTGTGTGTGCAGCCAGTGTGTGTGCGCAGCTAGTCTATGCAGCCAGTGTGGGCAGCCAGTGTGTGTGCGCAGCTAGTCTTTGCAGCCAGTGTGTGTGCGGAGCCAGTGTGTCTGTGCGTAGCCAGTATGTGTGCGCAGCTAGTCTGTGCAGCTAGTCTGTGCAGCCTGTGTGTGTGTGTGCAGCCAGTGTGTGTGTGCAGCCAGTGTGTGTGCGCAGCCAGTGTGGGTGCAGCCAGTATGTGTGCGCAGTTAGTCTGTGCAGCCAGTGTGTGTGCGCAGCCAGTGTGTGTGCGCAGCCAGTGTGTGTGCAGCCAGTGTGTGTGCGCAGCCAGTGTGTGTGCGCAGCTAGTCTTTGCAGCCAGTGTGTGTGCGCAGCCAGTGTGTCTGTGCGTAGCCAGTGTATGTGCGCAGCTAGTCTGCGCAGCCAGTGTGTGTGCAGCCAGTGTGTGTGCGCAGTTAGTCTGTGCAGCCAGTGTGTATGTGCAGCCAGTGTGTCTGTGCAGCTAGTGTGTGTGCGCAGCTAGTCTGTGCAGCCAGTGTGTGTGCGCAGCCAGTGTGTGTGTGTGCAGCCAGTGTGTCTGTGTGCAGCCAGTGTGTGCAGCCGGAGGGACCTCCATTGTCCTGAAGCCACACATTTCGGAGGACTCCTGCCTACTAGAGGACACTTCAAAGAAGGTAGATGCCAGAGCTTTTAATACAAGTAAATGGGAAGATCTCCAAGATGAGGCAGAATTAGGCTACGTTCACATTGGCGTTCCGCCAATGTGCGTCGCTGTTGCGCCGGCGACGCAGCGGCGACGCGCCCCTATGTTTAACATAGGGGACGCGTGCGTTTTTAGGGTGGCGTTTTTCGACACTTGCGTCGTTTCCGACGCTAGCGTCGGACGCAAGAAAATGCAACAAGTTGCATTTTCTGTGCGTCCGATTTTGGTCAAAAAACGACGCACGCGTCGCAAAACGCGCGCGTTTTTGCGCGCGTTTTTTCGTGCGTCGCGCGTTGCGTCGCCGACGCAGGGCGGCGCAACGCTAGTGTGAACGTAGCCTTACTGTTGATTGTAGAATCATAAAAGCAATCGTGAATCACTTCCTGTAGGACATGATGGCAGTTGTAGTTCCACAATAGCTGGAGAGCTGCGGTCGCCCTCGAACTCTGGAGATCTGTACACTATACAGATAATGCTGAGGAAATGAAGCAAAATTTATTAGAAAGTTGTGTCGAATTTTACAGAAATGAATTTTCATTTGCATAAAGTCCTGCCGTATGGCCGCGTCTCCCCCCACTCGTGTGTGCCCCCTAAGTGCGGCTAGACTAGGGGCATGGGATGGGGGCAGCCGGTGTCCTCAGTAGAGTACTGGCATGGTACTTTTTGTAACTTGTGACCCGTTGATCGCGGCTTTATTATGATGTGACGACACCTCCATTCAGTGAGGCTGTACACGCCGTGCTCTCGCTCTTCTTGTCTGAGCAGACTTTTTCATGGCCCAAGGACAAGGATTTGTTAGGAAATGTCTAAAATAAACAGCGCTGCTGCGGCTGGAAGAGAAGGCGAAGCCGGTGCTGAGACTCATCCTATAATTATTCCTCACCAACACCCTGCAATCCAGTGTGACGGCCGGGAGGCTCACACCGCAGCCGCTGCTTCACTTACAGGGTTTCTCCACCATTAAATATTAATTTGCTGTTATGTCACACAGAATGTTTGCAATTCCATTTAATTTGAAGAGAAAAGCTTCTTTGTGTAGATATTCCTGATACATGCTCGTTATGGGGTCCCCTAATGTTCCTCCTAAACACCATCAGATTGCCCAGCGATGGAGAGAAGCCACCTTCTTGCTAGGTGGTCCGTACAGTGGCAAAAATGTCTGCTGCCCAGAACTAGAGGATCCAGGAGGTTGTGACCACATATTGGGTGAAGGTGAAACCAGCAGACATGTCACCCAAAGCAAGGGTCACCAAGCTACGACTTGCCTACTTTAGACATATCATACAAAGAGAGCGATCACTGAAGAAGGACATCATGGTGAGAAGAACAGAAGGAAGAAGTAGAGGAAGACCAGCAACCTGATGGCTTGTTACAATCAAGATAGGTCCACCAGGGTCTTCTCCACCGCTATCTGGGCTTGCACAAGATCAATCATCCGTCACAACGTCATTGCTCGAGATCGCGCCGAAGGTAGTTGAAATAAATAAGCTAAAAGCGAACCCAGAGCACCGG
The DNA here is from genome assembly GCF_032444005.1 of Ranitomeya imitator. Taxonomy (NCBI): domain Eukaryota; kingdom Metazoa; phylum Chordata; class Amphibia; order Anura; family Dendrobatidae; genus Ranitomeya; species Ranitomeya imitator. The sequence continues at coordinate 72,030,446 of NC_091291.1, read as the reverse complement.
GCCACCATAAACCGCTAAGGAATAACAATATCCAGACAAAGAAATGTTTCTCTGAAGTGATTCCAGTTGAAAACTTGTTCTAGTAATAGATAATATAACATGGGTGGTCCGGGTGACCCCGGTTAGGTGATAATGTTTAGATCAGTGGGGGCTGACTGATTGCAGGACCTTTTCCAGCACATTGTATGGAGCGCCGGTGTGCCGCAGGCTGGACTGTTCCTCCATTCCCTATGCGGCTCACTGCCAGCAGTTCCATAGAGAATGATTGGAGCATGGGCACTGCCGCACCATCCTAATGTGGGGAAACGTGCCCAGCCCTGACATTCTGGTATTCGGACCCTACTGACCTAAACGCTAGCATGTCAGTAGCTGATAATTTGTCCAAGCCTGATGACCCCTTATATTGTTGGGACCCTCTTGTCATTTTACGGACGAAGAACAGAAGTTTAAAGTGTATTTGGCCTTAATGGGCCCGAATCATTTAGGCAGGTTATTTGTACCCCAATTTTAATGGGCCACTGGAGCAAGGCGATCCGGACTCCTGAAGAGGCCACCCACTGAATGTACTAGGTGCCCCATAAAACTGGCATGCGCCTCTGACAGATGTTATCTTGGCCCGGGCTGTAGGGCATTTCTGGGATAAGTGGCACCACTAACGTAGTGTAACTATTGATGAATTGGACAGGAGGGCATTGCCACGTCCCGTACCACCCCAGTTGGGCACACGTTGGTGAAACTGGCTGATTTTGGGGTAAAAAAACAAGTTGCACAAAATTCTCATCATATTTGAAGGTACCGGTATTTTATGCTAAAAAAAACCCCTGACATTAATATATATCTTCATAAATTGGGCCCGATGCATCAAGACTAGCGTTCATGGCGGTCTTGATGAGGAGCCAGACTGGAGTCGTATGCTGGAGATTCATGAAGAGGCATATGTCTATGATTCAGGAGCGCTGGATGAAAGGCGTGCACCTCTCTGCTCCTCAGCAGAACTCCTACTCCGGTCTATGCCGTAGTGAGACTTATGTCCGCTGGTTGTAATGAATTTGACTAGTGGTGATCACTATGCTCCTTCCCAGCTCCGTCCATTTTGGCAGAGCTTGGAGACAGTGGCGCGAAGACACCAGAAGTCACAAAATGTAGGTGGAGCTCTGGGTTGTACCTACATTTTGTGACTTTTCAGAGCTTCCATGCTAGAATTCTGGTGTAAAAGCTTTTGAGGCATTGGGCCCAATGTGTTTTATTCGTAAAAAAAATGACAGATTTAGCGTTTGATTTTGGAATAGATCTAAAGATAAAACTGCTTCTTCATTTCTAGAAAAAAGGTTAAAAAACACCCCATAATGCTAAGTGCTGGCAATGAGGCCAGACATCCAGAAGCTGCTGTCACATTTCTCTCCTGTATAATAATGGTGACACTGCAGATAGAGCGACCGGACCTATAGGTGCCGCACTGACCATTAGTTGTTGTTATTAGACATCTGAGCTTTAGTTTTTGGCAGGGCTGTGGAGTCGGAGTCGGGGTTAGTTTTCGTTGGAGTCGGAGTCTGTAGAAATGTACCGACTCCAGCTTTAAAAAAAAATGTATTAATATTTCATAATTGAACTTTCATATGAATTTTATAAATGTTAACTCAAATATATATGTTCTATCAAACTATGAACAATAGTGATAAGCAGTTCTGCTGGAGATAATAATAATAATAATAATAATTTTATTTATATAGCGCCAACATATTCCGCAGCGCTTTACAAATTATAATGATAGACATTTCTTAGGGTACCGTCACACAGTGGCATTTTGATCTCTACGACGGCACGTTCCAGCGATATATTCGTGACGTTCCAGCGATCTCGCTGTGTCTGACACGCTCCTGCGATCAGGGACCCCGCTGAGAATCGTACGTCGTAGCAGATCGTTTGAAACTTTCTTTCGTCGTCTAATGTCCCGCTGTGGCGGCATGATCGCATGGTGTAACAAAGGTGTGCACGATATTGTATACGATGTGCGCATAGTAACCAACGGCTTCTACATCGCACATACGTCATGAAATTATCGCTCCAGCGTCGTACATTGCAAAGTGTGACAGCAGTCTACGACGCTGGAGCGATATTGTTACGATGCTGGAGTGTCACGGATCGTGCCGTCGTAGCGATCAAAATGCCACTGTGTGACGGTACCCTTACTTCTTGTGTGTCACTGTTCTTCACTGCCCTTATCTAATCTTATACTTGGTTAGCCTCATGCTGCCCCAACCCCCCCTACTTACAATGTAGGAAACTGAAAGTGAAAATGTGTTGCAAATTCTTAGTAGTAAAGCTCCTCCTCTAGACTAGATGTTTGGTGTGTGTCTTCCAAACATCTCACAGCTGCTACTCAGAAGAGGAAGACTGTAAGAAGTATTATCCTTTCAACAAACTTTGCATCAGTCAACTGTGAGTACATGAGGAATAACGGTATTACTGACCATTATATCAGTTGTACGACCTGGCAATAATTTTGTACAATTGTTTTTAGAAAAACCATTGTCATTTGGATTGTGAATGCAGAATTAAAAACCTGAGAATGTCAAAGAAGCATCACATTAAATCAGCTGTATTTGAACATTTCACCATCACTCAAGATAGAAAACATTATGTCTGTCAGTGTATGACAAATGATCCAGACGAAAACAAATGCTGTGAAGCCAAGATCAGTGCATATTCAGGCAAAGATAAAAATGCTCCTACCAGAGCTTCTAATCTAAAAAGACATTTACAGCGCTTTCATCCAGAAGTACTGAAAGCAGTGGATGGGAAAGACTGCATCCAAACCAATGAACCAGTGCCCAGCTCTTCCAGCCAAACAAAGGAGCAGTGAACTTTGCAGCCATCAGTTGCAAGATATTTTGTCAGTGACAAAGTTACTGTGACAATGACAGTAGATACATTTAAAAAACAGATCATAGAGCTTGTTGTAAAGGATAGTGTGCCTATTTCATTATTTTCACGACCAGCTTTTGTGTGTCTGAATGGGGAAATGGCCCGCAAGCTTGGTGTTTCTCTGGAGAGAGAGAGTATTAGAAAATGAGTAATCGAAGAAGCTTTTAAACAAAAGGAAGAACTTAAAAAAACTCTCAAGGGACGCTTTCTGTTTCTTAAAATGGATGCCTGCACACGTCACAGAGTGAACTATTTTGCCATCAATGTCCGATTTGTTTGTGACAAAAATGAAATAGTTACCAAGACATTGGCAGTAAAAGACACCAAAGCTCATCACACCAGTGAGTTTCTCCAGGTCTTGGTGGAAAAGGTTCTGCAAGACTATGAACTTAAAAAAGAGCAAGTTCTTTCTGTCGTAACTGACAATGCTTCAAATATGATAAGTACTATTAAGCTAATGAATGAGAGTTATGATGGTGACCAGCAGCTAGAAGAACATTCTGGGTCCACAGACACAGAAATGTTTGAAATAGAGGAACACAGTATTGTAACTGAGGAGCAAACTGAAGTTGCTTCAGATGAACAGCAACATGATAGTTTAGATGATCTTGTTGAAACTGTGTCAATACGTTCTTTCATTCATCACATGCGCTGTGTTGTGCATACGCTACAGCTGGCTATAAGAGACAGTCTGCAAGAAGGACATGCTGCTGCACTGATTGGCAAGGTGAGAAAATTGGCTACTGTTGCCAGAACCCCTAAAGTTTATTGCATATTTACTTATAAGAGTTTAGAAAAGTTTATAAAAGTTATTTGCTATATTCTAATTGTATTCTAATAAATATAGTTTTTGCTCTAAGTGGTCTGATTACTTATATGATGGTGAGAAACTGAATAAGCACAATGTTAATATTTGACAACAGTAAATTTATTGTTACGAATTGGCCATTTATGAAGGAGTCGGAGTCGGAACCTGATAAAATCCAGGAGTCGGAGTCGCAACTGTGGCTTACCGACTCCACAGCCCTGGTTTTTGGTGCTGATAGTGTTCTGTCCCTCCTGTTCCTGTCAGTAAATAAGCCTCCGTGACTGACAGGCGGATGCTGAATATGAACAGTGCAGTCCAGCACCCTACAAAGGCCACGCAGGCCATGTAACACCCTGTAAAGGACAGCTGTCCTTTTACTATTGCTGCTAATTTATTTTTAAGTACATTCATATGTTATAAATCTGAAGTAACTGAAGTTTGATCTTGTAAGAGCTGTCGGACAACGCTGTTAGTATAAATTCTGTGGCATCTGTCATCTGGGTTGAGGGTAGAGCAGTTCTTGGCTGAGCGCACCTGCCCCTGGGTTTGATGGTGCTTCTCTGAGGGTTTAACAGACCATCTACTGTGCCCCATAACTATGAGGGTGTCTACGCATGACCTCAAAATCCTAGGGACGCTCACAAAATTCTTCTGGCATGGTATGGTCTGTGAGCAGGGTTGTCCTGCAGCTTCTCTCGGCCCTTCTAAAGGCCCACATTGGTCTACTGTCCGCTGAATCTGCCGATACTGACGGGTTCAGCCTACAGTCTAATGTGTATCAGAGAGGATATTGGAAAAGACAAGGATCCAACATGTCAGATATTGGATTGCTGATCCTTTTGACCTGCAGATAAGCCAACCACCAGGGATTTCTGCCAACAACTCTCTGATAGAGCGCACAGGAGCGCTCAGGTGAGACAGCTCAACCATCATTTGGCTGATGACTACCTAAAGTGTCTAGGGGCTAGCTGTCCTTCAGGTTACAAATGATGAGTTGGACATCTTTGACTTCTTACGCAATATGTAGAGTATCTTGGTCAGGTGAATAGTACATGCCGATTGACAGGTCGTAGAGATAGATGTGGTGTATCTGGTCAGCCACAAGACACAACTGGCCATGTATATGAGGTCACTGTGTCCTGAACGCTGCTTTCTCCCCCAAACTCGCCGTAAATAAGCACACTTGTTTTATGTGTAAGAAAAATGGCTGTAAAGTGTTGTTCACATCTGCCCCAAGGCAGAATCATAATTCTATAATCCTAGAATGATAGAGTTGGAAGAGACCTCCAGGGTCATTGTGTCCAACCCCCTGCTCAAAGCAGGATTCACTAAACCATCTCCTAGAAATGTCTGTCCAGCCTCTGAAGACCTCAATTGAAGGAGAACTCACCAGCTCTCATGGCAGCCTGTTCCACTCATTGATCTCCCTCACTGTCAGAAGTTTTTTTTTCTAATATCTAATCTGTATCTTCTCCCTTTCAGTTTCATTCCATTGCTTCTCGTATTTCCATGTGCAAATGAGCATAATGATGACCCCCTGATATCCCCTCAGATATTTGTAGACTGCTATTAAGGCTACTTTCACACTAGCGTCGGACTCGGCCCGACACACTGCGGTGAAACGGAGGCACAACGGAGGCAGCGGATGCATTTTTCCTGCGCATCCGCTGCCCCATTGTAAGGTGCGCGGAGGAAAAAGCGGTCCGTCGGCAGCAAAAAAACGTTACATGTAACATTTTTTGCTCCCGGCGGTCCGCCACAACACGGCGCAACCGTCGCACGACGGTTGCAACGTGTGTCAATGCGTCGCAATGCGTCGCTAATGTTAATCTATGGGGCAAAAACGCATCCTGCAAACAACTTTGCAGGATGCGTTTTTTCCCCTAAACGACGCATTGCGACGTATTGAAAAAAAACGCCAGTGTGAAAGTAGCCTAAGTCTCCTCTTCACCTACTTTTTTGCAAGCTAAACATTGCCAGATCCTTTAACCGTTCCTGGTAGGACATAGTTTGCAGTCCGCTCACCATCCTGGTGGCTTTTAACTTGCTCCAGTTTTTCTGCCTTTTTTGAAATGTCGTAATCCTGGTTTTTAATTTATCTTTTATATAATTGTCTAAAGGTCACTTCCGTCTTTCTGTCTGTCCTTCTGTCTGTCTTTCTGTCACGGATATTCATTGGTCACGGTCTCTGTCTGTCATGGAAATCCAAGTCGCTGATTGGTCGCGGCAAGACAACCACGACCAATCAGCGATGGGCACAGTCCGGAATAAAATGGCCGCTACTTACTCCCCGCAGTCACTGCCCGGCGCCCGCATACTCCTCTCCAGTCACCGCTCACACAGGGTTAATGCCGGCGGTAACGGACCGCGTTATGCCGCGGGTAACGCACTCCGTAACCGCTGCTATTAACCCTGTGTGTCCCCAACTTTTTAATATTGATGCTGCCTATGCGGCATCAATAGTAAAAAAATGTAATGTTAAAAATAATAAAAAAACAAAAAACCTGCTATACTCACCCTCCGTAGTCGACCGAGCCGCTCGTGCCTGCCGCCATCTTCTGTTCCCGGCGATGCATTGCGAAATTGCCCAGAATACTTAGCGGTCTCGCGAGACCGCTAAGTCATCTGGGTAATTTTGCAATGCATCCTGGGAACAGAAGATGGTGACAGCCGCGCGCGTATCGCCGGAGCTCCGCTGGATCCCAGGAGGTGAGTATATAACTATTTTTTATTTTAATTATTTTTTAACAGTGATATGGTGCCCACACTGCTGCATACTACGTGGGCTGTGTTATATACTGCGTGGCTGCTATATACTACATAGGCAGTGTTATATACTGTGTGGGCTGTGTGATATACTCCGTGGGCTGTGCAATATATTACGTGGCCACTGTTATATACTGTGTGGGCAGTGTTATATACTACATGGCTGCTATATACTGCGTGGGCTGTGCTATATATTACGTGGCCACTGTTATATACTGCGTGGGCAGTGTTATACACTACGTGGCTGCTATATACTGCGTGGGCTGTGCTATATATATTACGTCGCCTGTGTTATATACTGCGTGGCTGCTATATACTACATAGGCAGTTTTATATACTGTGTGGGCTGTGTGATATACTCCGTGGGCTGTGCTATATATTACGTGGCCACTGTTATATACTACGTGGGCAGTGTTATACACTACGTGGCTGCTATATACTGCGTGGGCTGTGCTATATATATTACGTCGCCTGTGTTATATACTGCGTGGCTGCTATATACTGCGTGGGCTGTTATATAGTACATGGCTGTGTTATATACTGCGTGGCCACTGTTATATATTGCTTGGCCTATATTAACGCATCGGGTATTCTACAATATGTATGTATATAGCAGCCACATACTATATAGCACAGGCCACGTAGTATTTGTCTGCTATATACTACATGGCTCCTATATACTACGTGGCCAGTCCTATATACTATGTGGCTGCTATATACATACATAAATACATATTCTAGAATACCCGATGCGTTAGAATCGGGCCACCATGTAGTATATTTATATTATCCTCCCTCCTTATGTACTCGTGTGCCTTGTTATCTGCTCATGTTTAATGTATTTGTCTATATTTGCCCCGTATTCACATGTAAAGCGCCATGGAATAAATGGCGCTATAAAAATGTATAATAATAAAATAATAATAATAATATTACTCATTTACGGTATATAGCATTTTACAGACATAATCACTGCCCCCATTGGGACTGACGATCTAAATTCCCTATCAGTATGTCTTTGGCATGTGAGAGCAAACCGGAGACCCCGGAGGAAACCCACGCAAACACGGGGAGAGCATACAGACTCCTTGCAGATGTTGTCCTTGGTGGAGTTACAATCCAGGACCCCGGCGCTCACGCTAGCACCTAGATATTGCACTGATCGATGCTAATAGACTGGCCCTTTAAACAGATAAGAAAAAAGATACAAAAGATCTTATGAAGAGCTATCACTAGGACATTTTACTTCTTGCCTCTTCCCCTGGAGGTCCAGATCACCTACTCGGCAATATTTTTCAGTGTTGGGGTGCTTTCACATTGCGTTATGTGTCCCCATCGGGGCATGCGTCCAAAATCTCCTGAAAAATGGGGTCCAGACACATGCACCGACAGGGTCAATAGACTGTAATGGTGACGGCAGAGCGAGTGAGCTCTGCCGTGCACGGTTTTTGGGAGTGCACGCCTACAGGAGGTGGACACTCGGACTTGGTAGACTTCGCCTGAGTGTCCACCTCCAGTAGGCATGGCATACACTCACGTTTGTTTTGCTGTCAGCATTACAGTCTAGTAACTCTGTTGGTGTATGTGTCCGGACCCCATTTTTCGGGGGATTTTGGACTTATGCCCCAAAGGGGACACAAAATGCGATGCGAAAACACTCTTATTTTTGCAGTGGATGTCATCGGTTCGCCTTCTGTTCCTGTGCAGTGATCTGGGTTTTGGTACTGTGATCTTTTCAGGTGTTGGGAGTTTCTGTAAGGCCGGACTAATGGCTGCTATTTCCATAATGCTATTCTCCTGCGTGTTGAGTCACAGAAATCCCTCCCTGCCTTTTAGCCAAATTCTGCCGAACTTCTAATGTAGAAAGCCATCTTGCCTAGAGTCTGATAATCGTGCTGGCCACCGGGTGAGAAACAGTCGCTTTGCCACACTTAGGAATAATCTGCAGGAATTGCAAAAAGTAATATATTCCATTTCTTCACAGGTTGTATGATCTGCTTGGGCCAATCGACATTTTTGCGATTTAATCACCCAGCTGAGGCTCTCTGGATGAAAACCATGATTCCTTCCACAGGGAGGAGCTCCTCATCAAGCTTACATGCTGTTGGTAAGAGCTGATCAGACCGCCTGCTGGGGGCCTAGCTCGGGGGGGCAGACACTCGGGTCCAGGGTTGTGTCACTAGTACTTAACACTCTGAGAATTGACCTGATGGATTTTTTCTCTTAAAATATAAAAATGGACATGTATTAGCAAATGAAAGTTTAGAATGATTGCCATACTTTGGCGGTATGATCTTTTTTGCATTGTTCGTTCTTTGTTAGCTTGGTGCTTTTTGCACAAGTGACACCAAGAATTGCAGCCATTTTGGATGTCCGCAATGATTTAGCTTCTCAAAAGCTAATTATAAATTGCAGGGGTACATTTTCAGGAGTTGAGACACTAGCGCTAGACACAATGAAAAACTACCCAGCTGCCTGGTTTGGTAAACCACTATCACCCATTGTTGAAAAGTGTATAAAAAGTTAAAGAAGTCCAAATGGTGCTTCGGCAGATTCAGGTGTGCACATACAGTATAAGGTGAGACCGGTGACCAGGTGAGGTTGCATAAGTAGATTGGTGTAACAGGTGTCATCCACACATAATATATGTAAATATGTTTCACAAGATGTTCTTGGGAAAGGAAGGTTTTTTTACCTGCTGTTTTGTGACTGTTGCGTGAAGTTCGCTGTTTTTGGTCCTTGGGGGCGGTGAAAGAAGTGCCGTGATGCACCAGACCTCCTGCTGTGTCACTCTGGGAGATGCGTGAAGTCCATTATCTCTGATCATGGGAGAAGATCCCGTTGTGCACAGATCCTAGGAGTTGTTGAATACCGAGGGATCGCAGGGTATCAAACTGGTCCAGGAAGTGAGAACTCGCTGTCTGGAGTAGATAAGGCGATGAAAGGGCAGCAGCACAGCCCCAGCCAGTGGCGTGTGCTGAGGGATCACTGTCGGTTGACCTGAGCGGTGATGCACCGCTAACAGATCATGGACAGTGACGTCACTAAAGTCCTTACACAAAATCAGGCTGGAAAGAAAGCGATATCCAACGCGTTTCAAAAGCTGTGGCTTTCTTCATCAGGATTACCGCTCGGGTCAACCGGCAGTGATCCCTCAGTGCACACCACCGTCAGAGGCTTCACTTTGATCGTCTTACCTACTCAGAACAGCAAGTACTCACCTCCTGGACCAGTTTGATACCCTACGATCCCATGGTATCCATCAACAGGATCTGTGCACCATGGCATCTTCTCCAATTGCTCCCAGGATCAGAGATAATGGACTTCATGATCCTCCCACAGAGGGACACAGCAGCAGGTCTGGTGCATCACGGCTCTCAAGAACCAAAGATGGCGAACTTCATACATCTTCTACGCAGTCATTTAACAACAGGTAAAAAACCTTAATTTCCCAAGAATATCTTGTGAAACATATTTACAAATATTATGCGTGAATGACACCAGTTATACCAAGCTACTGAGGAACTATGTGATTATCTACTAGGGACCTCATCTGAACACCGGTCTCACCTTATACTATATGTACACACCTTAATCTGCCCGAAGCGCTGTTAGGGATACATTTTTCCCAATGTTTTAGCTGATTATTTGGCCAATGTCTTTTGTTTTGTAAGACCCTTTAAATTAATATACAAGTCTTATTCCTAATCCTTATTATTTTCTATCTTTTTTACACTTTTCATTTTAGAAAACTCCACCACCCTGTTGAATGGCTGCCACGATGGTGGATACCAGTCTAATGTCCCTTCACATACTTCATTGGTGAGCTCTATAGAGAAAAACCTTCAGGACATCATGGATTCTTTGGTTCTGGAAAGGTCCACATCACCAATCAGGAAATTGTCCCAGTCATCTACTCACAGCCTTTCCTGTTTATCTAATGGAGGAAGTCGGCGCATGCTATCACCACCTACCAGTCCGCTTTCCTCCAACTCTGGATATGAAAACGCCTTTACTTCTCCACTGTCTTCTCCTGGAAGCATTAGCCTCACGAGCCCTTCTGGCCAGGATGGTGTACCTTCATTAATACCTCCAGTTGTGCCACACCGAACATCTAGTTTTAGTCACTCCTTGCCACGTCCAACGCCAATTTATGGAGGAAGCAGTTTGGATCTACGTTCCTCACGGGGAATGGGTGGAAATTCTCTTATAAGTCCTCCAAGTCCAGGAGCATCTACCCGAATGGGCGGTTTAAGTGTTCCAAGCAGTCCTCTCCTGGGAAGTAAGTTTCAGCATTCAATTATGGATCGACCTTCAAGCCCCTACAGGCAGCTGGTGGGTGTAGCAAGAAGTTTGCCTCCAGAAAGTCCTAGGCTGGCACGAAAAAATCCGGAGAGTATGAGAAATCTTCCACCTCTAAGTCCTTCTTTATCACGGAGGGCAATATCCGGTTCATCAAATGCTGTCTTAGAGAGTCCATCACGAGTTCCTGATAGTCCTCGAGCTCCAGCTCGCCGCAGGGTGGGCAGTGCAAGTTCTCCTGGTTCTGAAGATAATTTCTCCAGGCCCATAAGGGATCGCAGCCCTTCACCCTCTTCTTTTCATGAAATATCTCGACGATTAACTCCAGCCTACAGCCAAGGATCCTTGGTATCTCCAAATCAAAGCCCAAAATCTCAAAGGAAGGCACATATTCTCAGAGAGCGAAAAAATAGCATCAGTGACATCAGCGACAATCAGGAAGATTTACTGGATTACCACCGGAGACAACGGGAAGAGAGGCTAAGAGAACAAGAAATGGAAAGACTGGTAAGTCTGACACAAAACTTAAGCAAGGATGTAAATTGAGAGAGAGAGATTTTCTGGTTTCAAAAACCACATGTTCTCCGACTGCAGTTTTTTTTTTTAGCAAAAAAAACCAAACTGCACTTTACTTAGCCTCTCCAAGTCCAGCACTGAGTTTCTGCTGCTCCCAGTATCTGGTATCATCTGCAGCGCTGACACCATGTTAAAAGCGCTGCTGCCAATCACTGAGCTCAGCAGTTAATTCCAGAGCTGCAGAGCTCACACATTGTTGCCACTATGACCGCGTTGCAGCCAGAGACTGGGGCAGTAGTGGAGAGTCGGCACTGGACCCGGCAAGTAATACTCAGCTTGGATTTGTATAACTACCTCAGCTTAAAGCAGAAAGCTTCCTAAAAGAAAAAACCCTTTAATGTTAATCTCACAATGACAACACTATAAAGTTTTCTAAAGTCTTAGAATTTTGATTGTGAATGTTTTTTTATTGTATTAATATTTATTTGCAGACCATTCCATATTTGTTAGGAAACCATTTGACTAATTTGAAGCGTTGTGTCCTGATGACAGGCCCTTGTGCCCTCTTTTCTGCCCTGGTAGACTCGTTTGTCCATTCCTTCCATGGTTTCTTGTAATTTGCTTGTATGACACACTAGAAGGCACGAGACGGCGTTCTCTCTGCGCTTCAGTTGACGAATAGTCAGGACAACTTGACCTCCTTATAACATTTTGAAGGCTTCTGTACATTTGGGTTCATGGCTGTAGCTTTCCAGAGCGTTCCCAAGTGCAATCTACACATGGGCTCATAGAATTATCCAGGATAGGTGGAAGCTGAGAACATGGTGATGATTATTACTGTGCCCTTATTCTAGAGTTCTGTATATTACAAAAATAGACTTTTTACTTTCCATAACAATCATCTAACAGTATATAACAAGGTCCCGAGCAAATAGAAGTCTATGAGGTGAAGTAAAATGGGAGAGGAGCCTGTCCCTGAGGGCCTACAGCCTCCTGGTCTGAGGTAGTGGCGAGGGCGGAAGCTGTGCTAGCAGCAGAGGATGGTAATAGTAGACTCTAGTGGGTTTTCAGGTGTTCGCAGATTGGTGAGAGAGAGTATGATTGTGGTATTAAACTCCATAGTTGGGGGCATGGCAGAACAGCGCTTATAGACAGTTGTGAGAGAGCAGAGGAGGAGGACCTGTGAGGATTGGAGATTACATGTGGGGAGGTAGCAGGAGGTTATGTGACAGATGTATGAAGGAGACACATTTTGGGCACTCATGTAAGTGAATAATGGGTAGCTGAAGGAATTATAAGTAGGAAGTGGGAAGCAGGAGCATAATGTTGGGGTTGGAGGCGAGAGTAACGTGGAGGGGAGGCAGGAGCGTAACGTTGGGGTGGGAGGCAGGAGCGTAATGGGGTGGGAGGCAAGAGAGTAATGTGGAGGGGAGGCAGGATCGTAATATTGGGGTGGGAGGCAGGAGAGTAACGTGGAGGGGAGCAGTGCAGGAGCGTAGCGTTGAGGTGGGAGGCAGGAGAGTAACATTGAGGTGGGAGGCAGGAGCGTAACGTTGGGGTGGGAGGCAGGAGCGTAACGTTGGGGTGGGAGGCAGGAGCGTAACGTTGGGGTCGGAGGCAGAAGCGTAACGTTGGCGTGGGAGGCAGGAGCATAACGTTGGCGTGGGAGGCAGGAGCGTAACGTTGGGGTGGAAGGCAGGAGCGTAACGTTGGGGTGGGAGGCAGGAGCGTAACGTTGGGGTGGGAGGCAGGAGCGTAACGTTGGGGTGGGAGAAAAGAGAGTAATGTTGGGGTGGGAGGCAGGAGCGTAATGGGGTGGGAGGCAAGAGAGTAACGTGAAGGGGAGGCAGGAGCGTAACGTTGGGGTAGGAGGCAAGAGAGTAACGTTGGGGTGGGAGGCAAGAGAGTAACGTTGGGGTGGGAGGCAGGAGCGTAATGTTGGGGTGGGAGGCAGGAGCGTAATGGGGTTGGAGGCAAGAGAGTAACATGGAGGGGAGGCAGGACCGTAACGTTGGGGTGGGAGGGTAGGTTAACCCTCTCTAGTCCTGCAGGTCTCAAAATCTCAGGATTAGAATGATGAAAATCGTGTATCATGTATGTTTAACCCCTTTCTGACCTTAGACGTACTATCCCGTCGAGGTGCCCTGGGCCTATCTGACCCTCGACGGGATAGTACGTCATATGCGATCGGCAGCGCTCACGGGGTGAGCGCTGCCGATCGTGGCCGGGTTTCAGCTGCCTATCGCAGCTGACATCCGGCACATTAACCCCCGGCACACCGCGATCAAACATGATCGCGATGTGAAGGCGGTTTAGGGAAGCATCGCGCAGGGAGGGGGCTCCCTGCGGGCTTCCCTGAGCCCCCCGCAGCAACGCGATGTGATCGCGTTGCTGCGATGGTCTCCTACCTCCTTCCTCGCTGCAGGCCCCGGATCCAAGATGGCCGCGGCATCCGGGTCCTGCAGGGAGGGAGGTGGCTTCACAGAGCCTGCTCAGAGCAGGCACTGTTAAGCCTGCAGTGCTGCATGTCAGATCGGTGATCTGTCCGAGTGCTGTGCAAACTGTCAGATCATCGATCTGTAATGTCCCCCCCTGGGACAAAGTAAAAAAGTAAAAAAAAATTTTTCCAAATGTGTAAAAAAAAAACTAAAAAAAATATTCCTAAATAATGAAAAAAAAAATATTCCCATAAATACATTTCTTTATCTAAATAATAAAAAAAAAACAATAAAAGTACACATATTTAGTATCGCCGCGTTCGTAACGACCCCACCTATAAAACTGGCCTACTAGTTAACCCCTTCAGTAAACACCGTAAGAAAAAAAAAAAAAAAACAAGGCAAAAAACAACGCTTTATTATCATACCGCCGAACAAAAAGTGGAATAACATGCGATCAAAAAGACAGATATAAATAACCATGATACCGCTGAAAACGTCATTTTGTCCCGCAAAAAACGAGCCGCCATACAGCATCATCAGCGAAAAAATAAAGTTATAGTCCTGAGAATAAAGCGATGCAAAAATAATTATTTTTTCTATAAATTACCGTATATACTCGAGTATAAGCCGAGATTTTCAGCCCAAATTTTAGGGCTGAAAGTGCCCCCCTCGGCTTATACTCGAGTCACGGTAGCGGTGGGGTCGGCAGGTGAGGGGCTGAGGGCGCTGGGGTATACTTACCTAGTCCCAGCGATCCTCGCGCTGTACCTGCCGTCCCACGGGCTTCGGCGCTGCAGCTTCTTCCTCTCTTCAGCGGTCACGTGGGACCGCTCATTACAGAAATGAATAAGCGGCTCCACCTCCCATAGGGGCGGAGCCGCTTATTCATTTCTCTAATCAGCGGTGCCGGTGACCGCTGATAGAGAAAGAAGCTGCAGTGCCGAAGACAGGAGGGGACAGCGCGAGGATCGCCAGGACTAGGTAAGTATAGCATATTCACCTGTCCTCGTTCCAGCCGCCGGGCGCCGCTCCATCTTCCCGGCCGGCGCCTCCATCTTCCCGGCGTCTGCGCTCTCTGACTGATCAGGCATAGGGCGCGATGACGCATATAGTGTGCGCGGCGCCCTCTGCCTGATCAGTCAGAGCAGAGACGCCGGGAAGATGGAGGCGCCGGAACGAGATGCCGGGAGCTGCAATCAAGGGAGGTGAGTATGTGTTTTTTTTTTTTTATTGCAGCAGTATCAGCGGCAGCACAGATTAATGTGGAGCATCTATGGGGCACAGTGAACGGTGCAGAGCACCGTATAAGGCACAGCTAGGGGGCACAGTGAACGGTGCAGAGCACCGTATATGGCACAGCTAGGGGGCACAATGAACGGTGCAGAGCACCGTATAAGGCACAGCTAGGGGGCACAGTGAACGGTGCAGAGCACCGTATATGGCACAGCTAGGGGGCACAATGAACGGTGCAGAGCACCGTATATGGCACAGCTATGGGGCACAGTGAACGGTGCAGAGCACTGTATATGGCACAGCTAGGGGGCACAGTGAACGGTGCAGAGCACTATATGGGGCACAGCTATGGGGAAATATGAATGGTGTAGAGCACTATATGGCACAGCTATGGGGAAATAATGATCTATTTTTATTTTTGAAATTCACCGGTAGTTGCTGCATTTCCACCCTAGGCTTATACTCGAGTCAATAAGTTTTCCCAGTTTTTTGTGGCAAAATTAGGGGGGTCGGCTTATACTCGGGTCGGCTTATACTCGAGTATATAGTTTTTATCGTATAAAAGCACCAAAACATAAAAAAATGATATAAATGAGGTATCGCTGTAATCGTACTGACCCGAAGAATAAAACTGCTTTATCAATTTTACCAAACGCGGAACGGTATAAACGCCTCCCCCAAAAGAAATTCATGAATAGCTGGTTTTTGGTAATTCTGCCTCACAAAAATCGTAATAAAAAGCGATCAAAAAATGTCACGTGCCCGAAAATGTTACCAATAAAAACGTCAACTCGTCCCGCAAAAAACAAGACCTCACATGACTCTGTGGACCAAAATATGGAAAAATTATAGCTCTCAAAATGTGGTAACGCAAAAAATATTTTTTGCAATAAAAAGCGTCTTTTAGTGTGTGACGGCTGCCAATCATAAAAACCCGCTATAAAAGTAAATGAAACCCCCCTTCATCACCCCCTTAGTTAGGGAAAAATTAAAAAATTTAAAAAATGTATTTATTTCCATTTTCCCGCTAGGGTTAGGGTTAGGGTTTGGGCTAGGGTTAAGGCTACAGTTAGGGTTGGGGCTAAAGTTAGGGTTAGGATTACATTTACGGTTGGGAATAGGGTTGGGATTAGGGTTAGGGGTGTGTCTGGGTTAGAGGTGTGGTTAGGGTTACCGTTGGGATTAGGGTTAGGGGTGTGTTTGGATTAGGGTTTCAGTTATAATTGGGGGGTTTCCACTGTTTAGGCACATCAGGGGCTCTCCAAACGCGACATGGCGTCCGATCTCAATTCCAGCCAATTCTGCGTTGAAAAAGTAAAACAGTGCTCCTTCCCTTCCAAGCTCTCCCGTGTGCCCAAACAGGAGTTTACCCCAACATATGATGGGTTATCGGCGTACTCAGGACAAATTGGACAACAACTTGAGGGGTCCAATTTCTCCTGTTACCCTTGGGAAAATACAAAACTGGGGGCTAAAAAATAATTTTTGTGGGAAAAAAAAGGATTTTTTATTTTCACGGCTCTGCGTTATAAACTGTAGTGAAACAATTGGGGGTTCAAAGTTCTCACAACACATCTAGATAAGTTCCTTGGGGGGTCTAGTTTCCAATATGGGGTCAGTTGTGGGGGGTTTCTACTGTTTAGGTGCATATGGGGCTCTGCAAACGCAATGTGACGCCTGCAGACCAATCCATCTAAGTCTGCATTCCAAATGATGCTCCTTCCCTTCCGAGCTCTGCCATGCGCTCAAACGGTGGTTCCTCCCCACATATCGGGTATCAGCGTACTCAGGACAAATTGGACAACAATATTTAGGGTCCAATTTCTCCTGTTACCCTTGGAAAAATACAAAACTGGGGGCTAAAAAATAATTTTTGTGGGAATAAATTGTTTTATTTTTACGGCTCTGCATTATAAACTTCTGTGAAGCACTTGGTGGGTCAAAGTGCTCACCACACCTCTAGATAAGTTCCTTAGGGGGTCTATTTTCCAAAATGGTGTCACTTGTGGGGGGTTTCAATATTTAGGCACATCAGTGGCTCTCCAAACGCAACATGGTGTCCCATCTCAATTCCTGTCAATTTTGCATTGAAAAGTCAAGCTGCGCTCCTTCGCTTCCGAGCTCTGTCATGCACCCAAACAGTGGTTTACCCCCATATGTGGGGTATCGGCGTACTCAGGACAAATTGTACAACAACGTTTGGGGTCCATTTTCTCCTGTTACCCTTGGTAAAATAAAACAAATTGGAGCTGAAGTAAATTTTTTGTGAAAAAAAGTTAAATGTTCATTTTTCTTTAAACATTCCAAAAATTCCTATGAAACACCTGAAGGGTTAATAAACTTCTTGAATGTGGTTTTCAGCACCTTGAGGGGTGCAGTTTTTAGAATGGTGTCACACTTGGGTATTTTCTATCATATAGACCCCTCAAAATGACTTCAAATGAGATGTGGTTCCTAAAAAAAAATGGTGTTGTAAAAATGAGAAATTGCTGGTCAATTTTTAACCCTTATAACTCCCTAACAAAAAAAAATGTTGGTTCCAAAATTGTGCTGATGTAAAGTAGACATGTGGGAAATGTTACTTATTAAGTATTTTGTGTGACATATCTTTGTGATTTAATTGCATAAAAATTCAAAGTTGGAAAATTGCGAAATTTTCAAAATTTTCGCCAAATTTCCGTTTTTTTCACAAATAAATGCAGGTAATATCAAAGAAATTTTACCACTATCATGAAGTACAATATGTCACGAGAAAACAATGTCAGAATCACCGGGATCCGTTGAAGCGTTCCAGAGTTATAACCTCATAAAGGGACAGTGGTCAGAATTGTAAAAATTGGCCCGGTCCATAACGTGCAAACCACCCTTGGGGGTAACGGGGTTAAAGCCAGAAAGTTGCCATTTGAAATGACTTTAGTTTTGTGCCATGTCTGTGATCTGATTTTTTTTTTCTACAAAATTAAACAACTGAATGAACATCCTCCAAGGTCGGTGATTCCATAATTTTTGCCGGGGGTTGTAGATCTTCATCCTTATGGCTTCTGACAGGTCACTGATCTCTCATCCCTCTTAGCCTGCTATGCAACCTGGTTGCATGCATGATGTGTATTAAATTGATTTATTTGAGGCTATAAGTAAATTAATTAAAAAAAAAAAGTCTCCTCCAAGATGGTGCCGGCGGCACTATACGTTCAGCCAATGTGCCTTATTTAAAGTTAAAGATGCAGATTTTGTTTTTGTCTTGCATCCCTGTTAGTGCTGCTGTGAAGGTCCGTTTGATTTTTAACTTTAGCTCCATCCATTGCGTCTTCCAAAAGGGGGATGGGATAACCTGGTCCAGTGGCAAACCTGGTTTTAGGTTTGTTTGCCTGCTGCACAAAACGTTCACTATTATTATTATTAATTTTCTTCAAATGGAGAAACTGACCATATGAGAGGGGTGGGCACTGTGATAACGTAACACTGAATTTGTCGCAGGGGACTTTCTGAAAGCCACTGTGTGTAATATGGCTGCCTTTACCTGAATTTTTACGTCGAGGAATTCTAATTCTTCGCCCCATAAATATGGGTAAACTGCATGATCATCCCATTTATCATATTCAATTAGTTCACAAAAGCAGAAAATTAATCTTTTGATCCCACCCAAACAATGAAAATGTAACCTACATAACATAAGATCAGTTTAATGAATGGGTTAATGGGTGAAAACACAATCTTTTTTTCTTTCAAAATGTCCAGGAATAAATTGGCAAAGACACATGCTGTGGGAGTACGCCTTGCAGTACCTGTCCGCTGGAGGTACCACTTATACACAATGTGTTTATATTCCTTGATAAGGACAAAAGTCCAAAGCTTCACAAATTACATTTGTACTTTCTAAACTTTTATCAGTGTGGATAAAAATCCTCTGGATTGCCTCAGCCCCCTGTTGTTGGGGTATAGTGGTATACACACTTGCCTCAATCCCCTGTTGTTGGGGTATTCTGGTATACAAACTTGCCTCAGTCCCCTGTTGTTGGGGTATTCTGGTATGCAAACTTGCCTCAGTCCCCTGTTGTTGGGGTATTCTGGTATGCAAACTTGCCTCAGTCCCCTGTTGTTGGGGTATTCTGGTATACAAACTTGCCTCAGTCCCCTGTTGTTGGGGTATACTGGTATACAAACTTGCCTCAGTCCCCTGTTGTTGGGGTATTCTGGTATACAAACTTGCCTCAGTCCCCTGTTGTTGGGGTATACTGGTATACAAACTTGCCTCAGTCCCCTGTTGTTGGGGTATTCTGGTATACAAACTTTCCTCAGTCCCCTGTTGTTGGGGTATTCTGGTATACAAACTTGCCTCAATCCCCTGTTGTTGGGGTATTCTGGTATACACACTTGCCTCAGCCCCCTGTTGTTAGGGTATTCTGGTATACAAATGTGGCACCCCTAGGGGTATTTGCCACAAAAATAGTTACTGACAGTAAATACAAATACTAAAATAGCAAGACTGCACTACCACCTCCGGCCAGAAGGGGGAGCTCCAGAGACTCCCCTTGATCCATTCTGGTCTGAGAGAAGAGATGGCAGTTGGGCTAAGGAGCTGATAGTGAGAGGTCATACAGCTGAATTTCTAACAGCCCTATGACGGTTTCCAGGCCCAAATCACCGGCCTGAGGAGAAGAGGGACAGAGAAAAGGGACATTGTGAGAACCGGGTAGCATTAATCACTACCCAGAACAGGCGCAAAGACGGATACCGGATCCGTGGCTGTATTCATTATATATAATACAGCAACCGGAAAAACGTGAGGTGATATCAGCTTCACTAGGGCCGGACGCAGCAACAGACACAGAGTTCAGCGGTACTCCCGGAGGGGGTAAGCCGATAAAAGGACTCGGGTTGCCCGTCGAACCAGGACCCGGAGGGGACAGATTGGGCCGGCAGCCAGTTCACATACAGCAGCAGGGCCACACAGAAATTGCGCACAATAAGAGGCGAAGACCCCGGCAGGGTCAAAGTAACTCAGAGTTCCCATACAGACTCCGGTGACAGGACTGGTTGTAAATCCTTTTATGTTAAAGTAAACTGGTTAAACGTTTCAGTGCCTCAGTCTTTCATTTGGACAATAGCCATCTATCCAGGATCGGGATCGTCACCGCTGGGAGAACCTGCTGCTGATCAAGTAAGTGCCTGTCCCCTCACGATACCCCTTACACTGTGCATTGCCTGAGGCTACAGCACCGGGTCAAGCCACCCGTGACATCCCCCTCAAGAGACAGACCCCATTGACCGGTGCTGGGTATCCCGGTCTCCTGGGCGTCACAATAACTTGCCTCAGTCCCCTGTTGTTGGGGTATTCTGGTATACAAACTTTCCTCAGTCCCCTGTTGTTGGGGTATTCTGGTATACAAACTTGCCTCAATCCCCTGTTGTTGGGGTATTCTGGTATACAAACTTGCCTCAGTCCCCTGTTGT
Organism: Ranitomeya imitator; assembly: GCF_032444005.1. NCBI lineage: Eukaryota > Metazoa > Chordata > Amphibia > Anura > Dendrobatidae > Ranitomeya > Ranitomeya imitator. The sequence goes on along the minus strand of NC_091291.1, from coordinate 72,010,001 downwards.
TGGGGTATTCTGGTATACATACTTGCCTCAGCCCCCTGTTAGGGTATTCTGGTATACAAACTTGCCTCAGTCCCCTGTTGTTGGGGTATTCTGGTATACAAACTTGCCTCAGTCCCCTGTTGTTGGGGTATTCTGGTATACACACTTGCCTCAGTCCCCTATTGTTGGGGTATTCTGGTATGCACACTTGCCTCAGTCCCCTGTTGTTGGGGTATTCTGGTATATAAACTTGCCTCAGTCCCCTGTTGTTGGGGTATTCTAAAAAATACCAATACTGGGACAATCCGGCAATGATGCTTTAGCTTTCTCTTTTGCTAGCATCACTGAACCCAAAGTTTGCCTTAAAATGGTACTTGGAAGGTTTCTATTTTTCACAGTGGGACCACTCATTAGAGGTGTCGGCACTCGTCCCTTGTGACGCCGGTGCCCAATCATGTACTCAGACGAAGCCTGGTATCATCAGCTATGGTATGCCTAGAGGAATCACATACACAAAAGCCCAATGGGCCAATAGTGCTGGGGATATCACCCTGGGGGGCAGTCAAGGGTAACGTAAGTAGAAGATTTCAGTGATTTAAACAAGTGTATTTTACTGATGTATTTAAAAAGGCCAACTTAACATTCGGTCAGATTAAAATGTTCAGGTAGGCAGAAAATCAGACCTCTAGGTGGCACCGACCATGAGTGCTCATCTGAGACGTGGTTGGTGAGATTCACCACGTAGTTACAAATGTCCTCATTGTTCATCAGTGGCTCCATGGCTCCTGTTGGCGCTTCATTCTTGTGTGCCACCCATGTCTCCTGCCGCCCCTGCTGATGCGTCTTCTAAAGGGAAGGTCCGTTGATTAACAAGAAATGTGGAGGGAATGGAGTCTGATACAAGTGAATTCCTCAGACCTTCTGATAAAATGACTTACGTCTTTGTTGATTCAAGGCTGTAGAAGGCGCGGACTTGGGAAATGTTTTCTAGTAGAAGACTGTAAGGGCGTGAATATACAGTTTCAAGAACAGTATGAAGCAAAAGGTTAATCTGGGGCATCTGACCTGGGAAATTAAGGAGAGTGTGGTGGAGCAGTACAGGCCACGTTCTCATGTCCAGTGTTTGGTCAGGATTTTACCTCATTAAGGGTACCGTCACACACTGCCATTTCGATCGCTACGACGGTACGATTCGTGACGTTCCAGCGATATCGTTACGATATCGCTGTGTCTGACACGCAGCAGCGATCAGGGATCCTGCTGAGAATCGTACGTCGTAGCAGATCGTTTAGAACTTTCTTTTGTCGCTGGATCTCCCGCTGGCATCGCTAGATCGGTGTGTGTGACACCGATCTAGCGATGCGATCTAGCGATGCGTTCGCTTGTAACCAGGGTAAACATCGGGTTACTAAGCACAGGACCGCGCTTAGTAACCCGATGTTTACCCTGGTTACAAGCGTAAAACTAAAAAAAAACAAACAGCACATACTTACATTCTGGTGTCCTTCAGGTCCCTTGCCGTCTGCTTCCCGCACTGTGACTGCCGGCCGTAAAGTGAAAGCAGAGCACAGCGGTGACGTGCTTTCACTTTCACTTTACGGCTGGCAGTCACAGTGCGGGAAGCAGACGGCAAGGGACCTGACGGACACCAGAATGTAAGTATGTGCTGTTTGTTTTTTTTTAGTTTTACGCTTGTAACCAGGGTAAACATCGGGTTACTAAGCGCGGTCCTGCGCTTAGTAACCCGATGTTTACCCTGGTTACCCGGGTACCTCGGCATCGTTGGTCGCTGGAGAGCTGTCTGTGTGACAGCTCCCCAGCGACCACACTACGATTTACCTACGATCACGGCCAGGTCATATCGCTGGTCGTGATCGTAGGTAAATCGTATAGTGTGACGGTACCCTTAGCCAAAATCAGCAGTGGGTGATAAATACATTAGTGGTGACTTGTTTCTATTCTACTTTTCCTCTGATTGTTCCTCTCCTGGTTTTACCTTACAAATACCGAGGTCAAATACTGACTAAACACTGTGATCGTTTCATCCAGTGCGGAAGCGCAGCATAGGTGGTGGAGAGAAAATGAACTTTCTCCATCCATGTTGCATTTAATCCTTTCACATGACCAATTTCCTTTTTTTGTTTTTTATTTTCATCTTTTCATTTAAAAGCCATACCTTTTTTTTGTGGGATGTGTTGTATTTTTGAATGACACTCATTCATTTTACTTTTTTGTAAGGGAAAAAAATTCCAAGTGCGGTGAAATTGCAAAAACCCTCCCGCAATTCCAACTTTTTTTTGGAAACTGTTGTAATGGCTTACATTGTGTGGTAGAGATGAGCTGACACTGCTTCTCCTCATCAGTATGATTTTAGCGACACTAAACATATCTAGTTTTTTTTAAATTATTTTAGTGGAAAAATAAAAATCTGAAGTTTGTAAAGAAAATGTTTTGGTCAATGTTGCTGTGTGAGGGGCTGTTTCTTGCGATGCGAGACAGTGTTATTATTGATACAATTTTGGGATAGAAATTACATTTTGATTTCTTCTTACAGTATTGCGTTATTGCTGCAACCAAAGAATAAGAATGCAATTTTGGTTTGTTGAAGTATTTTGTTTTTGGAGTTTACTGATTCGGTTAATTACTTTTACATTTTGATAAATCAGACTTTTCTAGATGCGGTGGTGCAATATATGTATATTTTTTATTGTTAAAGTAACTTTCTTTTTAATTGGGGAAAAGTAAGGTTATTTGAAGTTACCACAGGCTGTCTTCAACAGATCCTCTGCTGTCATAACACCACATCGGCGTTCTGATAGTTGAATAGAATGGCGCATCCCCATGTTGGCGCGCTGTTAAAGGGAACCTGTCAGCAGGATTGTGCACAGTGACCTACAGACAGTGTCAGGTTGGCGCAGTTATACTGATGTCACCAGCCAGATATTTATTGTCTCCCACTCTCACTATACTCCTCATTTTGCCTTCTCCCTGCTGGTTTCCCTCAATGCTCGGTCCTGGGTTGATTGTTACTTGTAGGATCGCTACTTCCAACGCTATAGAGTTTAAGTCCTCTTTTTCTCAGAAGAGGCAATTTGCATATTATATTTCCCAGAGGAGCATTGCACGGCGAATAAGTCTCCTTACCTTGACAAGCCAGAGATGATATGTTACTCTCCATAAGGAGAAACGATACCCCTTAGACCCCAGTCCAGAGCCTCTCACCTAGCCAAATTAGTTCTCATTCTTCGCACTGACGAGGGCCAACAGCCCGAAACACCGTGTCTGCGAATTGAGATACTGATTTGGCTTTTATCCTAAGTCATATTGCACGACTCGTTAAAGGGTTGATTGTGACTTGTAGGATCGCTACTTCCAACAGGTGGCGCTATAGAGTTTAAGTCCTCATTTTCTCAGAAGAGGCAATTTGCACATGTACCAAATATTAAGTTCTGTTTTTCTGTTATATCAGATACTTATTTAATGCATTAAAATGCAATTTAATTATTTAAAAATCATACAATGTGATTTTCATTGTTATAGATTCTGTCTGTCACAGTTGAAGTGTACCTATGATAAAAATTACAGACCTCTCCATTTTTTTGTAGGTGGGGAAACTTTCAAAATCATCAGTGTATCAAATTCTTATTTCCCCCATGTACATTAAAATGATTGCAATCTGGACATAGGCTTTAATATAATATTTATAATATATTTATAATACATTGTGCCATAAGGTATCACAAACGTACCATTCAGATGGTTCCCAAACACAAGACGTTCTTGTATCGAGGGCCTCATTGCTCCCACGTAGCTTTATAAGTCTGCTACAGAGGCGACAGTCTCTTCTGTGCTCATGCAGTGTTATCCCGGGTTATTAGGAGGGTCTTCCTGGTGGGACCCCCAGTGATATGAATCCATTATTGCTCTCCAGCTGTGCTCTATCTACATTTGTAGGTTTACACTTGAACAGACATTGTAAACCCTTTGGGGGCATGGCCTGGATCTCACACAGGGAAGACGTGCCTCGATGCAGCTCCCGCTTCCAGCCAGCGAAAATCACTCTTTTGACCCCAGTGAGAGCTGCTGAAAGCCCCATACAGAGAGCTGGACTTAGAGGAGAAGTGGAGGGACGGCGAGTAGAGAAGCCACTGAGCAAGGCGCTTGCTTGACACGAGTGTGACCTCTGGTTTGAGGGTGCTTCTTTCCCCTCTTTGGGGCGCTGTGGCCTGTCTGGACTTGTGCCACAGGGGAGGAAGACATCTTATCTAGCGCATCGCATTATAGCGGCAATACCGCCCTATCCTCTCGGATATACACATATGTCAGCTCACCATCTTCAAGGCCGCATGGGGTTATTCTTTAATGTGAACATGCATTAATAGACTTTTCCCGAATGCACGAGTGGTGACTCAAACGCACGCTAAAATCATAAAAGGATGGTCAAATCTAATAGAGCGTGCTAAAACCTTAGCTACAGGCGTATATCAAGGCAAACAGCGTGAGATGGAAAAATTTCTGAAACATAAATCAGCATCAGCTAGGTCTACACCTAAAAAACCTCACTCAAATACTACCACAGAAGACCATGTCGAGGAATCCGAATCAAGAGATGAATCTTCGAGCAGTGACATTGCCCAATCGGACTCAGGGAATCTATCTAGATCATTTTTCAAAAAATTACTAGCTCAAGCCATAAAACCTTTGGTCACTGAGATGATATCTGGTATGAGATCAGACTTATTACATATAGGCAATAGAGTGAAATCCTTGGAATCATCCCAGACCTCTCTCATTAGTCACTCTAACAATATGAGAGATCATCTGGACTTTCACAGAGCACAGCTAAACAACTCTTTTCTTGCCTTGGAAGATCAGAAAAATCGAAGTCACAGGAAAAACATAAGAATAAAAGGGCTGCCCGAAAGTGTCTCTACAGAAATATTAGAAAAATCGATGATGGAGATCTTTGCCCTTCTAATCCCACAAGAAAAATGCGACCAAATTGTAATAGAAAGAGTTCACAGGTCACTCAGACCCAAACCGAAGTCTTCTGAACCCCCAAGGGATGTTATCTGCGGCTTATTGAGTTACTTAGACACCAATGCTATTTTGTCTGCCTCAAGAGATGTTAAAAATCTTTCCTACGACGGAACTTCTATCCAACTATATCATGACATTGCACCATCGACCCTTGCAAAAAGAAGAGTCCTAAGACCCCTCTTAGAGGTATTACGCTCACACAAAGTCCTTTTATAAATGGCTATTCCCATTTGGATTATCAATATATGGAGAGGGCAAACAAGTAACTGTAAAGAACCCCAAAGATTTATCCAAGTTATGGGACACCTTTGACATCACCCCTATTGACATCCCTTCATGGCTACCTTTAGACATGGATCTTCACACGCCTCCCCCTATCAATGCCTATATGCTGGAGGACAGGGAGACTGGTCTTCAGTAAAGAGACACACGTCCCCCAAACAAGGAAGATCTGGTGTGAAGAAGAAACTACCCACCTGAGCCTTTTTTCATCTCTTCTAGCCGTATTTCACTGCTTATGGATCCTTGAGATCCCATCCAACTTTGATATGTCTTGAACCATTTTGACTTGGCACATTAGCCATTTGCTTACGTGTTATTGGTCTACCTTGCCTATTCTGTAAGCTAAAATTTACCACTCGTGTATTTGTAATGTAATTTCCTGTCTGCTATGGGAGGAACGTTCGACCCCCTACCTCTGCTGCAGACGGGTAATCTGTTCCTGGTATATATAAGTTGTTTTATTTCAGTAGTTTTCAGGGTTTCTGTTACCCCTAATAGTTTGTTGGCATGGAGCACGCATACGACCCCTTTTTTCTCCCTCTATTACAATATGGGTGATAATATCGACTCAGCCACTATAGTAGTGGCCTCATACAACGTAAAGGGCTTGCGCTCCCCATGTAAGAGGAGCCAGGTAATGAACCTTTTACATTCAAAAAAGTCTAATATAGTTTTCCTACAAGAAACACATTTTAAAACGGGAAGAGTCCCAGATATGTCCAGATCTCGTTACCCGACCTGGTACCATAGTACAGGTGGTTCGGCGGCGTCCAGAAGAGTGAGCATTGCTATAAAAAAGAATGTACCTTTTGTACTAAATGACTGTCTATCAGACTCAGAAGGCAGATGCATTATAATAAAGGGCCTCTTAGCTAATACTAAAGTCACCCTGTGTAATCTTATGTGCACCAAACAGGAATCAAATTGGATGGTTATGTAAAACGATAAATAACCTTAAACTATTCACTGAGGGTCTTTTGATAATGGGTGGGGACTTTAATGTATCACTTAACCCATCCCTAGTCACTTCTACGGGCAGGTCGGCCCTTTCCCAGAGGGCCCTGAGAAAACTACATCTCTCCTTTACAAAAGCTACACTTGCTAGATCCCTGGAGAACACTCTTCCCTTCAGGCAGAGATTACACCTTTTATTCACCCCCCTGCAATAACTACCACAGAATTGATTATCTACTGACACAAACAGCCAATCTTCCACATGTTAAAACTGCAACAATAGATATCATCTCTCTTTCAGACCAAGCCCCTATTTTTCTCGAAATAAGCATATTAACTCTATCGCGGTCAGCCAAGTCATGGTCACTAAATGAGACTTTATTGGACTCTGATTTTCACATAACAAAACTATCAGACACTCTTGATTTTTTTTTTTCCAAAATAATCTACGTTCGGGCCCACCTTTACCTATAGTGTGGGAATCACATAAAGCAGTTATGAGGGGGGAATTCATAGCTTTGGGTTCCCATCGCAAAACAGACTATGTCCATATTGCATCAAATTAATTCCCTTGAGCGATTACACAAGAGATCTCAAGTAAATAAGGTACAAGCAGAACTGACTGAACTTAGGAACTCATTAAAGAACCTTTTAAACATTCAATCGGCTATGACATATATGAGAAGCAAACAGAAGTTCTACCTCCACGGCAATAGAAGCAGTAAACTCATGCCATCACTACTTAAGAAACAGAAAGATAAGACGTTCATCAGACAACTTAAAGCTTTGGACGGTTCTTCAATTTTCAAGACCACGGAAATTGCCGAGAAGTTCAGATCTTTTTACGAAAATTTATACAACCTAAACATACCTGATAGCATTCAAGACCCAACAGTAGCTATAGATAAAATAAAAGCGTTCCTGACCCCATTAAAACTCCCTAAAATCTCCTTAAAAGGCCACTCTCTGTTAATTGCTCCGGTTACCCCTAAAGAAATTCTAGACACTCTCTCCACCATTCCAAACGGAAAGGCCCCAGGCCCAGATGGCCTTCCCATTATATGCTATAAAAAATGTATAAAATTACTGCTACCCCACTTGGTGTCCTTATTCAATTCTTACTTAGAGGGTCAGCTCCCCCCTAGGCAATCCTTGGAGGTCTTTATCACAGTTCTCCCGAAGGAGGGTAAATACCCCAATTTGTGCGCCGGCTACAGACCGATATCATTGCTTAATGCAGACACCAAAATGTGGGCTAAAATCCTGGCAGGCAGAATGAGCAATTTTTTACCTAAGTTAATCCATGCTGATCAGGCAGGCTTTTTTAAGGGGCAGGGAGGGGAAGGACAATTCTGCTAAGGCCATACAGTCTGCAATGTTTGCCAAGACCCGAAATGTTCCCTTGGTACTCTTGTCAACAGATGCCGAGAAGGCTTTCGACAGAGTGAGCTGGAGGTATATGGAACAAGTAATGATTAAATTTGGCTTCCCTCCCTAACAGCAGTCCTCTCCCTCTACTCTCGACAGACGGCCAAAGTTAGGATTAATGGCACCCTGTCAAACAGCTTTGATATAAACAACAGGACTGGGCAGGGATGCCCTCTGTCACCATCTTTGTTCATATTAGTAAGGTTAGGTTCACATTGCGTTAGGGCAGTCCGTTTACCGCATAGCGCTACGGACTGCGCTAACGCAATGTCCCAAAAGGGATTGCGTTTGCCGATCCAGCTAGCGCAGATGCCCGATCTGCGCTAGCGAGGAACAGACCTCGGACGCTGCAATTAGCGTCCGCGGTCCGTCCGAAACTAACGGGACATCGCTAGTGCGTGCCAAAAATGGCATGCGCTAGCGATGCGCTAGAGCTCCGTTAGCACATTGCCGTCAATGGGTGCGCTAACGGATCCGTTGCATGACGTTAATTGCGACAATTTCGCCGTGTGACGGAGTCCGCTAGCGTTAACCCATTAACGCAATGTGAACCTAGCCTTATAGAAACTTTGATACAGAGCATCAGACAGGAACAACGCATAAAAGGGTTGGCAGTGGGTCGAGGGTCACTTAAAACATTAGCTTTCGCAGACTACTTGCTCTTTCTTATTTCCAATCCGTCTCAGGCCTTCCCAGTCATTCTTCAGATTTTTTATCAATTTGGCCTTCTCTCTAACTATAAAATTAACATAACAAAATCTGAAGCATTAAATATTACTCTCCCACACTCTCAAATTTCCTTCATTTGCACTCAGACCCCCTTCTCATGGGCTACCAACTCTATAAAATATTTGGGAATATTAATAACTAGAGATCCTAACAATTTATTTCAAAGTAATTTCACTCTTTTAATCAAAAAGGTTGAAATGTTGATGAATAAATATAATTTACCTACACTATCCTTGATGGGACGCATCAATGTGTTCAAAGCCTATATAAAGCCTGTCATAGTATACACCATGAACATGGTCCCGATACAGATACCCCAGACCTTTTTCGGATCATTAAAATCGTTAATAGGCAAATTCATCTGGAAATCAAAACCGGCTAGATTGCCGTACAGGCTCCTTTCCTACCCTGTCTCTTCTGGGGGCTTAGGAGTCTCAGACCCCCTTCTTTATTACAAAGCTATACACCTCAGCAGATGGTTGAAGGTGGTGTCTTGTTTTGAGGGACGGGAGGGGGATAGTATTGAGTTGGCTCTATTGGGCTCGGGAGGTTCGCCTTATCTCTGGACTAAAGCTAAACCACCAATCACTCTTAAGGTACCGTCACACTATACGATTTACCTACGATCACGACCAGCGATATGACCTGGCCGTGATCGTAGATAAATCGTAGTGTGGTCGCTGGGGAGCTGTCACACAGACAGCTCTCCAGCGACCAACGATGCCGAGGTCCCTGGGTAACCAGGGTAAACATCGGGTAACTAAGCGCAGGACCGCGCTTAGTAACCCGATGTTTACCCTGGTTACAAGCGTAAAACTAAAAAAAACAAACAGCACATACTTACATTCTGGTGTCCGTCAGGTCCCTTGCCGTCTGCTTCCCGCACTCACTGACTGCCGGCCGTAAAGTGAAAGTGAAAGCACGTCACCGCTGTGCTCTGCTTTCACTTTACGGCCGGCAGTCACAGTGCGGGAAGCAGACGGCAAGGGACCTGACGGACACCAGAATGTAAGTATGTGCTGTTTGTTTTTTTTTAGTTTTACGCTTGTAACCAGGGTAAACATCGGGTTACTAAGCGCGGCCCTGCGCTTAGTAACCCGATGTTTACCCTGGTTACAAGCGAACGCATCGCTGGATCGCATCGCTAGATCGCTAGATCGGTGTCACACACACCGATCTAGCGATGACAGCGGGAGATCCAGCAATGAAAGAAAGTTCTAAACGATCGGCTACGACGTACGATTCTCAGCAGGATCCCTGATCGCTGCTGCGTGTCAGACACAGCGATATCGTAACGATATCGCTGAAACGTCACGAATCGTACCGTCGTAGCGATCGAAATGGTATAGTGTGACGGTATGAGATAACGTCAACTACATTGCATATTAAAAGGTTAGTGATTGGGGAACTCCCGGCGGACACTTTTCCCTCTACACTGACACCGATATGCTCGATACCATTTCTGATGGACTTAGATTTTCAGGATCCATATAATTTATGGTCTACCTTACCTAGAGAAACATTGTAATATTTTATTGCCGTAAAAACTGTTCAAAGAGGGGTTTGGCCACCAAATGCATTAACTCAACCAAAAAACTTTCTTCAAAGGCACCATATTCGACGCATACTTTTGCAATTCAAACAAAAATTTCCGACTAATTCCAATTGGTCCTGGTTGGATATCATGACCAAACTTCCACTCCCACGGCTAAACATTTTATCCCGCATCTACTCTCATCTTATCACCCCAAGCGCACAATTTAAACCCTCATTTATCTACACCTGGGAACTGGAGCTTAATACCACATTTACAGAGGCCCAAATATCTCGAATGTTGTCCAATGGCTTTTCCAGGAGCGTACTCCTACAAGAAAATTCCTACAAAATTTTAACCAGGTGGCATCTGACTCCGGCAAAGCTTCTTTAACTGGGTCTTGCTGATAATACTTGTTGGAGATGCTTCAATCCTGGGGTCACCACTCACATATATTCTGGGACTGCCCAAAATTAAGAAATTACTGGGATGGTATTGGGTCCGTTCTCAAAAAATTACACCTAATGAAAACAAATCTTAAAGCAGCAGAAGTTCTCCTCTCATGCCCGTCTAAAAACTTTTTGCCAAAAAAGCATGCTCCCATTGATGCTAAAAGCCTGAAACCTGAAAGCCCCTACACAAGTTCACCCGGCTCCATCGTTCTTTATTGAAAGATTACTCATATTATTTCATATGTATAATTATTGAGTGTGTGTGCCCATGCCATTTGTTATAGTTTGTTATTACGGATTTACTGTTATGTGCCTCCTTTTCCTCCCTTTCCTTACCCCTACCCACTACCTTTCCCCCTCCCCCCCATTTCCCCTCCATCATAAACCAACCCTTAATCTGTAGCCTACCAGATTTTATTGAAAGAAGGTGTTGTGTTTAATCTGTGTTTGTTAAACTTGAAAATAAAGAATTTACAAAAAAAATAAATTGTAAACCCTTTTTCCTGTTAATGTTTATAGGGTTAATTTCTCCATGACATGTTCTGCAGGGGCTTGTGAACCTATGATGGCTTGTCACACACCAAGCTTGGGGAGGGGTATAGGAAAGACCCCCAGGGCTTGCTTCTCACAGACTCCCAGCTGCTCACTTGTCAGAGCCACATTTAGTAGCATGGCTCTGTGGCGGAGACGTTACTCGTGTCCGGTAGCTGCACCCCCGGAAAAACGGGATAATGTCTATTTCTACAGGTTCAGTTTAGAAGAGAGCAGGAGGGCATCGGACATCAGGAGGAAGGTACCGTATAATTCCTGCACTTTTTCATTATACTGTTGCATCTGTATTTTGCAGGGGTCGCTGTTTCCTCATGTCGGACCCTCTTGTATATGTGGAAGCATTGTCCTGTGCCTGCTTTCAGCTACAGCGACTTGTGTGACTGGGCAAGGTGCTTGCTATTTCCCTAGTGGCTTAGTCACCTGCCTGGTGTAAATCTTCCCTGGTGGGCTAGCGCCGCCATTTAGAGGGAATTGGCTAATGCAAATATTGCAGTCGTCAATGCTTTCAGTGGAGTGCGAGACATTGCATTACTCAACATATACTGGACATGGAGTCCATGCAATGTCCGACTGCCCAGCAATAAGTACAGAACAGCTGGGCGCTGGCCTGTAAGGAGCATCCACTGTTCCCTCAGTCACATTACATGTGATAAAACATTTCCACTGATAAAAGTATAAATGATGTGCACTGGATATGGATGTCACGGTCATGTGTGGAGCTTTCTGACTGGTGTTGACTTTTGATTAAAGGGAAACTGTCAGCAGGATTTTCTCCAATTAACCGCTCACCGCCATCTGTAACATGACTTAATCTTTCTAAAGTTATATCCATTATTCAGCTGTAGCAACACTTCTAGCATAAGTACTACTTGCGAAACTCCAGTTCAATACAAGGCTGTGGAGTCGGTAAGCCAAACCTCCATATCCACAACTCCGACTCCACAGCCCTGGTCACTACTGAGCCTGTCCATAAAGTGCAGCACAGATTCATCTCCACTAAAAGCCCAGATCCTTAGATCAGGAACAGAACAAACCTTTATAGGACATTTCATAACTCTGACCCCACAACTCTGACTCCACAGCCCTGGTGCCATGTGCAAATGAGGACTGTAGCGATCACTGGGCATGTACAGACCGCCTAAGCAATGTCTGTGGAGTCAGTCGGTGTCCATGTTGGTGGAGTCTGTATAAAATGGACCGGCTCTGATTTCTAAAATATGTAATACATTGGATGCAGTAGTACAATGCAGGATGTGCTGTAAGTGTTTTCATAATAATTTGGGAAAGTTATGAAATGTTCTATAATTGTCTGTCCTGTTCCTGATCTAGGGATCTCGGCTTGTAGTTGAGATGAATCTGTGCTGCACTTTATATACAGGCTCAGTAGTGACCAGTGCTGTGGGGTTGGAGTTATGAAATGTCCTATAAATGTCTGTTCTGTTCCTGATCTAAGGATCTGGGCTTTTAGTTGAGATGAATCTGTGCTGCACTTTATATACAGGCTCAGTAGTGACCAGGGCTGTGGGGTTGGAGTTATGAAATGTCCTATAAATGTCTGTTCTGTTCCTGATCTAAGGGTCTCGGCTTTTAGTTGAGATGAATCTGTGCTGCACTTTATGTACAGGCTCAGTAGTGACCAGGGCTGTGGGGTTGGAGTTATGAAATGTCCTATAAATGTCTGTTCTGTTCCTGATCTAAGGATCTCGGCTTTTAGTTGAGATGAATCTGTGTGTTTATGTGCATGCTCAGTAGTGACCAGTGTTGTGGAGTCACAGAGATTGAGGAGTCTGAGTGTGAGGTTTGACTGACCGACTCCACGTCTAAGGGTCCTGCTTCAATACGGTTATCCTTGACATTGGACTGGAAATTGGCAAAAGCACAAAGTTTTTGCTGTTGTGGAAGCCGAGCAATCTGTTTCGGGATACCCCCCACTTATGGGTCAGCACTTGAGCAGACTAAGACTTGGTATGCAATGGTCTGAGCCCACTGGCATTGCACATGCACTCAGGAGGTAGATGCCCACAGTGATCACTGTCAGGATGGATCCTTAGACCTCTTTACACCATAGGGACCAATTGTAAAATAATCCTATACCATATGCTTCCTGTGCAGTATAGCAGATGCTCTGCAGAGCTGGCAGTAACCGTGCCGAGGTGTGCTTATAGTGAGCTGCGACTGTAGCCACTTACTTGGATTGGAAATAAAATATGTTATTCCTTGACTGCAAACAGATCTTCATAATGATGTGGAATAAAATGTGTTACTTCTTACTATACAGGAAAGATATATATCTCGGTACCGTGTTAGCCAGTAAATAAAAAAATATTTAGAATTGAGAGTCCTCAGTGGTTGATACCTTTTAATGGCTAACTGAAAAGATGGTAACAAACTGCAAGCTTACGAGACTACACAGGTCTCTTCATCAGGCAAAGACTAAAAGAAATTCTGAAGAATCACATATTTATGCACAACATAGCACAGAGAAAAACAAAACAAAAAATACATGCATAAGACAGGTGATATGAAGCAGAATTACCATGAGTGATAAACAGTTATATCCATAAATATTGGACCAGTTCTTAGATAAGGAATGTTTTATTGTCCTCTGATTGGGGTCTGGTTCTGTTGTGATGATCCCACATGGTCTGAGGGGCAAGTTCCTTAGTTGATGTAAAAAGACATAAATCCATGCGACACATTCATTCCTGCGCTAAGACTGTCAAAAGTCGTCATCAGTTTATATTCCCATACTCTTCTGTTGAAAGGTAGCTTCAAATCTAAGAGAGGCAGAAAAATATGGGAATATAAACTGATGATGACCTTTGACAGTCTTAGGGCAGGAATGAATGTGTCACATGGATTTATGTCTTTTTACATCAACTAAGGAACTTGCCCCTCAGATTATGAGGGGTCATCACAACAGAACCAGACCCCAATCAGAGGACAATAAAACATTCCTTATCTAAGAACTGGTCCAATATTTATGGATATAACTGTTTATCACTCATGGTAATTCTGCTTCATGTCACCTGTCTTATGCATGGGTTTTTTTTGTTGTTTTTTTTTTCTGTGCTATGCTGTGCATAAATATGTGATTCTTCAGAATTTCTTTTAGTCTTTGCCTGATGAAGAGACCTGTGTAATCTCGAAAGCTTGCAATTTGTTACCATCTTTTCAGTTAGCCATTTAGGCTATGTGCACACGTTGCGGTTTTTACTGCGGATCCACAGCAGTTTTCCATGTGGTGTACAGTACCATGTTAACCTATGGAAAACAAAAACTGCTGTGCACATGCTGCGGAAAAAAACACGCGGAAACGCTGCGGTTTATTTTCCGCAGCATGTCAATTCTTTGTGCAGAATCCGCAGCGGTTTTCCATCTGCTCCAATAGAAAACTGCAGATGGAAAACCGCAGCAGAATCCGCATTAAAAACCGCAGCGGTTTTTCACTGCGGATTTTGCAAATCCGCTGTGGAAAATTCCGCAACGTGTGCACATAGCCTAAAAGGTATCAACCACTGAGGACTGTCAATTCTAAATATTTTTCTTCTTACTATACGGTGATTATAAAATGAAACCCCTTTAAATCCGTCTGTATTCCCAGTTACATTACTGTAACCCTGCATGGAAGTTAATCCTTTGAAAATCTTGCTTTAAGCTGCCTTACACTTTGGATAATTCTCAGTGATTTATTTTATCACATCCCTTTTTGTTTATTGACTTTTTATAATGTCAGAGATTTGATTTTGGATTTCAAGGCTGAAAAAAAAAACCCAGAAAGCTAGTAATAAATGTATAAAAGTAAAATTCAAATCTGCGAGCATTGCAAGGGCTGTGCACAATACTATGTGAGGCTACTTTTTTCTTTTTTTTTTCTTTCCCCAAAATAATTGCTAAACGTCTATTTTTCTTAGAATATTTCATGTCCTGAAATGTCCTGATTTAACTTGAAACCTTCCAGCCAACATAATTCCGAATATCTAATGTTACTCCATATAACAGTCAATCGAGACCAATCCTTTTGTCAAACGTCTTCTCTCGATACATGGGTGTATGTGATGACTCTGGGTCTAATATGCTGAGTTGTTGCTTTCTCCTGGCATTACAGGCCTGTTTGCTTTGGCCTGAAGGTAAAGATGACAGCAGCATCAGATAATATTGCGTGAGCCCTGAAGGAAGTATGCGAGCGAAACCCCATGTGTCATCCAACATGGAAAAGCAAAGTTGCATCCCATTAATCAACATCTGTTTACACATATGTTTATCACTCACTAATAATATATCCCTGGAAAGTCCTCGCTCTTAGAAGAGCCTGGATAGCCAAAGGATTTCACATCACTCTCTCCAATTATTCCAGAGGTGTCCATTGTAGAGGCTGAAACTCTCCCTAGAGGTGATCCAGGAGGTGTGTTGCAATTTCGGTTGGTTTGTGATCATTCACAAGCTTCTTTAACTATTGCTTGTGCCTGGGTTCTCCCTCCTTTTGACCTGGTAGTTTTGGACTTTCTGGTGACTTATCGTAGTCCTATAACCTACTCTAGACCATACGCCCTCCACTGATGCCTGTACGTCGTTATTAGCAGCATGGTGTTCTGCATATAACTACGTAGATATTTGGAGATCAAGGTTTCCAGTTGAAAGTCTTCTCCTACTACTCTGCCTCCAATAAATCTGTCTCGTATAGATATGTTCCTGGCCTCCCAAGACTTTCTTCCACTGATATCACATAGTCATAGCCGAAAGTGTTGGCACCCTTGAAATTGTTCCAGAAAATGAAGTACGGTATTTCTCCGGTGTTCAATTGGATTTAGATCCAGACTCATTGCTGGACTCAGAACTCTCCAGCGCTTTGTTTCCATCCGTTTTGGAATGCTTCTTGAAGTGGGGTCATGGTCCTGCTGGAAGACTCGTGACTTAGGACACAAGCCCAGCTTTCTGACACAGGGCACTACATTGCGATCCAAAATCCTTTGGTAATCTTCAAATTTAATTGTGCATTACACACAATCAAGGCACCCAGTGCCAGAGGCAGCAAAAGAACCCCAAAACATCTTTGAACCTCCACCATATTTGACTGTAGGTGCTGTGTACTTTTTCTTTGTAGGCCTCATTCCGTTTTCAGCAAACAGTAGAATGATGTGCTTTGTCAAAAATCTCTGTCTTGGTCTCATCTGTCCACAAGACTATTTCTCAGAAGGATTTTGTCTTGCTCACATATATTTTGGCAAACTACAGTCTAGTTTTATTTTATGTGTCTGTCAGCAGTGGGGTCCTACTGGGTCTCCTGCCATGTTGGTTAATTTTATTTAAATGGCGACCGTCTGCCCTGACACTGATGCACCCTGAGCCTGCAGGACAGCTTGAATTTCTTTGGAACTTGATTTGGGCTGCTTATCCACCATCCTGACTGTCCTGCGTTGCTACCCTTTCATCAATGTTTCTCCGCCGTCCACATCCAAGGATATTATCTAAAGTTCTATGGATTGTAAATTTCTTGATTATGTTGCGCACTGTGGACAAAGGAACGTCAAGATCTCTGGAGATGGTCTTGTAACCTTGAGATCGTTGAGATTCTTCCACAATTTTGGTTCTCAGGTCTTCAGACAGCTCACTTCTCCGTGAGAAAACCTGAGATCGCCTTGTTGTTGGCTGCTGGGCATGCATGAATTGGCCAAATTATGTGCTAAGTATCTCCATTTTGTATTACTATCTAGAGCAGTATTGCTATTCATATTTGATATATTACATATTTGCATGCTTTAGCACTACAGAGTGCAACTTTATTTGTTTGTTATGTATAGAGATGGCTTCTATTAGTTTGGACCTGTTCACACCAGTTTTCTGATTTGGAAGTGCCAGACAGTCTTTTGTTATTTGTGACTTTTAATTCTAGTCATCCAGATCCTCTGTGGTGGGGTGCCTAGAAGGCAAATATAAGGGATGCCTTTATTAATAGAGTGGCTGCCTACAAAGGAGATGTAATATGGCAGAAACTTTATTTCACTTAACAAATGGAATCTGCTGAGCAGCCGCATATTGCTGGTCCCACTGACCTACATGGGCATCTTTGGGTTCACGCTCAATGAGAGTTGTTGGAAAGGACTCTGAAACCTTTGCTACATAAGGAAGCACCAGTTTTGTAATCTACTATATAATTGTCTAAGGGGCACTTCCGTCTTTCTGTCTGCAACTTTGTCACGGAAATCCCGCGTCGCTGATTGGTCTCGCCAGCTGCCTGTCCTGGCTGCCGCGACCAATCAGTGACGGGCACAGTCCGGTCGAGAATTAGTCCCTCCCTACTCCCCGCAGTCAGTGTCCGGCGCCCGCATACTCCCCTCCAGTCAGCGCTCACACAGGGTTAATGCCACCGTTAACGGACCGCGTTATGCCGCGGGTAACGCACTCCGTTAACTCTGCTATTAACCCTGTGTGTCCCCAACTTTTTACTATTGATGCTGCCTACTACTTCATTCACTTGAGGGGTGTTTGTCGTGTTATGTGCATGAAAACACTGCTTCTGATTGGCGGTAAAATCATTACCGCCGGTCAGAGATCCGCAATTCTGGCAGAGTGAGCCCGCAACTATGATTGAAGGTAAAAAAGTTTACCTCTGGTCACTGGCGTCGGCTGATGGAACCACTGCTCTCATCAGCCTACACCTGCTGCTACTAATAACAGTGAGAGCAGGGGCGGCTGATGGGAGTATTAATCAGCTGCCACCTGCGCTCTAAATAAATAATTAAAACAAACAAAAAACAAAAGACAGGTAAAACTCAGAGCTGCGGGCTGCACCCCTCAGCTGTCAGCATTAGCAAGGCTGGTTACCAAGAATAGAGGGGTCCCCACTCCATATATTTTTAAAATTATTTAAATAAATACGTAGTTTAAAAAAAAAACAGCGTGGAGTCCCACCCCCCTTCCCATTTTTGACATCCAAGCTAAAGCAGACAGCTGGGGGCTGGATTTCTCATGTTGGTAAGAGGCCATGGACATTAGCCCCTCCCAGCCTAAACATAGCAGCCCCCAGCCACCCAGACTAAGCACATCTTTTAGATCCGCCAATTCTGGTGCTTTGCCCGGCTCTTCCCACTTGCCCTGTAGCAGTGGCAAGTGGGGTTCAAATTTGTGATGTTGTTGTCACCTTTGTGAAAAATGAGAGAAACCAGCACCAAACAACTTATGGTAAAACATACCTTTTCAAGCTTGCTCTGCAGACCAGCAGTGTATGGCTTGCAAAATCCCGAGTGCAACACCTGAAACGATCAATGTCGTGCAAAGTCCAAGCCAAAAAGTAAAAAATAGGTGGCACTCTGTGATGCAGTAAAACAATCCTTTCTTTATTCAATACAAGTATTACATGGATGCAGGAGAGCAGGTTCAGTGAAGGACGACTGTCGTATCGCGTCGATAAGCAGCTTCAACGGGTTCATCTATACCTGGTACCGTTGAAGCTCTGATCGACACGAAACAGCCGTCGTCCTTCGCTACACCTGCTCTCCTGCATCCATGTACTACTTGCGTTGAATAAAGAAAGGATTGTTTTACTGCATCACAGAGTGCCACCTATTTTTTCCCCTTTAGTCTGGACTTCGATGTCACCTTTGTATTGTCCGGTGACATCATGCCCACAGCTTAGTAATGGAGAGGCGTCTATCAGACTCCTATCCACTATTAATCCCATAGTTGTATGTATAGTTGTATGGTAAATAAAGGCACAGCCAGAATAACGTCTTTTATTTGGAATAAAACAAAACACACTTTGTCATTTTTAAATAAAAAAGTAAAACAGGTGAGTATAACGCTTATTCCACCGAAGCCCTCGTGTCCAGTAATTAAAAAATAAAAATAAAAGCAACCATATCCCTCACCTGTCCGTCATGCCGTGCCCCAACAGTAAGACGGACTTCCTGGTGAAGTCCGTGTTCGGTGGCCATGCCCGAACAGTAGGTGTTCAGTATGGACGCCAATCTCTATTTGTGACAGTTCTGATCTGCTTAATCTTTTTTGGTCACGAGTGGATCGCTTCTAAGGCCGGTGTCAAACTTGCAACTGCAATGTGAGAGACTCGCATCAATACCCAGCACTGCCGCCGCCAGCTGTTTGGACCGAAACGTTCAGCTGCATAAAAATACATGCAGCCGCAAACTCTGGACCTGAGTGCTGGCGGCAGGGCCGGGTATTGAGGCGAGAGACTTGCGCCAGTTTCTTGCATTGCAGTTGCAAGTGAGACTCCGGCCTAAGAGTAACCACAACTCTCCCTCCATAGCAACAGGTAAAAATGTCAACTGTCCCAACTCACTAGGGTGCCCTGGAGCCTTCTACTAATAGCCGATCTCCCATCGCATCTCCCCCCACAAAGCTCCAAACTGTGCAAGAAAGGTGAAGTGTTTTCATGGTCTTCAATGTTCACAAATTCCCACAGGCACACTCTGATCTTGGGAAAACGCTGCTCTGGCCATAAAATGAGCCCAGCTTTCTAATGACCCCATAAGTTTAGAGCGGGATGTCCAGTATTCTGTGGGTGTGAAGCTCGGGGGTCTGTGCACTTTCGGCTGTGGTATGTGTGTGATAGATTCTGTAAGGCTGGTTTCACATTTGCGTTTTTTTTTGAGTTTTTGCGCCCAAAAATGCAAAAAAAACATGCGTTTTTACCCCTATACTTAACATTAAAAATGCATGCGTTTTTTGGCATGCGTTTTGACGACACATGCGTTTTTTCTCTGCATGCGTTGTATTGCAGAAATGCAACATGTAGTTATTTTTAGCGGCGTTTTTTTTGCCGCAAAAAAAGCATGTGTTTCTTTGCGGCAAAAAAACGTATTGATGTCTATGTAAACGCATGCGTTTTTAAACACATGCGTTTGCATGCGTTTTTATAGAAAAACACAAGAATACACACTGATAAGCCACCCCCCAACCCTAACCCTAACCCTAGGGATCCTAACCCTAAGGGTTAGGGTTAGGATCCCTAGGGTTAGGGTTAGGATCCCTTGGGTTAGGGTTAGGATCCCTAGGGTTAGGGTTAGGATCCCTAGGGTTAGGATCCCTAGGGCTAGGGTTAGGGTTAGAGTTTGTGTTAGGGTAAGAGTTTGGGTTAGGATTAGGGTTAGAGTTTGGGTTAGGGTTTGTGTTTTAGGGTTAGGGTTAGTTTGGGTTAGGGTTAGAGTTTGTGTTAGGGTTACAGTTTGTGTTAGGGTTACAGTTTGTGTTTTAGGGTTGGTTAGGGTTTGTGTTAGGGTTTGTGTTAGGGTTTGTGTTAGGGTTTGTGTTAGGGTTTGTGTTAGGGTTTGTGTTAGGGTTTGGGTTCGGGTTTGGGTTAGGGTTTGGGTTAGAGTTTGTGTTTTAGGGTTAGGATCCCTAGGGTTACTAGGGATCCTTACCCTAACCCTAGGTATTTCTGTTTTATAGTGGGTTTTCTAGTTGATTTTGATGATTGGCAGCTGTCACACACTTCTCATCATGCGTTTCAAAAACGCAAACGCAGGAAAAAACGCATGTAAACGTGTCAAAACGCCGCGTTTGTGTTAAAACATGCAAAAACGCATGTGCCTAAAAAACGCAGCGTTTAAACGCGTTTTTTCACCAAATGCGTTTGCGTTTAAAACGCTGCGTTTTTAAACGCAAATGTGAAACCAGCCTAAGCTCAATTTTGGTCTTATTTTGTTATCTTGTCCTGACATGAATGCTAATAAATATAGCGTAATAAAGTGGAGTATAATAATGCCGTATGGTAACAAGCCTTTATTTTGCAATTTATTTTCTAGTTATCAGATATTCTGGATGAGCAGACAGTTGTAGAAAAGCAGAGAGGGTAGGATGCCTTCAGAAGGAATGTTCCAAGGTTCCTCATAAATCACAGGGTATTTTAGGTGATCTCCTCAGAGTCTCTGCTCCGCGTTTTGTTTCTGGTGTTGGGGCCCCTTGTGACGCCTTACATTGGAAGCTCCATCTAATCCCATTATTATTGTGCCCACAGGAGCGGCAGAGACTGGAAACTATCCTTAATTTATGTGCCGAGTACAGTAAAACGGATGAATGCACCAGCCCGGCCCGGTTAGAGGAGTTACGGGCCTTCCCTTCATTGGGTACTAAGCCAGACAGCCCTATGTCTCTGGGTACGCGGAGGCCATCCTGGGACAGTGCGAAGGATCGCAGCCTGGAAAACAGCGCCAACCAAAGTAAAGCACAGCGAGAGCTTCATGACGAGGACACACAGAAGGAGGAGAACAGCAGCACTGAGAGCACCCAACATGAGGTAACCAAGAGCCATCCTCCGCCATGTGCATAGAAAGCCACAAGGTGTCCTACCAGGGGGCAGTCACATAGGCTCACAGGGGAATTTATACCAATTTTAGGTGTGTGTTTTTACTTTTCGGTGTTAGTGGTGCATTTTAGGGGTAAGTACAGTACAATACTATTCCTATACACAGTATATGGTAGATTTTTAGCTGAGGTTATTCATTTCTATGTCATGCCTATTAGTTTCAGATACACCATAGTTTTTTTGCAGACCCAAGTATCTGTTGTATACCAGTGAAGATTAGGGGGCAGGTAACAGTTTGTGATTTTTAGCTTTCCTAGGAAGTGTGACTGCAGGATCAGACTACACCGTGTCTGATTGTAGTCTGTTACCATGGCGACACAGTGCTTTTGCACAGGAGCTGTAGAGATTTTGTTAATACCGTACATGTTATTTGCAAGATTGTTTTATTTTAAATACTCTAAAGCAGAGGTCCCTAACTCCAGTCCTCAAGGCCCACCAACAGGTCATGTTTTCAGGATTTCCTTTGCATTGCACGGGTGATGCAATTATTACCTGGGAAAGACTAAGGAAATCCTGAAAACATGACCTGTTGGTGGGCCTTGAGGACTGGAGTTGGGGACCTCTGCTCTAAAGCAAAAAAAATAGTAAGGAATAACAGAGTAGCCTTTAAAGTAAAGAATAAATGAAACCTTTCAGAAAAGCGAATTTCAACACATGTAAATATAGGACAATTCATACTGACCTATCCAGGGCTCGGCTCATTTACTCTAATGTGTTTCTATTTTGGGGGCTATTTTTCTTACTCTGTGGATAAAATAAAATCTATTGCACCTGTTGTCAGAATATAGATCTAGTGTTAAGGCATGGCCAAGCCTGAAGCCTCCTCTCGAAGCGTCACTGCCCCCGGGGAATGTCAGAACTTGTGTGGGAAAAACATGTTCTCAAGAATCTGAGGGTATTAAAATAAAAACATATAAAATGCAGTTATATACTTCCAACCATATGTCATACATGGATCCAGGACTGCTTAGGCCAAAGGGAGTCTGTCAAGCCCAATACCCCAATGTATACATTCACATACAGGACTTGGACGCTATAATAATCATACTTGTGTACAGATTTTAATAATTTTTTTTGCAAAAACAGTTTTATTAAAGATGTAGAGGAGTGTTCTTCTACTCCCTCAGGCATGCAGGCTGAGGATTCATCATAGACAGCGCTCCTTTTAGCCCTGTTAATCGGGGTGACAGACTCCCTATAAAATCATTTATTACAATTGTACTTGCTGTCCACAGTCCTCTTGGTCCCTCACTTTTCACTGTTGTGGTTGAATTACAGGATGATAATAATAATATGTATTTATTTAGTTTCTTCAAATTCTGCAGTGTATTGAGATTGGATTATGCTGACCATACACATATGGATGTCTGCCAACCTGGCCGACCGTCTAGTATGTATGGCGGTGACCATACACATATGGATGTCTGCCAACCTGGCCAACCATCTAGTATGTATGGCGGTGACCATAAACATGGATGTCTGCCAACCTGGCCGACCATCTAGTATGTATGGCGGTGACCATACACATATGGATGTCTGCTAACCTGGCCAACCATCTAGTATGTATGGCGGTGACCATTGACAAGAGATGTAGAGGCAAGAATGATCTTTTTATTGAGCACCCATACCAACACCTCCGAGAGCCCAACATGTATTGTACCATCTTGGGCACTAGTCCTGTCATGTGCCAAAGGAGAAGTGACCTCACACGTGCGACCCTCTGGTCACTTACATGAGAGTTCCTCAGCAAGGGTTTTTCGGAATTCCCATAGAAGTTAAAGGGAACCTGCACAAGGCAATCTTGCCTTGTGCAGGCGTGTACTATGGAGGACAGAGAATGAACTTCAATCCAATATTGCAGCCAGCATGCAGCCAGCGGGTAAGGAAAGGGTGACTCAAACACCCGAAAACTCCGCCCATATGACCCAAAACCAGTCCCGCCAAATTCAGGTGACAGAGTCCCTTTAATGAAGAGAACGGTAGCCACCTCCTATATTTACAGCAGGATAAGATGGGGTTTGCTTAGTTCACAGACGTGGGAACCCCATTTATGAGACATTGATGGCATATCCTATGGGCATTAATGTTTGAGATGCGAGTAACACTTTTAGTAACGATCCGGTAAAATGGAGAGTGATCTAAACAGATAAACAAGTAGATAAGAAACCTTTTTTTCTTGACTTTCCAGCAAGAAGATGCCGTGTCACCCGGAGATGTCACCGGTGAGTTGCTTGGTTTGGAAGACCAGCGCAGGATGACGTTAAGCCGCGTGGATCAGCTGAAGAACAAAGTGACAGAACTTGAACGGCAATTACAGGAGAGCACACAAGAGGTTAGAGTCCTCCCATACATGCAGTTTGCTGCTCAGTCACTCACATTAATAGGTTTATTAAGCGGAGATCCTCTTTTTTTTTTTTTCTGTTTCGTTGTAGGAACAAGGGCAGGTTGTTCCCCATGTTCGGTGGACAAGAATGTTCCAGGCACTCATGTGGAATGAAATGATTTAATCCAGTACACACATGGTAATCCAGTTACAGAAGTTTCAGCCCAGCCCAGGCTTTCCAGTTCTGTAATTGGATTACTATGTCCTGGATTAAATCATTTCATTCCACATGTAAGTGGCGGGACCATTTTAATGTCTCTCCACGAGCACCACAGCCATGCGGAGTGCCTACCACCCGCTCTAACGTTGCGTCTCCATAACCTCTCTCCACGAGCACCACAGCCTTGCGGAGTGCCCACCACCCTCTCTAACATTGGGTCTCCATAACCTCTCTCCATGAGCAAAACAGCCATGCAGAGTGCCCACCACCCTCTCTAACATTGGGTCTCCATAACCTCTCTCTCCATGAGCAAAACAGCCATGCGGAGTGCCCACCGCCCGCTCTAACATTGGATCTCCATAACCTTTCTCCATGAGCACCACAGCCATGCATAGTGCCCACCACCCTCTCTAACATTGGGTCTCCATAACCTCTCTCCACGAGCACCACAGCCATCGGAGAGCCCACCACCCGCTCTAACGTTGGGTCTCCACAACCTCTCTCCATGAGCACCACAGCCATCGGAGAGCCCACCACCCGCTCTAACGTTGGGTCTCCACAACCTCTCTCCACGAGCACCACAGCCATCGGAGAGCCCACCACCCGCTCTAACGTTGGGTCTCCACAACCTCTCTCCTCCACGAGAACCACAGCCATCGGAGAGCCCACCACTCACTCTAACGTTGGGTCTCCATAACCTCTCTCCACTAGCACCACAGCCATGCGGAGTGCCCACCACCCGCTCTAACGTTGGGTCTCCATGCTCACACTTGACTTTATATCTTACTTTATTATGTTTTCTATAACATCAAAAGTAGTGAATTTTGGAAAAAACTTTAACACATGCCCTAGGTTAGAGAGGCATGGCCGGAGGATTGAGAAACTTTTTTCCATTTGTCATCAGTTTTCAATACCTTTTAAAGTATTTATTGGGGTGAGACAAACCTTTGCAGAAAACTAAAGCCAGTCATACTTACCTGCACCCATGTGGATTCCGCTCAGGCCGCTCCATGGTCTGCAGAGACGAGAAGTAGTTATGTCACTCTTCCATCATTGGCCAGACAGCTGCAGCCTGTGATTGACTGCAGCAGTCAGGTGACTTGTGCAGCATGCTATTGGATGTTTTATAAAGTTATGCTCAAAGTCAATAACCGGCTGCAGCGGTCAGGCCTGGTGGTGGCACTGTGCCATCACTGCTTCCTGTGTCTGACCCGAACGTGGAGCGGCCAGGGCCGGGTCCACCTGGGTGTCGGGAGGTGAGAGTGACTGAGTTATGGGTTTCGTCTCCTATCCTCTCTGTAAAGTTTTGCTTTTCCCAAATGGCTACTTTAAAGCTGGGGCTCAGCGCTAACATGGTGTTCCTTGTGGTAAAATTGTGCCATCATGGTGTCACTATGGAGAAAAATAAAGCGGTAAGTCGCCTTGTAATGGTTTGTAATGCCGGGAAGGTTCTTTCCTTTTCGTGGTGAAGCCTTTTGGAAAGTAAGAACCGTAAATGTCATAATCATGGTATATTGTTAGTGGCGCTGGGCCGCTGTGACGGCACTGATGACAGACCCCTGTGTTTGTCCCCCCTATACACAGGCAGAGGTGGAGCGGGCGTTGCTGCAGGGCGAGAAGGAGGCCGAGCTGGCTCAGATGCAGCAGGAGCAGAGGATGGTTCAGCAGCTTCAGGACAGTCTCGGTGCACTGGAAAGTAACATCCACAAGGAGAAAGAAAAGGTACCAGAAATACTGGCGTAGTTCCCGCCCCTGTACAGTACTACCCTCCTCCTTCCCTCTCTGTCCCTATTTTTCCCACTGCTGATGGCTCTTTTATCTTTCTGACCTTTATGAGTGGGAAGAGAATCTATTATCGGATAAAATAAAGTGACCTTTTTAGTGATGCTGAATAGACGTATAGATACGTCCCATTATTGGATTCTTCCATTGCCAGAGCGGCCTGACAACACCTCTATAACACTGTGTAGAATAAGCGGCTCCCTGTAGGACCACGGCCTCGTCCTGCTGCACATCTAACCCCATGCATGGAAGGATGACGCGTTCCGAGAGGCTCGCACAGCCCGCCGTCCTGCTGGATCTGCTCCCGTATACATCACCATGCCATCCTCCGTGCCATGGAGGAGAGTTGCCAGCATCCGGCAGTGAGGCGCAGTGCTGTCCCGTGCTCACCGCCGATGTACAAGAATAGACAACGTACCCGCAGAATCTGCCCCTCTGCAGGGTCATCACATCGTGAAGGTGCGGGACATTCCAGAGAATACCCATATATACTACATAGCCTCAGATGGGTCACGTTCCACCAGTTAGTGGATGTCAGGCGGAAGGAGGGAAGTCATAAGGGAGGCCGCACACTCCACATACCCGTCATCCTCGGCTAGCGGCCATCACCGTCCTTCTCCACACACGTGGACCGAGCATGATGTGTTATCTGGTGGCAGCTGATCTCCAGTAAGGACCAAACGATTGGTATGTGCTCCAGCCTTCAGTCCCCGACTCGAGACTCCCTTATGCCTCTTACATGGCTGGTCCCACAGACCATGAGGAATATTGCCAGTATAGGCTGCGCTCTCCCCATAGCGTCACATCTATGCACTGCCATCAGGAATGACTGTGCACAATCTACCTTGTGTGCAAGTCTGTAAGTAATAAATGTTCCCTGGTAAGTTGTGGTAGGAATATAGTATCTGTGGGGACTGTGGATGTCTAGCGTTGGTCAGTGTCTCTGCTGCTTTTCTCCCTCGTGTTAGAATGGCATGGATTGCCAACATAACATCTACCAAGGTAAGGGGCAGCTGGTATGACATGTGCTAGGGACGCACTACCGGGCACAGACAAGATGGATGCTTAGGCTTCAGTCCACCATTGGGGCCATTGTAGAAGATGTGTGCAGCTGGCCCTCGTATATGGGGAGCGCCGTCTTCTACACTCTTCAGTTGCACACATGAGGACGTCCCTTAGACAACTCCCATCGTCACGGCAGCCAGTCACTGAGCTCCGCAGACCTGTCACCGAGCGCACACTGGGCCTCCATCTGGTGAATGGAGCCCGTACACAGCACATACCGTGGGCTGATGGTCCCGACACCGCGTACACTTACCATAATCTCCTATAAGAACCTCACAGGGGAGACAGTCGCTTACTTTGGCTGCATACAGAAGGTGCTGCCCCATACGGTACATGGTGCCGCCATCAGTCGTTTCCTGTCTTGCTGCAATGCTTCATGTTTTTCTCTCTGCCATCTCATGGTTTAGCATTTTATCTGGAGTTTGTGTATTATCTCTCTGGTGACTTTTTTTTCTGAATAGTGGGAACCACTCATAACTTCAGTGTGAAATCTGCGGAGAAGTAAAAGGTTTAGGGCGCAATCAGACGGCCGTATAAAGAGCATGGACTGGCTGGCGGCTCTCCCGAGCATGACGGCTACATGGATTTCACTCAGGCCTGGATAGCCGCCAGCCTGTCCGGGCACTGAGTTTCGATCTCGCTCCCATTTATACGTCCGTCTGACTGCGCCCTTCCTATGACATCTGTTAATGAGCCGAGCTGGGACTTGTGTACAGCGTATACCAGCAGGTGTAAGGGTTAGTCCTGTACATGTGGGCATGTGAATGTCGGCGTATGTCATCCTATTAACCCGGATTAATTCTACTAATATCCTTCTCACTCTGCATGCTGTAGTTGCTGTAGGTAAGTACTCCTGAGACTGGCCGCCTGTATACCAGGAATCAGCATTTCCCGGCCATTCCCACCCACTCGTGTGAGCAGAGGTGAATCTGTCATGCGCTGGAGGGTGGGAATTGCTGTGATCTCACACTGACGCTCTGCAGCAGAGCTGTGTGTGTCGCTGGTTGTGTTGGCGTCAGTCTTGGGCACAGTCCGCGCTTGTAAATGGTGTGCAGATGTGTCTAATCCATGGCAGAGAGCTGTTGCAGTGTCCTCTGGCAGTGAGTACCGAGATGCCCTGTCATCCACTCTTCCTACTTTATATATTGTCTTCTTCTCTTCATATTCCTGATATTCGCCCTTTCATTCTCCCGTTTTCTGTCCCTCTGACCCTTTATTAAGTCCTACATCTCATGGCTGTGCATGGCTGAGGTTACAGTGCAGTGTCCTGTTCCCCATTTTTGTCTTTTGGATAACCCTCGGGATTAAGGTGCGGGAGAAGCTGGAGCAGCAAAGGATGGAAATGCAGAGTGTCCAGCTTTCTCACCATGACCTCCAGAGACAACTCCATAATTGCCCCGAAGCTCTAAGGGAGCAGGTGCAGTGCCAGCTCACGCGGGTCAGTCTGCCGGTAGTGGGCCTCATGCCACAGTCTCACATGTCTCACCCTCTTGTGTTTGTTACTGTGTGGACAGGTTTGTGTTGTGCTCCCCTCCCCTGGTCAGGACCGCTCTTACTGCTCGCTGGCTAATGGAGATGTGTCCTTGTGTGATTCTCTGGCTTATTTATCACAGCGCTGTCCCGCTTCTCCTCTTCTACCATGTTTCCTTATTTCCATATATCCATGATAATATTCATTCATTCATTCATTCATTCATTAGAAATTAATTATTTTACAAATTCTCCAGATACTCAGAAATACCTGAAATAACACACACGCCAGGTACTTACCCTCCCAGGCCCAGCACCGGGTCACCACTACTGCTCAGGTCTGTGTTGCATTGGTGATATCACATTGACAGCATGCGTCACCGCTGCAGACAATCACTGAGTTCAGCAGCCCTGTCGATGGCACAGTCTGCTGAGCTCAGTGACTGACTGGCTGCAGTGACGATGGGAGCTGTCTAAGGGACGTCCTCACTGCAGCCTAAACACGGAGGCAGGAGCAGCAGCCATGGGAGGGTGAGGACCTGCTTTGTTTGTTATTGTACAGCATTTGGATGCACTTTTCTGAAATTTCCACCTTTAAGCCCTTGTTACTTTTAGGTCCTATTTTCTGTCCTGATCATTTTCCTAATGCATCTTGTTAACAATCAGAATTACTTTATTTTAATGCACAGCTCCAGATTCTCTGTGTAAATGTAGGTTTCACACCTTGTGACTGGCTGCAGCCACCACTAGAGGGCGTGCTGGAGTGGCATGGAGTAGGCTGCTGTGGGACTTATAGCGGCGGCTGATGGTAGCCAAAATGTTAAGATTTAAAGGGAATATGTCACCAGGTGTTTGTTACCCCATCTGAGAGCAACATGATATAGGGGCAGCGACCCTGAATCCAGTGATGACGTTTGACTGGGTTGCTTGCTGTAGTTTTCATAAAAACCGTCTCTTTTCTCTGCTCTAGATCTAGCAGCTCTCTGAGTCCTGAGCTCTATATAACCCCGCCCACACCACTGATTGGCAGGCTTCTGTGTACACTGTGCATAGGTGGAAAGTGGCCATCAGTGGTGGGGCATTTTTGGACTACCCGCCTGCAGGCCAAGTAGTCGTCTAGTGATAATCTCCTGCTGATAAACCAGTTGCTTCATAAAAACTGCACTAAGCAGCCCAGTAAGTGACACCGTGCTGGAATCAGTATTTCTGCCACTACATAATGCTGCTCTGAGATTAGATAGCAAATACTTGCTGACAGATTATTATTAAAAATATGCCTTTTCAGGGAATTTGGAGGTCTGACCACTAGCCAGGTACATTACGATTTTTTTTTCAATGTTTTTCCCACTTAGTTGCATTACATGTGCTGCACATGGAGTGTCTGCTTTGGCTTCTTACCCAAGTCATGTTGCAAGTTGAAGGGTCGAGCTGAGTTTTAGGATTGCTACCCCAATAGGTGGCGCTAGAGTTCATGCCCTCTTCCTCTGTGGAGGCATTTAAATATTTAGAAGGCCCATGTGCCAATACAAAGGGCAGTCTTGATGTATCAGGGCCAAAGTCTGTTTAATTCATTACCTCGTTACTGTCTGTGCGAGATGGGGCTGATGACGATACCAGAGCAGACACTGCCATGGGTGAAGGCTTCTAGCTTGGCCCTAAGTGTAGCATAATGTGAGCACGCTGGGCTAAACTGGTCTACAGGCCATAATATAACACGTCTACCGAGTGAGGCGTCGAGGCAGAGGAAGCGGCCCACCCCTGCCTCTACTTATGTGGGTGGTCTGCGTCGCAGGACCACCTGATGGCCCAGTTATGTTGTGCACCATTGTGGTGGATCTGTATGCATGAGAAATAATAGAATTGCTGGCACTAACACACCCTCCAGGAATGCATTTAGGCAAACATTCATGCGGATTGCCAGATACCGTACATGTGTCGTGTAAAATGTTGTGCACGCCTGGTCAAAATTACTGTTGTTGTGAACAGCTATGCAAATCAAAGAGTAAATGATGTCTAAAGTGGCTAAAGTTAAGGATGACACATTTCCTTTGTATTTTAGGCAAAAATATATATTTTTTTTCAGATTTTACATTTTAAAAATTACAAAAAGGAAAATGGGCCAATGCAAAAGTTTGCACACCCTACATGGTTAGTAGCACCCCTTTTACAAGTAACACAGCTTGTAAACACTTTTTGTAGTCAGTCAAGAGTCTTTCAATTTTTGTTTGAGGGATTTTCATCCATTCTTCCTTGGAAAATTCTTCCAGTCCTGTAAGATTCCCAGGTTGTCTTGCATGTACTGCTATTTTGAGGTTTAGCCACAGATTTTCAATGATGTTCTGATTAGGGGACTGTGAGGGCCATTGTACAACCTTCAGCTTGTGCCTTTTGAGGTCATCTGTTGTGGATTTTGACGTGTGTTTAGGATCATTATCAATTGTAGAAGCCATCCCCTTTTCAACTTCAGCTTTTTTATTACAGATGGTGTTATGTTTGCATCAAGAATTTGTTGACATTTCATTGAATTCATTCTTTCCTCTACCCGTGAAATGTTCCCTGTGCCATTAGCTGCAACACAACCCCAAAGCATGATTGATCTACCCCCATGCTTAACGGGTGGTGAGATGTTCTTCCTGAAATTCTGTGCCCATTTTTCTCCACATATACCTTTTGATCATTGTGGTCAAAGTGTTCTATATTCACCTCATCGGTTCTCAGGACTTGTTTCAGAAATGTATCAGGCATGTTTAGATGTTGTTTTGCATATGCTTCACACTGAATTTTATGGTGCGGCAAATTAGAGGTTTTCTTCGGATGACTCTTCAATGAAGGCCATATTTGTGCAGGTGTCTCTGAACAGTAGATCAATGTTCCTCAACTTCAGAGACTGATAAATCTTTCTGAAGTTCTTTTTCAGTCAGGCGGGAGTTCTGATTTGCATCTCTAGCAATCCTATGAGCAGCTGTCACTGATATTTTGCTTGGTCTTCCAAGCCTTATCTTGACCTCCACTGTTCCTGTTAACTGCCATTGCTTAATTACATTTCGAACGGAGGAAAGGACAACTTGAAAACGCTTTTCTATCTTTTTATAGCCTTCTCCTGGTTTGTGGGCCTCCGCCACTTTCAGAGAGACAGGCAGCTGCTTAGAAGAACCCATGGCTGCTGGTTTTGGCACAAGGTTAGGATGAGTTTTTATAAAGATATAAAATTTGGATTAATATACGAAAACGTGGAAACTCCAGCTCTAAAAATGGTGAAAATCTTTATTAGTCCATCTTCATTTAAAAGGACATCCTTACAGGTTTACTAAGGACACCGGTGGTTACATGAATGTAGGCAACGCGTTTCGATCACGCATTTTTGCCCAACTCACGCCCCCATAAAAAATATATTTTATATTAGTATTTACTATTTGTATATATTTTCTGCTATTTTCCGCTTTGTCTTGCGATAGAATTTATGCAGCAGTGACCTGCAGGACCTGTCTATTTGTCATGTGATTTCAATGGAATATGTGATAGGTCCATAGTATATATATAAGCAAGACCAAATGTGGAATGTATATGGGCATGAATAAGATCCTGCTTGATCGAAACGCGTTGCCTACATTCATGTAACCACCGGTGTCCTTAGTAAACCTGTAAGGATGTCCTTTTAAATGAAGATGGACTAATAATGATTTTCACCATTTTTTGAGCTGGAGTTTCCACGTTTTCGTATTTTGCTGCTGCTTGGCGTCTCGGTCTGGACGCATCTCCGTGCTCAATCATCTATGGTCTGGTTGGTGAGCTGGCTACGGCTTTGTGCCGTTTTTTTCTCTTTATTATAAAATTTGGATTACCTGACTTTTCCTAACGATGATCAAGAACAATCCATAAGCCTAACGGGCCAATTAAGGTCTGAAATCTTGGTCAAAGTTATCTGAGCACATAAATCTTTAAGGGTGCCCAGACACTTTTACATCAGCCCAATTCCATTTTTGTAATTTTGAAAATGAAAAAAGGCAAACAATACTTTTTTTTATGGGGGCGTGAGTTGGGCAAAAATGCAAAGGAAGTGTGTCATCTTTAACTTTAGGTCATTTCATCTTCAACTTGCATAACTGTTCACAATAACAGTAATTTTTACCCGGAGTGCCCAAACTTTTACATGCCACTGTATAGTGGTGCTCAGCATCAGATAATGCAGTACAATTGTGAACAAAAAAGCATGAAAAGCTAAATGAGAGCGGCACTCACCACCACTATGTGACAAAAGCAGCACTATTGATAAGTCGGGCACATTACAGTGCTGCCTTTTCTAGTAGTGGTGAGTGCCGCTCTCATTCAGCTTTTTATGCTCACAATTGTTTACATGAGAAAGGAGCTTTTTTGCTAGTGACCATAAATATAACCATGGACACTTTGTTTTGCATCTTTATACTTATTGCATGCATAAACCTCTCTAAACACATTTCTATTAACACAATATTCTAATATGTTATCATCCAATGTATAATAATGGGGTTTAGTGTGAATACGTTATTGGCAATTCTCCTCTTATGACAGCAGACTGCACCTGCCACGTACGGTGCTGACCTCCGAGAACTCCAAAGGTGCACAGTCCTCCTCCCTAGAATTCAGACTGAAGCAAGTGTGATCCGGATACTTGTACCCGTCATAATGTCCTACATGACGTCTTACTACTGAAATAAGAATAACCTCTTACAATAAAGTCTCGTCTGTCAGCCAAATAATGACGTACACCAATACTCTGCCATGTAGCGCACATTACAAGTATGAGCTCTAGTGACGACGTGACGTTACAGGCCCAATAATACTAAAGGGAATGTGTCAGCAAGATCATGCCCTTTATCTTTCACCGACCTACGTGCCCTTAAAAAATTTTTTTAAACACATTGATACCTTTCATATTTGTTGCCTCAATCCAGAGAAATGCCTGCTTTTCACAATATGTAAATGAGGTGTTAAGTGCTTTTTCGCTCCCCAGAGCACTAGATGAAGCTCTGCTTTCTCCGGTTTTTTCATTCGTTTGTGCCTCCCTTTCTGATGGATATCTCAACATGTCTGACATGAGGCGCTGGGCAGGAAATCTAGTGCCTGCATGGATCACCGCTCGCCTCGTTCTGCACATGGAGGTGCCTCATCCCAACCACACTGTGCACCAGAAGAAGAGCAGTGAGGACACTTGCCATGTCCTGCTGTATGGCGTGGCTGAGTGGTGCATGCGCCAGTGTTCTCGGCTGGGCACCATTGAGCGTGATAGTGAGGACAGCTGTGACCTACACAGGCACTAGCATTCTTGGCCGGTGCCTGATGTCACAGCACTTACTAATGGAGAGGGAGGCGCTGAGGATGGAAGTAACCTCAGGAGGAACAGTTTTGTTAAGTGCTCTGGGCAGGGAAAAGCACTTAACACATTATATGCTTATTGCTGTAAACGGTTTAGTGGGGTTGATCTTACAGATTCCCTTTATTAAAAGTACTAGTTTTACACAGAATATATAATACATAAATCTACAGGGTTCAAGGATGTCTGTCTGGTTCTCAAGTTTGGATCTATTATTTTCTCTTTCATGATAAAGTGTCACTTTGTTCCTTGGCTTGACCAATGCTTTCTGTGGGGCCTGTGGACACATTTCAGTATTGGAGCTAGGCAGCTACATCTTAATAATGCTTTCTATAGAGCAGGACGAGCCCTACTGTTTACAGATGTCTGCCACAAAAATAAGAGAACACCACAAAAAGAATCGGCATCCGAAGGAAAGTTCTGTGCTCATCTGCTGTCTGTATGTCAGGGGTCCGGTATTCATGAGGCACCCCTCTGGTGGGCTAGCTTATGTATAAGGCAGTACTGTATATGTCTCCAGAAAATGGCCTGGTGTGTAAAGTGCCTTGTGTCCTCACCAATCTGCAAGATGTTTAGAGCGTAACCATCGCTTTCATTCTTATTTCATAAACCTATAGTAGATAAGATATGTTACTAATT
Source organism: Ranitomeya imitator (assembly GCF_032444005.1). Lineage (NCBI taxonomy): Eukaryota > Metazoa > Chordata > Amphibia > Anura > Dendrobatidae > Ranitomeya > Ranitomeya imitator. The sequence continues at coordinate 71,975,878 of NC_091291.1, read as the reverse complement.
TACATATCAGAGGAGTCTGCTTCTATCTCTTCCAGGACTGATTGTTTTCTCTAAGGGTACCGTCACACTATAACATTTCGATCGCTACGACGGTACGATTCGTGACGTTCCAGCGATATCGTTACGATATCGCTGTGTCTGACACGCAGCAGCGATCAGGGATCCTGCTGAGAATCGTACGTCGTAGCAGATCGTATGGAACTTTCTTTCATCGCTGGATCTCCCGCTGTCATAGCTAGATCGGTGTGTGTGACACCGATCTAGCGATCTAGCGATGCGATCCAGCGATGCGTTCGCTTGTAACCAGGGTAAACATCGGGTATCTAAGCGCAGGACCGCGCTTAGTTACCCGATGTTTACCCTGGTTACAAGCATTAAACTAAAAAAAAACAAACAGCACATACTTACATCTGGTGTCCGTCAGGTCCCTTGCCGTCTCTGCTTCCCGCACTGTGACTGCCGGCCGTAAAGTGAAAGCAGAGCACAGCGGCTGTGCTTTCACTTTCACTTTACGGCCGGCAGTCACAATGCGGGAAGCAGACTGCAAGGGACCTGACGGACACCAGAATGTAAGTATGTGCTGTTTGTTTTTTTTTAGTTTAACGCTTGTAACCAGGGTAAACATCGGGTAACTAAGCGCGGTCCTGCGCTTAGTTACCCGATGTTTACCCTGGTTACCCAGGGACCTCGGCATCGTTGGTCGCTGGAGAGCTGTCTGTGTGACAGCTCCCCAGCGACCACACTACGATTTACCTACGATCACGGCCAGGTCATATCGCTGGTCGTGATCGTAGGTAAATCGTATAGTGTGACGGTACCCTAAGGCCACATTCACACATTCAGTAGTTGGTCAGTTTTTTACCTCAGTATTTGTAAGCCAAAATCAGGAGTCAGAGGAAAACCCATAATAGAAACACATCACCATGTCTGTATTTATCACCCACTCCTGGTTCTGGCTTAAGGTACCATCACATTTAGCGACGCTGCAGCGATCTAGACAACGATGCCGATCGCTGCAGTATCGCTGTTTGGTTGCTGGAGAGCTGTCACACAGACCGCTCTCCAGCGACCAACGATCCCGAAATCCCCGGGTAACCAGGGTAAACATCTGGTTACTAAGCACAGGGCCGCGCTTAGTAACCCGATGTTTACCCTGGTTACCATTGTAAAAGTAAAAAAAAAAACACTACATACTTACATTCCTGTCGCGTCCCCCAGCGTCAGCTTCCCTGCACTGTGTAAGCGCTGGCCGGAAAGCAGAGCGGTAACGTCACCGCTGTGCTCTGCTTTATGGCCGACCGGCGCTGACACTGGGGGACGCAGGGAAGCTGACACTGAGGAACGTGACAGGAATGTAAGTATGTAGTGTTTTTTTTTTTTTTACTTTTACAATGGTAACCAGGGTAAACATCGGGTTACTAAGCGCGGCCCTGCGCTTAGTAACCCAATGTTTACCCTGGTTACCAGTGAAGACATCGCTGAATCGGCGTCACACACGCCGATTCAGCGATGTCAGCGGGAGATCCAGCAACGAAATAAAGTCCTGATCATTCCCCAGCGACCAACGATCTCCCAGCAGGGGCCTGATCGTTGTTCGCTGTCACTCATAACGATTTCGTTAACGATATCGTTGCTACATCACAAAAAGCAACGATATCGTTATGTGTGAAGGTACCTTTACAGATACTGATGTAAAATACCGAGCATGTGAACATGGCATAAGGATAGGGAGATCCGAGAAGAACTGTCCTATTATTCTGATCAGAGTGGCATCAGTTTTTCTCAGAGGTGGAGAGAGAGAAAAAAAATGCCTCCATTCTGTCAGTCCGTGAAAATCAAACTGCATCCAAGTGCCATATGAATTTTTTCACTGACCCATAGACTTGCAGTGCTGATCTGGATTCAACACTCGGATCAAAATCAGAGGTGTCCAGTTCTCTCCTCCGACCACTCGGTCTGAGTCAAAAAATCAGATATGTGCACAGCCCACCTAATCAGTGCTGTGAAGTCAGTAAGCCAAACTTCTGAGTCCTCAATTTCCCTGATTCCTGCATGTACATAAAGTGCAGCACAAATTCATCTCACCTAAAAGCCGGGATCCTTAGATCAGGAACAGAACAGACATGTATAGGACATTTCATAACTCCGACCCCACAGCCCTGGTCACTACTGAGCCTGTACATAAAGTGCAGCACAGATTCATCTCAGCTAAAAGTCAAGATCCTTAGATCAGGAACAGAACAGACATTTATAGGACATTTCATAACTCCAACCCCACAGCCCTGGTCACTACTGAGCCTGTACATAAAGTGCAGAACATATTCATCTCATCTAAAAGCCAAGATCCTGAGATCAGGAACAGACATGTATAGGACATTTCATAACTCCGACCCCACAGCACTGGTCACTACTGAGTATGTACATAAAGTGCAGCACAGATTCATCTGTTAAAAGCCCAGATCCTTAGATCAGGAACAGAACAGACATTTATAAGACATTTAATAACTCCGACCCCACAGCACTGGTCACTACTGAGTATGTACATAAAGTGCAGCACAGATTCATCTCGGCTAAAAGCCCAGATCCTGAGATCAGGAACAGAACAGACATGTATAGGACATTTCATAACTCCGACTCCACAGCACTGGTAACTACTGAGCCTGTGCATAAAGTGCAGAACAGATTCATCTCAGATAAAAGCCCAAATCCTGAGATCAGGAATAGAACAGACATTTAGGCCAGGATCACATATACGCGAGATACGGCCGAGTCTCTCAGGTGAAAACCCAGCTCTGGCGCTAAAAGCCCAGATCCTGAGATCAGGAACAGACATTCATAGGACATTTCATACCTCCGACTCCACAGCCCTGGTCACTACTAAGCCTGTATATATAAAGTGCAGCACATATTCATCTCAGCTAAAAGCCCAGATCCTGAGATCAGGAACAGAACAGACATTTATAGGACATTTCATAACTCCGACCCCACAACACTGGTCACTACTGAGCCTGTATATAAAGTGCAGCACAGACTCTTCTCCACTAAAAGCCAAAATCCTTGGATCAGGAACAGAACAGACATTTATAGGACATTTCATAACTTTCCCAAATTATTGTGAGAATATTTACAGCACATCCTGCATTGCACTACTGTACCAATTTATTATATATTTTAGAAGTTGGTCCATTTTATTCTGACTCCGCCATAATGGACACTAACTCCACAGCTCTGCCCATAATATCACATGAGTGCGAGAAAACCACGCATAGCACTCATCAGAGATAATCGTTTGTACGCACGAGCCTTAAGGCAGATTTTCCCATTACTGAAATGGAATTTTATGAGCAGCAACTATAATTTTCTATTTAATGTTCCCTATCTTTATGTGTAATAGACCCTGAAATCTTGCAGATTACCTTACATTCATACATAGGCAATGTCTGCTGAATGTGTGTGTATGTATGTGTGTGTGTGTGTATATATGTGTGTGTGTATGTATATATAAGTATGTATATATATGTATGTATATATATATATATATATATATATGTATATGTATATATATACAGTTAGGTCCATATATATTTGGACAGAGACAACATTTTTCTAATTTTGGTTATAGACATTACCACAATGAAATTTAAACAAAACAATTCAGATGCAGTTGAAGTTCAGACTTTCAGCTTTCATTTGAGGGTATCCACATTAAAATTGGATGAAGGGTTTAGGAGTTTCAGCTCCTTAACATTTGCCACCCTGTTTCTAAAGGGACCAAAAGTAATTGGACAATTGACTCCAAGGCTATTTCATGGAGAGGTGTGGGCAATCCCTTCGTTATGTCATTCTCAATTAAGCAGATAAAAAGCCTGGAGTTGATTTGAGGTGTGGTGCTTGCATTTGGAAGGATTTGCTGTGAAGTAAACATGTGGTCAAAGGCGCTCTCCATGAAGGTGAAACAAGCCATCCTTAAGCTGCGGAAACAGAAAAAAAAACATCCAAGAAATTGCTACAATATTAGGAGTAGCAAAATCTACCATTTGGTACATTCTGAGGAAGAAAGCAAGCACTGGTGAACTCATCAATGCAAAAAGACCTGGGCGCCCACGGAAGACAACAGTGATGGATGATCGCAGAATAATCTCCATGGTGAAGAGAAACCCCTTCACAACAGCCAACCAAGTGAATAACACTCTCCAGGTGGTCGGCGTATCAATATCCAAGTCTACCGTAAAGAGAAGACTGCATGAAAGTAAATACAGAGGGTTCACTGCACGGTGGAAGCCACTCATAAGCATCAAGAATAAAAAGGCTAGACTGGACTTTGCTAAAAAAAAATCTAAAAAAGCCAGCACAGTTCTGGAAGAACATTCTTTGGACAGATGAAACCATGATCAACCTCTACCAGAATGATGGAAAGCGAAAAGTATGGCGAAGGCGTGGTACAGCTCATGATCCAAAGCATACCACATCATCTGTAAAACATGGCTGAGGCAGCGTGATGGCTTGGGCATGCATGGCTGCCAGTGGCACTGGGTCACTAGTGTTTATTGATGATGTGACGCAGGACAGAAGCAGCCAAATGAATTCTGAAGTATTCAGAGACATACTGTGTGCTCAAATCCAGCCAAATGCAGCCAAACTGATTGGTCGTCGTTTCATACTACAGATTGACAATGACCCAAAACATAAAGTCAAAACAACCCAGGAGTTTATTGAAGCAAAGAAGTGGAATATTCTTGAATGGCCAAGTCATTTACCTGATCTCAACCCAATTGAGCATGCATTTCACTTGTTAAAGACTAAACTTCAGACAGAGAGACCCACAAACAAACAGAAACTGAAAACCACCGCAGTGAAGGCCTGGCAGAGCATCAAAAAGGAGGAAAAACAGCATCTGGTGATGTCCATGAGTTCAAGACTTTAGGCAGTCATTGCCAACAAAGGGTTTTCAACCAAGTACTAAAAATGAACATTTTATTTAAAATTATTTAATCTGTACAATTACTTTTGGTCCCTTTAAAAACAGGGTGGCACATGTTAAGGAGCTGAAACTCCTAAACCCTTCATCCAATTTTAATGTGGATACCCTCAAATGAAAGCTGAAAGTCTGAACTTCAACTGCATCTGAATTGTTTTGTTTAAAATTCATTGTGGTAATGTCTATAACCAAAATTAGAAAAATGTTGTCTCTGTCCAAATATATATGGACCTAACTGTGTGTGTATATATATATATATATATATATATATATATATATATATATATATATATATATATATATATATATATATATATATATATATATATATATATATATATATATATATATATATATATACATATATACATATATACATATATATATATACACACACACACACACACACACACACGACTACTTCTTGGGGGATGATAACCCTTTCCTCCTCTCTGTGCACCGATCACAGGGTGTGCCCAGAACACTCCTATAGAGGTCAGCCATCACCGGGCTGTTCTGCACTATGGCCCAAATGTCTGTTGTAGAACATATCTCTATATGTTAACAGCCGCACAGGCAAGTTGAGCCCCCTCCATATTCACAGAAATTGAGATAAAAAAATCTACTATTAGGAAATTAAAAACAATTTGTTAAAACAGTATATGTGATACAAGGAAAGCATCAGAAATAAAGGAAGTCTGTTGGATCCTGTTATGTGTCAGTGAAGTATGTTATGATTTGGATCCAGTGAGAAGCGCGTCCAGCAAAGCTTTCATGGCTTTGTTAAACTCTTCACAACATTTTATGTACACATAAATGTCTATATAGGACTGGTGCCAGCTGTGTTATACAGCCAGCACCTGCCTACAAGTATCACATTCAGATCATTTTCACATTCTCACAGCACATTGAATGTTGAAAAAAAAACAAAAACACTATTGTTTGGATTTTTGGGATTTGGATTTTTTTTTTATTTTTTAGTGCATTATATAGTGAAACTACAACTCATCCCACAAAACAGAAGCCGTCATATAGCTACAGTGGCATGTAAACATTTGGGCACCCCTGGTCAAAATTACTGTTATTGAACAGTCATGCAACTTGAAAAGGAAATGTTCTCTAAAAAGCCTAAAGATGACACATTTCATTTGTATTTTAGGAAAAAATATAGTCGCGGGCAGGGTCCCCTCTCCTCCTGTACAAGTTGTGACTTGTATTGTTCACGATTATTGTACCTGTTTTTATTATGCATAACCCTCCTCACATGTACAGCGCCATGGAATAAATGGCGCTATAATAAAAATAATAATATAGTAAATATTTTACATTTTAAAAATTAAAAACATGCAATGCAAAAGATCAGGCACCCATGGAGATTTGTGTACTCAGATAACTTGGACCAAGGTTTCAGACCTTAATTATCCTTTATATTATGGCTGGTTCACTATCATCGTTGGGAAAGGCCAGGTGACACAAATTTCCCAGCTTTATAAAAACCAAGCCTCCTCTAACCTTGTGCCAAAAAACAGCAGCCATGGGTTCTTCTAAGGAGCTCCCTAGCACTCTGAAAATGAAAATAGTGCAGGCCCAAATGTAATTAATAAATGACAGTTAAGAGGAACAGTGGAGGTCAAGATAGTCCGGAAGAACAAGCAAAATTTCAGGCAAAGCTGCTCATAGGATTGCTAGAGGCAAATCAGAACTCCCGCTTGACTGCAAAAGACCTTCAGAAAGATTTAGCAAACTCTGGAGTTGAGGTACATTGATCTACTGTTCAGAAACACCTGCAGAAATATGGCCTTCATGGAAGAGTCATCAGATGAAAACCTCTCCTGCGTCCTCAACATAAAATTCAGTGTCAAAAGTATTCAAAAGAACATCTAAACAAGCCTGATACATTGTGGACAAAAGTCCTGTGGACTGATGAGGTTAAGGCTACGTTCACATTTGCGTTCTGCCGGGCTGCATCGGGCGCAGCCGCGGCGACGCTTGCGCCATGCGCCCCTATATTTAACATGGGGGGCACATGGACATGCGTTGTGCTGCGTTTTGCGATGCATGCGTTTTTTTTGCCGCAAGCGTGGGGTGCAGAAAACGCAGCAAGTTGCATTTTTTTTGCGTCCTAATTTCGGCAAAAAAGGACGCATGCGTCGCAAAACGCTGCGTTTTAGCGTGCGTTTTGTTGCGTTTTTGTTTGCGTTGTGCGTTGCATCTCCGACGCAACATCGCACAACGCAAATGTGAACGTAGCCTAAAATAGAACTCGTTGGCCACAATGATCAAAGGTATGTGTGGAGAAAAAAGGGCACAGAATTTCAGGAAAAGATCACCACTCAACCATTAAGCACGGGGGTGGATCAATCCCCAATGGGGGTTGTGTTGCAGCCAATGGCACGAGGAACATTTCACAGGTAGAGGGAAAAATAGATTCAGTAAAATTTCAACAAAATCTTAACATAACATCATTTTTAAAAAATAAAAGCTGAAATGGAAACAATGCTCAAAAAAATAAAGGGAACACTTAAACAACAGAATATAACTCCAAGTAAATAACATTTCTGTGAAATCAAACTCCACTTAGGAAGCAACACTTTTTGACAATCAATTTCACATGCTTCTGTGCAAATGGAATAGACAACAGATGGAAATTATTCGCAATTATCAAGGCATCCTCAATAAAGGAATGGTTCTACAGGTGAGGACCACAGACCACATCTCAGTACCAATGCTTTCTGGCTGATGTTTTGGTCACTTTTGAATGTTGGTTGTGCTTTCACACTCGTGGTAACATAAGACGGACTCTACAACCCACACAAGTAACTCAGGTAGTACAGTACATCCAGGATGGAACATCAATGCGAGCTGTGGCAAGAAGGTTTGCTGTGTCTGTCAGCGTAGGGTCCAGAGGCTGGAGGCGCTACCAGGAGACAGGCCAGTACACCAGGAGACGTGGAGGGGGCCGTAGGAGGGCAACAACCCAGCAGGACCGCTACCTCAGCCTTTGTGCAAGGAGGAACAGGAGGAGCACTGCAAGAGCCCTTCAAAATGACCTCCAGCAGGCCACAAATGTGCATGTTTCTGCATAAACGGTTAGAAACCGACTCCATGAGTGCCCGACGTCCACAGATGGGGGTTGTGCTCACAGCCCAACATTGTGCAGGACGCTTGGCATTTGCCACAGAACACCAGGATTGGCAAATTCGCCACTGGCGCCCTGTGCTCTTCACAGACAAAACCAGGTTCACACTGAGCACGTGACAGACGTGACAGAATCTGGAGACACCTTGGAGAGCAATCTGCCTGCAACATCCTTCAGCATGACCGGTTTGGCAGTGGGTCAGTAATGGTGTGGGGTGGCATTTCTTTGGAGGGCCGCACAGCCGTCCATGTGCTCGCCAGAGGTAGCCTGACTGCCATTAGGTACCGAGATGAGATCCTCAGGCCCTTTGGGAGACCATATGCTGATGCGGTAGGTCCTGGGTTCCTCCTAATGCAGGACAATGCCAGACCTCATGTGGCTGGAGTGTGTCAGCAGTTCCTGCAAGATGAAAGCATTGAAGCTATGGACTGGTTCGCCTGTTCCCCAGACCTGAATCCGATTGAACACATCTGGGACATCATGTTTCGCGCCATCCACCAACGTCACATTGCACATGCACCACAGACTGTCCAGGAGATGGTGGATGCTTTAGTCCAGGTCTGGGAGGAGATCCCTCAGGAGACCATCTGTCGCCTCATCAGGAGCATGCCCAGGCATTGTAGGGAGATCATACAGGAACATGGAGGCCACACACACTACTGAACATCTTTTCCTTGTCTTGAGGCATTTCCACTGAAGTTGGATCAGCCTGTAACTTCATTTTCCACTTTGATTTTGAGCATCATTCCAACTCCAGACCTCCGTGGGATATTAGTTGTGATTTACGTTGATCATTGAGCTTTTTTTTGTTCTCAACACATTCCACTGTAATGAATGTAATGAATAAAATGTAATGTAATGAATAAAGATTTAGAACTGGAATATGTTATTCAGTGATATCTAGGATGTGGGATTTTAGTGTTAGCTTTATTTTTTTGAGCAGTGTGTATGTGTGTGTGTATGTATGTATGTGTGTATATGTATGTGTATATATATATATATATATATATATATACATAGCAGCACACCATCATTTTCTTGCAAAAAAAGCTATTTTAATAGCCCATTTATGCGTGACGTCTCGGCTCTGTGTGTGAGCCTTTTTCAAGCCTTGAAAATGGCTCACACAGAGAGCCGAACCGTTGTGCACAAATGGGCTATTAAAATAGCTTTTTTGCAAGAAAATAATGATGTGCTGCTTCTTTGATTTTTTTCTAATATAAGGACTGTCATGTACCTGTGAAGCCCTGCACCCAACTGCTGCCATTGTTCAGGTCCTGCTCTGATAGATATATATATATATATATCATACTAGATAGTGGCCTGATTCTAACGCATCGGGTATTCCAGAATATGCATGTCCACGTAGTATATTGCACAGCCTATGTAGTATATTGCTCAGCCACGTAGTATATTGCCCAGCTGCGTAGTATATTGCCCAGTCACATAGTATATTGGCCAGTCATGTAGTATATTGCCCAGCTACGTAGTATATTGCCCAGCCACGTATGTCACAGGTTAAAAAATAAGAAATAAACATATACTCACCTTCCGAGGGCCCCTTGGTAGTTCAGTCACATGACCGTGACGTCATGGCAGGTCCTTCTCGCGCAGGACTTGTGATGACGTCGAGGTCACATGACTGCGATGTCATCACAGGCCCTGCGCGAGAAGGACATGCCGTGACGTCTCGGTCATGTGCCAGGACGTCATCACAGGCCCTGCGCGCCTGCCGGAGAAGGACCTGTGATGACGTCGCGGTCACATGACCGTGACGTCATGGCAGGTCCTTCTCCCATACACGGCACCGGAACCTGCCGCTTGCATGGAGCGGTCACCGGAGGGTAGCCAGCAGCAGGAAAGGCGCCGGAGGGTGAGTATATAATTTTTTATTTTTTTAAATTATTTTTAACATTAGATGTTTTTACTATTGACGCTGCATAGGCAGCATCAATAGAAAAAACTTGGTCACACAGGGTTAATAGCGGCGGTAAAGGAGTGAGTTACCCGCGGCATAACGCGGTCCGTTACCGCTGACATTAAACCTGTGTGAGCGGTGACTGCGGGGAGTATGGAGTGGGTGCCGGGCGCTGACTGCAGGGGAGGGACTAATCGGACTGTGGCCATCGCTGATTGGTCGCGGCCTCCATGACAGGCAGCTGGCGAGACCAATCAGCGACTCGGATTCCATGACAGACAGAGGCCGCGACCAATGAATATCCGTGACAGACAGAAGGACAGACAGACAGAAAGACGGAAGTGACCCTTAGACAATTATATAGTAGATACATATATACATACAGTACAGACCATAAGTTTGGACACACCTTCTCATTTAAAGATTTTTCATGACTATGAATGAAAATTGTACATTCACACAGAAGGCATCAAAACTATGAATTAACACATGTGGAATTATATACTTCACAAAAAAGTGTGAAACAACTGAAATCATGTGTTATATTCTAGGTTCTTCAAAGTAGCCACTTTTTGCTTTGATGACTGCTTTGCACACTGCTTTGCATTCTCTTGATGAGCTTCAAGAGGTAGTCACCGGGAATGGTCTTCCAACAATCTTGATGGAGTTCCCAGAGATGCTTAGCACTTGTTGGCCCTTTTACCTTCACTTTGCCGTCCAGCTCACCCCAAACCATCTCGATTGGGTTCAGGTCTGGTGATTGTGTAGGCCAGGTCATCTGGCGTAGTACCCCATCACTCTCCTTCTTGGTCAAATAGCCCTTACACAGCCTGGAGGTGTGTTTGGGGTCATTGTCCTGTTGAAAAATAAATGATGGTCCAACTAAACGCAAACCGGATGGAATAACATGCCGCTGCGGAAGATGCTGTGGTAGCCATGCTGGTTCAGTATGCCTTCAATTTTGAATAAATCCCCAACCGTGTCACCAGCAAAGCACCATCACACCTCCTCCTCCATGCTTCACGGTGGGAACCAGGCATGCAGAGTCCATCCGTTCACTATTTCTGCGTCGCACAAAGACACGGTGGTTGGAACCAAAGATCTCAAATTTGGACTCATCAGACCAAAGCACAGATTTCCACTGGACTAAAGTCCATTCCTTGTGTTCTTTAGCCCAAACAAGTATCTTCTGCTTGTTGCCTGTCCTTAGCAGTGGTTTCCTAGTATCTATTTTACCATGAAGGCCTGCTGCACAAATTCTCCTCTTAACAGTTGTTGTAGAGATGTGTCTGCTGCTAGAACTCTGTGTGGCATTGACCTGGTCTCTAATCTGAGCTGCTGTTAACCTGCGATTTCTGAGGCTGGTGACTCGGATAAACTTATCCTCAGAAGCAGAGGTGACTCTTGGTCTTCCTTTCCTGGGGCGGTCCTCATGTGAGCCAGTTTCTTTGTAGCGCTTCTGCACAACACAACTGATGGTCCCAACCCCATTTATAGGGCAAGAAATCCCACTTATTAAACCTGACAGGGCACACCTGTGAAGTGAAAACCATTCCCATTAACTACCTCTTGAAGCTCATCAAGAGAATGCCAAGAGTGTGCAAAGCAGTCATCAAAGCAAAAGGTGGCTACTTTGAAGAACCTAGAATATAAGACATAATTTCTGTTGTTTGTGTTGTTTCACACTTTTTTGTTAAGTATATAATTCCACGTGTTAATTCATAGTTTTGATGCCTTCAGCGTGAATGTACAATTTTCATAGTCATGAAAATACAGAAAAATCTTGAAATGAGAAGGTATGTCCTATCTTTTGCTCTGTACTGTGTGTATATATAATGTGTGTATATATATATATATATATATATATATAGCTCTGGCAAAAATGAAGAGACCTCCACATCAAGGTCGCAAAAAGAATCCACACTTGTATTGTTTGTGTGTGTGTGTGTGTGTATATATATATACAGTGGGGCAAAAAAGTATTTAGTCAGTCAGCAATAGTGCAAGTTCCACCACTTAAAAATATGAGAGGCGTCTGTAATTTACATCATAGGTAGACCTCAACTATGGGAGACAAACTGAGAAAAAAAAATCCAGAAAATCACATTGTCTGTTTTTTTAACATTTTATTTGCATATTATGGTGGAAAATAAGTATTTGGTCAGAAACAAAATTTCATCTCAATACTTTATAATATATCCTTTGTTGGCAATGACAGAGGTCAAACGTTTTCTGTAAGTCTTCACAAGGTTGCCACACACTGTTGTTGGTATGTTGGCCCATTCCTCCATGCAGATCTCCTCTAGAGCAGTGATGTTTTTGGCTTTTCGCTTGGCAACACGGACTTTCAACTCCCTCCAAAGGTTTTCTATAGGGTTGAGATCTGGAGACTGGCTAGGCCACTCTAGGACCTTGAAATGCTTCTTACGAAGCCACTCCTTCGTTGCCCTGGCGGTGTGCTTTGGATCATTGTCATGTTGAAAGACCCAGCCACGTTTCATCTTCAATGCCCTTGCTGATGGAGGTTTGCACTCAAAATCTCACGATACATGGCCCCATTCATTCTTTCATGTACCCGGATCAGTCGTCCTGGACCCTTTGCAGAGAAACAGCCCCAAAGCATGATGTTTCCACCACCATGCTTTACAGTAGGTATGGTGTTTGATGGATGCAACTCAGTATTCTTTTTCCTCCAAACACGACAAGTTGTGTTTCTACCAAACAGTTCCAGTTTTGTTTCATCAGACCATAGGACATTCTCCCAAAACTCCTCTGGATCATCCAAATGCTCTCGAGCAAACTTCAGACGGGCCCGGACATGTACTGGCTTAAGCAGTGGGACACGTCTGGCACTGCAGGATCTGAGTCCATGGTGGCGTAGTGTGTTACTTATGGTAGGCCTTGTTACATTGGTCCCAGCTCTCTGCAGTTCATTCACTAGGTCCCCCCGCGTGGTTCTGGGATTTTTGCTCACCGTTCTTGTGATCATTCTGACCCCACGGGGTGGGATTTTGCGTGGAGCCCCAGATCGAGGGAGATTATCAGTGGTCTTGTATGTCTTCCATTTTCTAATTATTGCTCCCACTGTTGATTTCTTCACTCCAAGCTGGTTGGCTATTGCAGATTCAGTCTTCCCAGCCTGGTGCAGGGCTACAATTTTGTTTCAGGTGTCCTTTGACAGCTCTTTGGTCTTCACCATAGTGGAGTTTGGAGTCAGACTATTTGAGGGTGTGCACAGGTGTCTTTTTATACTGATAACAAGTTTAAACAGGTGCCATTACTACAGGTAATGAGTGGAGGAAAGAGGAGACTCTTAAAGAAGAAGTTACAGGTCTGTGAGAGCCAGAAATCTTGATTGTTTGTTTCTGACCAAATACTTATTTTCCACCATAATATGCAAATAAAATGTTAAAAAAACATACAATGTGATTTTCTGGATTTTTTTTTCTCAGTTTGTCTCCCATAGTTGAGGTCTACCTATGATGTAAATTACAGACGCCTCTCATCTTTTTAAGTGGTGGAACTTGCACTATTGCTGACTGACTAAATACTTTTTTGCCCCACTGTATATATAATATACTAGATGGTGGCCCCATGCTAACGCATTGGGTATTCTAGAATATGCATGTCCATGTAGTATATTGTCCAGCCACGTAGTATATTGTCCAGCCACGTAACATATTGCCCAGTTACGTAGTATATTGCCCAGTGACGTAGTATACAGCACAGAACCACGTAGTATATTGCACAGCGACGTAGTATACAGCACAGAGCCACGTAGTATATTGCCCAGTCACGTAGTATATTGCCCAGCTACGTAGTATATTGCCCAGCCACGTATGTCACAGGTTAAAAAATAAACATGTACTCACCTTCCGAGGGAGCCCTTGTCCTTGTAGTCATGTCGCCTGTGTGAGCGTCGCGAGGAGCGGGAAAGGCGGCGGAAGGTGAGTATATGATGAATTTTTTTTATTATTATTATTTTTAACATTAGTTCCTTTTACTATTGATGCTGCATAGGCAGAATCAATAGTAAAAACTTGGTCACACAGGGTTAATAGCGGCGGTAACGGAGTCCGTTACCGCTTGCATTAACCCTGTGTGAGCGGTGACTGCGGGGAGTATGGAGCGAGCGCCGGGCACTGACTGCAGGGGAGTAGGGAGGGACTAATCGGACTGTGGCCGTCGCTGATTGGTCACGGCAGCCATGACAGGCAGCTGGCGAGACCAATCAGCGATTTGGATTCCATGACAGACAGAGGCCGCGACCAATGAACATCAATGACAGAAAGAAGGACAGACAAAAGGGACAGACAGAAAGATGGAAGTGACCCTTAGACAATTATATAGTGTGTATGTATGTATATATATATATATATATATATATATATATATATAATCGTATACAGTACAAGTGTGGAATCTTTTTGCAACAGATAAGCTTGACGGAATTTAGATTGTGAGCCCCAGTAGTGAAGTCTGGAAAGCGCTGCGGAATTAATGGCACTGTGTTAGTGAAATATATATATATATATATATTATGTGTATGTATATATATATATATATATATATATATATATATATATATATATATATATAATATATATGTGTGTATTTATATATATATATATGTTATTATATAGTATTATTCACTTATATAGCGCCATTAATTCTGCAGCGCTTTCCAGACATCACTATTGAGGCTCACAATCTAAATTCCCTGTCAGCATATCACCTGTCGGAAAAATAATCCACACTTGTACAGTATTTGAAGGCTCAGTGATTTATTTTTTTAATCCACAGCTTTTGCAGAGTTCTTCCCCTGTCTTTTGAGGATTCCAATTGCTATATGAAGTGTGAGATCCTCTGCAAAAAAGCTGACAAAACCAATCTTTTAAAATCTTACAACATTTTTCATTTTTACAAATCAAATAAACAAAACCATACTCTCCCTTCCACCATACTGTAAAATGGGCTTAATATTAGTCTGTGTGAGAAACAGTGGTTTAAAACATTTTTAAATAATCATTAGCCAATGAAAATAATGAGACAGACATTTCTATCCAGACTGTGGGCCAAACTCTGACATTAACAAGAAATCTTACAAAGAAAGGATCATCAACAACTGTATTGCCTTTGGAAAAGTATGGCTTGATTCCTATATAGCTTGTAGTAGCTAGGCACAGTACAGCTGAGCTGTTTTATGCCTGCAGCTAAAAGATCAGTGATGTGAAGCTGCAAATTCCACTCTATTGATGCATATGGCAGAAGGTAATCCGGATAATCTTCTGCCATATGAATCAACAGATCAGCATTTGCAGTTTTGCATCATTGATCTTGAAAGCAGCAGGCAACAAACACAGCTCAGCCCTGCTTGTCTCAGTTGTGCTGTGCCCAGATATAGAAAGATGCACAGACAGAGCAGAATGAAGTGCAGGACGATTCCTGCTGCATACCAGCTACCAGAGAAATGGTGTAAAAAGACACATGATAATGTAGAAGATAAAATAGGTCAGGTGTACAGGACCATTCCATGCACAGGCTAGAGGGTATTTCAAACATAGATTTAGCTTGATGAAGTGCCAAAACTGTGGTGGATGCAGCTGAGTAGAGCATAGCAGAGTTGTGTTGGAAGCATGTGCTGTTTTACACATTCATCAATCAGCCAGCTTCCAATACAGCTCTGAGTCTTCTAGGTGGGCTAGTCAGGAGCACACAGGAAAGGGAGAGAGGGGTCTGTAGCACTGAGGAGAAGCAGGGTGCTGCTGGTAACTGTAGGACCACCTATTCAGCTATATAAAGCTGGATGCACAGAGATGAAAGACAAAAAGGTAGAAGAATCTTTTTATGTTGGGCTCAGTCTATAAACAATAAGTACGGTACACGATCCATTTACTGTGCTTTGTGAAAAATAATGTGCATAAGGCCTTTTCAACAGTCATTCCCAAGATCACACGTGCACAGTGACTGTACGGATGCACTCAGTGCCTGCACCTCACGTGGCCCCATGTGGAGCCCAACATAACGAATGTCGTGGAGATATTCTCCCCCAGTTGTAATGCTCAGTAATACAGTATGTGTTGGAGAATGACCCCATCCCCTCTGAGATGTACGGCACCATAGTCGGGCCCTATAAAAGCCCTTCAGTGCCACATTATGGCTCCAGCTAAGATTGTAAGGAGCCATAACGTGCTTCTGTGCATGAGCCTTATGACAATCTTCTATGTAGTGTTTGTTTTCTTTATCGCTCGCCTCAATCCTCATCTTTGACTTCCTTTAGTTGGCAGCAAGCATGCGGCCACCTTGTGCTTTGTCCTTCGTTTCTTGTGTCTTTTAGATGTCTGTGGTGTGTTTGCATGGATGTGGTGGAATATTGTTGTGTAGCCAGCGTCCTGTGCACTTAGGACCTTTTCATATAATTTATGCATTTTTCATTCTGCTCCATGACTGCTTCCTGTGATGCTTTCCTTGCTGGGAATCTAGTGCACTTTCAGTACTAAACAACATTTTGATTAATATCAGCCACTTACGTCCGTTATGTAGGAATCTGAGCACCTCGAGACACAGATGAAACTGTTTGAAGATCTGGAGTTCCAGCAGCTGGAGAAGGAGAGTCGTCTGGAAGAAGAACGAGAAACTACAAGCCAGCAGCTACTGAAGAATAAAGGGGACTGCCAGAGGAGTATCGCTCACAGGAAAGTAAGTGCCTGGCATGTACGTGTGTGTGTATTCAGTGCTCAGCCGAAATCAGTACACCCCCTCTGAAAAGTACGATTTTAAGGCCATATTCACACGGTCAGTATTTTACCTCAGTATTTGTAAGCGAAGATCAGGAGTGGAATAATCAGAGGGAAAGTAACACACGGTCAGTATTTTACCTCAGTATTTGTAAGCCAAGATCAGGAGTGGAATGATCAGAGGGAAAGTAACACACGGTCAGTATTTTACCTCAGTATTTGTAAGCGAAGATCAGGAGTGGAATAATCAGAGGGAAAGTAACACACGGTCAGTATTTTACCTCAGTATTTGTAAGCGAAGATCAGGAGTGGAATAATCAGAGGGAAAGTAACACACGGTCAGTATTTTACCTCAGTATTTGTAAGCCAAGATCAGGAGTGGAATAATCAGAGGGAAAGTAACACACGGTCAGTATTTTACCTCAGCATTTGTAAGCGAAGATCAGGAGTGGAATAATCAGAGGGAAAGTAACACACGGTCAGTATTTTACCTCAGCATTTGTAAGCGAAGATCAGGAGTGGAATAATCAGAGGAAAAGTAATACACGGTCAGTATTTTACCTCAGTATTTGTAAGCCAAGATCAGGAGTGGAATAATCAGAGGGAAAGTAACACACGGTCAGTATTTTACCTCAGTATTTGTAAGCGAAGATCAGGAGTGGAATAATCAGAGGGAAAGTAACACACGGTCAGTATTTTACCTCAGTATTTGTAAGCGAAGATCAGGAGTGGAATAATCAGAGGGAAAGTAACACACGGTCAGTATTTTACCTCAGTATTTGTAAGCCAAGATCAGGAGTGGAATAATCAGAGGGAAAGTAACACACGGTCAGTATTTTACCTCAGCATTTGTAAGCGAAGATCAGGAGTGGAATAATCAGAGGGAAAGTAACACACGGTCAGTATTTTACCTCAGCATTTGTAAGCGAAGATCAGGAGTGGAATAATCAGAGGAAAAGTAATACACGGTCAGTATTTTACCTCAGTATTTGTAAGCCAAGATCAGGAGTGGAATAATCAGAGGGAAAGTAACACACGGTCAGTATTTTACCTCAGCATTTGTAAGCGAAGATCAGGAGTGGAATAATCAGAGGGAAAGTAACACACGGTCAGTATTTTACCTCAGCATTTGTAAGCGAAGATCAGGAGTGGAATAATCAGAGGGAAAGTAACACATGGTCAGTATTTTACCTCAGTATTTGTAAGCGAAGATCAGGAGTGGAATAATCAGAGGGAAAGTAACACACGGTCAGTATTTTACCTCAGCATTTGTAAGCGAAGATCAGGAGTGGAATAATCAGAGGGAAAGTAACACACGGTCAGTATTTTACCTCAGCATTTGTAAGCGAAGATCAGGAGTGGAATAATCAGAGGAAAAGTAATACACGGTCAGTATTTTACCTCAGTATTTGTAAGCCAAGATCAGGAGTGGAATAATCAGAGGGAAAGTAACACACGGTCAGTATTTTACCTCAGCATTTGTAAGCGAAGATCAGGAGTGGAATAATCAGAGGGAAAGTAACACACGGTCAGTATTTTACCTCAGCATTTGTAAGCGAAGATCAGGAGTGGAATAATCAGAGGGAAAGTAACACATGGTCAGTATTTTACCTCAGTATTTGTAAGCGAAGATCAGGAGTGGAATAATCAGAGGGAAAGTAATACACGGTCAGTATTTTACCTCAGTATTTGTAAGCCAAGATCAGGAGTGGAATAATCAGAGGGAAAGTAACACACGGTCAGTATTTTACCTCAGTATTTGTAAGCGAAGATCAGGAGTGAAATAATCAGAGGGAAAGTAACACACGGTCAGTATTTTACCTCAGCATTTGTAAGCGAAGATCAGGAGTGGAATAATCAGAGGGAAAGTAACACACGGTCAGTATTTTACCTCAGCATTTGTAAGCGAAGATCAGGAGTGGAATAATCAGAGGGAAAGTAACACACGGTCAGTATTTTACCTCAGCATTTGTAAGCGAAGATCAGGAGTGGAATAATCAGAGGGAAAGTAACACACGGTCAGTATTTTACCTCAGCATTTGTAAGCGAAGATCAGGAGTGGAATAATCAGAGGGAAAGTAACACACGGTCAGTATTTTACCTCAGTATTTGTAAGCGAAGATCAGGAGTGGAATAATCAGAGGGAAAGTAACACACGGTCAGTATTTTACCTCAGTATTTGTAAGCGAAGATCAGGAGTGGAATAATCAGAGGGAAAGTAACACACGGTCAGTATTTTACCTCAGTATTTGTAAGCGAAGATCAGGAGTGGAATAATCAGAGGGAAAGTAACACACGGTCAGTATTTTACCTCAGTATTTGTAAGCCAAGATCAGGAGTGGAATAATCAGAGGGAAAGTAACACACGGTCAGTATTTTACCTCAGCATTTGTAAGCGAAGATCAGGAGTGGAATAATCAGAGGGAAAGTAACACACGGTCAGTATTTTACCTCAGCATTTGTAAGCGAAGATCAGGAGTGGAATAATCAGAGGAAAAGTAATACACGGTCAGTATTTTACCTCAGTATTTGTAAGCCAAGATCAGGAGTGGAATAATCAGAGGGAAAGTAACACACGGTCAGTATTTTACCTCAGCATTTGTAAGCGAAGATCAGGAGTGGAATAATCAGAGGGAAAGTAACACACGGTCAGTATTTTACCTCAGCATTTGTAAGCGAAGATCAGGAGTGGAATAATCAGAGGGAAAGTAACACATGGTCAGTATTTTACCTCAGTATTTGTAAGCGAAGATCAGGAGTGGAATAATCAGAGGGAAAGTAACACACGGTCAGTATTTTACCTCAGCATTTGTAAGCGAAGATCAGGAGTGGAATAATCAGAGGGAAAGTAACACACGGTCAGTATTTTACCTCAGCATTTGTAAGCGAAGATCAGGAGTGGAATAATCAGAGGAAAAGTAATACACGGTCAGTATTTTACCTCAGTATTTGTAAGCCAAGATCAGGAGTGGAATAATCAGAGGGAAAGTAACACACGGTCAGTATTTTACCTCAGCATTTGTAAGCGAAGATCAGGAGTGGAATAATCAGAGGGAAAGTAACACACGGTCAGTATTTTACCTCAGCATTTGTAAGCGAAGATCAGGAGTGGAATAATCAGAGGGAAAGTAACACATGGTCAGTATTTTACCTCAGTATTTGTAAGCGAAGATCAGGAGTGGAATAATCAGAGGGAAAGTAATACACGGTCAGTATTTTACCTCAGTATTTGTAAGCCAAGATCAGGAGTGGAATAATCAGAGGGAAAGTAACACACGGTCAGTATTTTACCTCAGTATTTGTAAGCGAAGATCAGGAGTGAAATAATCAGAGGGAAAGTAACACACGGTCAGTATTTTACCTCAGCATTTGTAAGCGAAGATCAGGAGTGGAATAATCAGAGGGAAAGTAACACACGGTCAGTATTTTACCTCAGCATTTGTAAGCGAAGATCAGGAGTGGAATAATCAGAGGGAAAGTAACACACGGTCAGTATTTTACCTCAGCATTTGTAAGGCTAGGTTCACATTGCGTCAAGTACATGGCGTCAAACGGATGCGTTAAACGCATGTACAGAAACGGAGCAAAAATATGTGAAATTCGTCGTCACGGTAACGCTAGCGTTAACGCATGTGATCGCGTTTTTTCATTTTGATGTCCGTTTACGAAGTATCCGTTTGTCTGCGTTTGTCACTGTCAATAAAGTTGTTCTTTTTTTTTTGTTGGTAAATATTGGATAGAATATTTCTATTTTATATTTACCACTGGCAGTTGTGGCGACGACAGACGGCTAGGGACCTTTTTTCTTTTTTTGTCCTCCTTGTGCCACAACCTATTGTGTATGTAAAATGTAAAAAAAAATATTTTAACATTAAATAATGTTAACATTCATTCTACGGCAAAACACTCTGTCACGTGCAGGAGACTTTGTGTGAGTGGGATATTTTAATGGCCGAAGTCACATTTCCTGTCACATGACCACATGTGACCACCTTCAAAAGCTATTAAAACGTGTGGTTCTATTTGGAAATTTTTCATGATTTGCGTCTGACTGCGTTTGCCATAGCCTTCTATGGCAGAATGAACGCTTCCGTTAGTAGTGCGTTAGCTTGGCCGGACCCGAAAACGCTGCAAGCCGCGTTGAAGGTCCGTCAGAAAAAAAACGTTATGTGACAAACGCATACCAATTTAGGGATGCGTCACGATGCGTCAGACAATGCAAGTCTATGGGCGCGTTAGTATGTGCGTTACATTGCGTTTTTACTACTTAAAAACGAGTCCGTTAGACGGACACACCTAGCGCAATGTGAACCCAGCCTAAGCGAAGATCAGGAGTGGAATAATCAGAGGGAAAGTAACACACGGTCAGTATTTTACCTCAGCATTTGTAAGCGAAGATCAGGAGTGGAATAATCAGAGGGAAAGTAACACACGGTCAGTATTTTACCTCAGTATTTGTAAGCGAAGATCAGGAGTGGAATAATCAGAGGGAAAGTAACACACGGTCAGTATTTTACCTCAGTATTTGTAAGCGAAGATCAGGAGTGGAATAATCAGAGGGAAAGTAATACACGGTCAGTATTTTACCTCAGTATTTGTAAGCCAAGATCAGGAGTGGAATAATCAGAGGGAAAGTAACACACGGTCAGTATTTTACCTCAGTATTTGTAAGCGAAGTTCAGGAGTGAAATAATCAGAGGGAAAGTAACACACGGTCAGTATTTTACCTCAGCATTTGTAAGCGAAGATCAGGAGTGGAATAATCAGAGGGAAAGTAACACACGGTCAGTATTTTACCTCAGCATTTGTAAGCGAAGATCAGGAGTGGAATAATCAGAGGGAAAGTAACACACGGTCAGTATTTTACCTCAGCATTTGTAAGCGAAGATCAGGAGTGGAATAATCAGAGGGAAAGTAACACACGGTCAGTATTTTACCTCAGCATTTGTAAGCGAAGATCAGGAGTGGAATAATCAGAGGGAAAGTAACACGTCACCACTTCTGTATTATCACCCACTCCTGGTTTTGGCTTACACATACTGAGGTAAAATACTGACCAGATACTGATAGTGTGACCGTGGCCTTATCCACATCTCACTGAACACAACAACAATTTCCAATATTTTTTAAAGATTGAGTTTCATAGAACATTTTTTTTAACTCATAACATGACCTTAAGGTTAATAATTTAACTTTCATTACAAAATCTTCAGTTGTACTCAAATTAGTTGAAGCAAAAATGAGTACACCCACATCAAAAACTACTACATCTAGCAATATGTATGACCCCCATGATTTTTAAGGACCGCACCAATTATTCTTGGCATAAAATGAACAAGTCGAAGATTTGTGTTTTGAATCATTGTCAGGTTAGATAAGAGCACGTTTACCAAGGGCATGGAGTGATTGCCACAAAAGAGGACTAAAAATCCTCCAAAAATTCAAAAATACAGCTGAAAAAGGGCAGCACCGCGTACCTGCCCAGGTGTCTGAACAAATGCACCACAGGATGCAGCCAACCCATGTAGCAAAGATGTTGGCAATAGGGTGCAGCCGGCATGTTGGGTCTTGTATACAGGGGTGTTCACATGGGATGCATTGAGAGAGTGCTGGCCAGTCCACCTAATCGAATAGTATGGGTGTGACTAATGGGTTGAGAACCAGACACTATGCATTACCTTCATGTAAACAGCACCCTATACAGGCCTCTATTGTGCAAATGTATACTAAGCAGTCACCCTCTCAATGAATGGGAAGGTGGTGAGTGGATGTCTATTTAGTGTTTTGCACTTGTATTTTGCAACATCCTTACTATATGGGCTGGCTGCATCCTGTAGTGCATTTGTTCAGAGACTTGGGCAGGTTAGCGGTGCTGCCTTTTTCAGCGGCATGGAGTTATGGTTGCATCTTCTCTTTCAATATTTGGCAGTAGATCTGAAAATTCATGATCCCGTCAATGATATGTAGCTCCCAACACGAGCAGCGCTCGTGCAGCCCCTCATAACGACACTGCCTCCACCATGCTTCACTGTATGCAACATTCTTGTCTTTTGTACTCCTCATCTTTGTGACACCATTCAATTTTGAAGTCATCAGTTCCAAAAACCTTTATCTTGGTTTCATCACTTCAGAGCAGGAGCAGATAGATGATTGGTGCAATCACAGGGGCCCAAAAGGTAAGGGGGCCACTTCAATCTCCCAAGCAGGTGGAGTTGTGCATTATGAGGAGCTATTGGATTGCAAAGAACCCTTGTATTGTGCATTGTTCTTGCCTCAGGGCTGCCCCACTAGTGTGTCTGTCCCTGTTGCAGAACAGAATATAGTCCCAATTGTCTTCACTCTCTCCATTTGCCTTTCTTCTTCTTTAGCTAACTGCAGTGAGGTTGTATATATCAAATTTTTTTTTTCAAGTCTTCTCATCAGAAGATTCTCCTGTTTAGGTGTTAACTTTCATGGTCAGCCTGGATGTCCCTATGAGATGGTTGCATTACCATCTTCGTCCCTGTGAGATGGTTGCAGTACCATCTTGATTAAATGTTTGTATCACGTTTTCTACAGTATTCTGACTGATGAGTTAAGCTTTGATGATAATCTCGTAACCTTCACCTTTCTTGTGTAAAGAAATTATTTTATTTCTCAGATCTTCTAACATTTCTCTTCCATGTGGTGCCATTGCTGACAGCCTGAAATGGGAAGGGGTTTTCTTTATGTAACGCCCTTTATAGTCAACTGTCTGCTAGACACCTGTTTTGTCAATTAGACTTCCATGTGATTGAATTATTGTTAATTGCATTTTTGTAGTCTAAACATTTATAGCTTGGTGCCCAAGACTTTCAATGGGGTGTACTCCTTTTTACAACATGGTCGTGAATTAATTTTATTAAAAATGTACTTTTTGGGGGTGTACTCATTTTATGCTGAGCACTGTGTGTGTGTGTGTATATAATTTTTAGTATAAAGTGAATACATGGTATGTTGAGCGTCACCCGATGTCTGATGTGTATCACTACATCTCTCAGGAGCGTCTTGCTGCGTTGGAGCAACAGGCCAATCAGATCCGTCTCCAGGCCGCACAGGATGCGGACCATCTTGGTCAGGAGAGAAGTGCTGCGTTGCTGCAGCTACACAAGGTAACCTGGACACATTGTAATGCTAATAAAGAGAAGTGGCTTTATTACAACCCAGATAACTCAGCGTAATGGCTAGAGATCGCTTTTTTCTTGGAAAAGAATCATTATTATATATGTTAGTTGTTCTCTTCAGTTAATAAACTTGCATTGTGTTTCAGTCTGCAATCTTCATTCCGTCAGTGATTTTCAGTCCCCCTGATATTCAGTTTGCAGCATGATCCAAGTTTCCTACTTCTCCTGTGAGCATGTCTCTCTGTAATACAGGCTGGATGTGAGCTCTGTGTATTCAGGGGCTGAGGTTTTCAGCTGCTAATATATCATCAGTTTCCTCCTTTTCTATAGATGGTTTCTTTGCTCTCCTTGAGATACTGTCCACACTCTCCATGCTGTTAATAGGTGTACAGACCCTTCTGGGCTTCTGCCTCTGGCTGTGTTCACAATGCTTTTTTTTTTGTTGTTGCCATTTTCCAAACACAAGGTAAAATTATAGTGTTTTCAACATGTTTCTGGAAAATCAAGACAAAAAACAACTCCTGTCCACAGCCTTAGGGCTCATTTCCACTTGCGAGTAAAACGGACGAGTGCAATCCGATAAAAAATCGGATTGCACTCGGACCAATGTTATTCAATAGGTGTCTTTTCATTTGCGATTTTTTTTCTCAGCCGAAATCGGACTGAGAAAAAAATCGCAGCATGCTGCGATTTGCTGCAAGTCTCGGATGAGACTCGCCAATGCAAGTCAATGGGTGCAATAAAAAAAAACGCATGGCATACGGAACATCCGTATTCCATCCGTTTTTTACGGATACCTTACCATTCTGTGTCATAGAACACTGTAAATAGTCCTGTAAATGACTGTATAAAAATAGTTGCAGAGAAAAATAACGGATTGCATACGGATGTAAAACGGATAGTGCAATTAAAAAAATCGCATTGAACTCGCATCACAAACGCATGACAAACGCATACTTTTCATCCCTTTTTTCGGTCCAGATTACGGACCGATTTGTCTATCACAAGTGGAAATGAGCCCTTAGGGCTCATCTCCACTTGCTAGGAAAACGGACGAGTGCAATCCGATAAAAAATCGGATTGCACTCGGACCAATGTTAATCAATATGTGACACTCGATTTGCGATTTTTTTCCCAGCCGAAATCGGACTGAGAAAAATCTGTGTCGGCTGAGAAAAAAATCGCAGCATGCTGCGTATTGCTGAGATTCTCGGACGAGACTCGCCAATGCAAGTCAATGGGTGCGAGAAAAAAAACGCACAGCACTCGCACCATGCGAGTGCTGTCCGATTTTTACGCACCCGTGTCCTTAGAAAAGCCGGCAATTCAGCGCAGAGTACAGTAAAATTACACTGACAGGTTAGATGAGAGTAGATATATACACATAGAATAGGTATATATACATATATATATGTCAGTGAGACACCTATATATATATATTTATATTTAATGCAGCGTGAGATAGCTTTAAAGCTGGTAATTCAATTACCGGCTTTTGCTTTCTCCTTCACAAACCCGACATGATATGAGACCTGGTTTACATACAGTAAACCATCTCATATCACCATTTTTTTTGCATATTCTACACTACTAATGTTAGTAGTGTGTATATGCAAAATTTGGGCGTTCTAGCAATTATATTTAAGGGTTAAATGGTGGAAAAAATTGGCGTGGGCTCCCGCACAATTTTCTCCGCCAGAGTAGTAAAGCCAGTGACTGAGGGCAGATATTAATAGCCTGGAGAGGGTCCATGGTTATTGGCCCCCCCCTGGCTAAAAATATCTGCCCCCAGCCACCCCAGAAAAGGCACATCTGGAAGATGCGCCTATTCTGGCACTTGGCCACTCTCTTCCCATTCCCGTGTAGCGGTGGGATATGGGGTAATGAAGGGTTAATGCCACCTTGCTATTGTAAGGTGACATTAAGCCTAATTAATAATGGAGAGGCGTCAATTATGACACCTATCCATTATTAATCCAATTGAATGAAAGGGTTAAATAAAACACAAACACATTATTTAAAATTATTTTAATGAAATAAAAACAATGGTTGTTGGAGTATTTTATTCTACGCCCAATCCAATCACTGAAAACCCTCGTTCTGTGAAAGAAAAAACATAATAAACCAACAATATACTTACCCTCCGCAGATCTGTAACGTCCAACGATGTAAATCCTTCTGAAGGGGTTAAATCATTTTGCAGCAAGGAGGTTTGCTAATGCAGGCTGCTGGGAGCCTTCTAGGAAATTTCCCACGATCTATGAACAGCCAGCAGAGGGCGCCTCACCGCAAATGAAGCTAAATATAGCTCATTGATCTATATTTAGACTCATTCCCAGGGGTTTTGCAGCGAGGAGCAGCCTGCATTAGCAAACCTCCTTGCTGCAAAATGATTTAACCCCTTCAGAAGGATTTACATCGTTGGACGTTACAGATCTGCGGAGGGTAAGTATATTGTTGGTTTATTATGTTTTTTCTTTCACAGAACGAGGGTCTTCAGTGATTGGATTGGGCGTAGAATAAAATACTCCAACAACCATTGTTTTTATTTCATTAAAATAATTTTTAATAATGTGTGTGTGTATTTTTTTAACCCTTTCTTTCAATTGGATTAATAATGGATAGGTGTCATAATTGACGCCTCTCCATTATTAATTAGGCTTAATGTCACCTTACAATTGCAAGGTGCCATTAACCCTTCATTACCCCATATCCCACCGCTACACGGGAATGGGAAGAGAGTGGCCAAGTGCCAGAATAGGCGCATCTTCCAGATGTGCCTTTTCTGGGGTGGCTGGGGGCAGGTGTTTTTAGCCAGGGGGGGGCAATAACCATGGACCCTCTCCAGGCTATTAATATCTGCCCTCAGTCACTGGCTTTACTACTCTGGCGGAGAAAATTGTGCGGGAGCCCACGCCAATTTTTTCCGCCATTTAACCCTTAAATATAATAGCTAGAACGCCCAAATTTTGCATATACACACTACTAACATTAGTAGTGTGGAATATGCAAAAAAAATGGTGATATGAGATGGTTTACTGTATGTAAACCAGGTCTCATATCATGTCGGGGTTGTGAAGGAGAAAGCAAAAGCCGGTAATTGAATTACCAGCTTTAAAGCTATCTAGCGCTGCATTAAATATAAATATATATATATAGGTGTCTCCCTGACATATATATATGTATATATACCTATTCTATGTGTATATATCTACTCTAATCTAACCTGTCACTGTGATTTTACTGTACTCTGCGCTGAATTACCGGCTTTTCAAAGGAGACCCGTGCGTAAAAATCGGACAGCAATACGGATGTCATACGGATGTTGCGATAAAAAAATCGCATGACACTCGCATGGCACTCGCAGACGTTACATCAGTTTTTTCGGTCCGTAAATCGGACCGTTTTTTTATCACACAAGTGGAGATGAGCCCTTACACTGAGAAAATGGTGGGGAGAGCTGTCAGGACTGAGCAGGAGCTCTGTAAGACTTGTAACGTTTTTGCAGAGCGCTCAGCTAGATGAAGGACTTGCAGACACTGCAGCAGCAAAATGGTAGAAAAGGGTTAATGGCAACTATTTAGAAAGATGCTTAACTTTTCATTTAGGAATCACATGAAGAATAAAAACAATTGTGTGAAGGTGTGCATAGCCTTTAACCCAACACCCACAGTACAAGTATGGTGTATGGAGCGGGCGTACTGGATGAGCTCGGCTCATACCTGGCAGGTAATGTCTGTGTGCTACAGCCAGCACCTGCCTCTAACACGTGGATCGCTGCTCTACCTGTGACTGTTAACCTGTTAAATGCCGCTGTCGAACTCTGACATCGGCAGTAATACATGCAGGGTGTGTCATTCTATGTGCCTGTTGCATTGGTGCGATGGCGGGTCACCGAGGGGTTGCTATGATAGGCGGGGGTCTGTCATCACAGAGCTCCCCTGAAACACAGCCTGTGGCCTTCACAGGAGACTTTGGTGCTTACTACGAGCAGCAATACTGTGGTATTGCTTTATATACAGTAGTACAAGCGATCAGACGATCACAGGTTCAAGTCCCCTGCACAGACTAATGAAGACAGTGAATAGTAAAAAAATTAAATAGAAAGTTTTAAACATTTTTTTTAAACAGCATAAAAGTTAAAATCTCCCACCCAAAAATGACTGCACATATGTGGTATTGTCACGCCCAGAAAAGTCTGATCTACCAAAGTGTAAAAATAATAGACCCGACCTGAGAAATCAGCCACTCTGGGACTGCAGAGGTGGCCGGTAACCTAAGCAACGAGCTAGAAAATATTCTTTAAAATATTCACGATGCGGCTCTGAAACCCGTGGCCGACCGACCCATCCTCATTTAAGTCAATCAACCACAAGTTTCAGAACCGCATCTTGAACACCCCAAAAAATACCAAAGTTCAAAATAGGTCTCCCCAGACCGAACAGAACAGCAGGGTTAAGAAAACGAAGGATTAATAATCGGGTAAATTGCACAGTTGATTGTTTAGACAAGCACTTTGCATTTTACTCATTTATGAACTTGAGAATTACCCTTTTAACACAGGAGAGAACCTTAATCGCATCCAGTTAGCACGATGTCACAAACACGGGTCTGGGCTGCGACATAACGATTGTGTGAGGCATCTAAGGATGTCCTACCACCACATAATTGGCACAAAAAATCGGCTCCGTTGGATCTTTGTAAGTCCCTCCGAACCTTGCCCTGGCAGAGAGTATCAGAGTCCCAGACCATTGGCCGATGTGTACCCTCAGGGGTGGCGTATGCTCCCAGTGGCAGCGTGCGAGGGCAGCAGCATGGCAAACCTGTGACATGAGCGCCCAGCTATTGATTGGACAAACCTTCCCTGAAATGTGCTGTGTGCAGATTATTGCAGGAAACATTCACACATTCTGTTTATACACAGGAAAAAGAAAAGTTGGTTCAATTAGATCGGAAATACCAAGCGTTATCGGGACGGCGAGGTTTCCTAACGGGATCATCAGCTCTGCGAGAGGTAAGCAGTATTATCCACGTGTCCGTACTACAAGGGCGTGATGGAGAGCAATTCTCATTGGGTGGGATCTGCGAGCTGGGACCCCTCTCAATAGCATCCTGATTTCAGTAGTGGGGGTCTCGTCAACCCTGGCTCTGTCATCCTCCGATACAGACGGATCTTGTTAGAGGAACATAAACCAAAAAAGTGCCAGTGTCTGCTCATTCTAGCAGCTTGCCACAGGGCGCTATGCCCCACAGATCAACACTGCGCTTCATAGGGTATAGGTCACTGAGTTTTGGCATCTAACCGGAGAGCAACATGATGTAGAGACACAGACCCTGATCCAAGCAATGTGTCACTTACTGGGCTGTATGTATGTTATCATACAATCACTGTTTTATCAGCAGGAGATTATCACTAAAGGACTAGAAAAACTGCTGCTATGTAGTCCTTCATATTTATGAGTTCTGTATAATCCAGCCCCCACCACCGATTGGTGTGGGTGGGATTATACAGAGCTCAGCATCCAGAGAACTGCTAGATCACAATCACAGGTTTCTCTGCCGCAATCAAAACTGCAGGGAAGCAGCCCAGTAAGTGACACATCGCTGGAATCCAGGGATCTGCCCCTACATCATGCTGCTCTCAGATGTGGTAGCGAAAACCTGGTGGCAGGTTCCCTATAAAGTAAAAAGTTAGTTAATTCCTGTGACTGAGCGCGTCTTTTACACTGAATATGGCTGGAGGGAATACAGCAGTTACACCCTGAGATGAATGAGGTACACTGTGCACATACAGGAGGACCTTGCCATAAATGCTCATGGCTGCCAAGTCTCCCACACTGCTGCTAGCCATGCTCCCCCTCCGCTTCCCCTACTTCACGCCACTATGATGCCGGCTTGTCCGAATTCTCCGTACACTAGGTGACACATCAGACCTTGGACCGTGCATCCTGCTGACATAGAAGTAATGCTCCCTATACCTCCACATGCAATAACCAGCTGCTAAGAGATGGCAGCGGACCCCTGGGAATGTAGTAACCAGTGAATGTGCTGTCCGGGAAACATCCTTTCTTCTCTCATACTGACATATTGGGCTGTATTCACACATTGGTATTACCGATCAGTATTTCTGTGCCAAAGCCGGGAGCGTCTCCAAAACACAGGACGGGGGAGTGGCCTTTCAATGATGGTATGCCAAAGCCAGGAGCGTCTCCAAAACACAGGACGGGTCGCCTTCCAATGATTGTATGTGTTCTGTCTTCCTCCACGTAGGATGCTGTGTGGATTCCAACATACGGCTAAACCTTCATCCACATCCCAGTAAACAGACTGTGTTGATGCTTAAGTCTTATTTATTAGGGTGATGATAACCAAAACTATAACGTTGAACAACAATGGTGGACAGTATTCATAGTAGATGATCGAATAGTGAATGATGTTGATGTACAAAGTGGATGTTCAGTGAATAATCATAGTGGATGACTGATCATAGTGGATGACTGGTGAAAAACTGTAAAGAATAACAGCATTTCAGTATATGCACATACAGGGTGCAATCACATAAATAACTGGGACATAACAGCAAGAATTATACAGAGTGCATTACACAGTAATTCTAACAGCACTGCCCTATTCTATACAAGAATGCATCTATCTAAATGCAGAGTACACATTAACCTAACTGCAAGCTGCAAAGCACATCTGCCTAACTTTATCTGACTATAGGAGCTGCATAAGGCTTAAATACTAACACAAACATAAGATGCATTAAACCTTTATAAACGTACCGAGATCCGTTAGGACAGGGGTAAGAAAGTAAGCGAGACAGGAGCACGTGTGCCTCTCTGCAGATCTGAGGAAAAATGGCTACTGAAGCTTGTCTTCACAAGAAGAATGTGGGCGGAACTAACCCATAAGACATTGCTCTTAGGAGGGAAAGGTTGGTAAACAACATGAAAAGTAGGCAACTGACGACCTCCAGTGGCCACAACTTGAATAACATGATAATTAACTCTGCACATTAAGATGGGCAGAACACTCCCCGCTTGGCGTCAACAGATGCCACAATTAGGTTCTTTTGGGGAAAATAATAATACAAGCTCGGTAACGGGTCTGAGGAACAGTTTGTTTTCTCCAAGCTTGCACACTCTGACCTCTACTTTCCGCACTTTCCCATCTTTACTGGGCAGGGTCTTAATGACTAGGCCGAGTGGCCACTCGTTCCGATGTGACTGACTGTCTTTGACGAGTACAACATCGCCAGATTGAATGTTTGGGCGGTCTTTCTGCCACTTTGTCCTGCTTTGCAGAGTGGAAAGATACTGTTTCCTCCATCTATTCCAGAAGACGTTGGACACGCTTTGTACCTGCCTCCATTGTCGTCTGTAGAGGTCTTTGTCATTGAATTCTCCGAGTGGAGCTTTCGGGACACAGGTTTTCTGTGTGAGTAACATTGCAGGAGTAAGGATGGATGGATCTCCAGAATCACTAGAAAGTGCTGTCAGTGGCCTGGCATTCATGATGGCTGAGACCTCTGCCAAGAACGTGGATAAACTCTCTTGTGTAAGTCTGGTGTTAGCTTGCAAGAAGATAGAATCTAATATTCTGCGTGCTATCCCTATCATCCTTTCCCACGCACCTCCCATGTGCGAAGAGTGTGGTGGATTGAAGGTCCAGGTACATCCTTGCTCGCCTAGATACCTTTCCACATTATCGATGTCCAGATTGGAAGGGATTTGGAGTTCTCTTGCCGCTCCGACGAAATTCGTACCTCGGTCAGAACGAATATGCTTCACAGGTCCTCTGATTGCGATGAAGCGTCGAAGTGCGTTTATAAAACTTGATGTGTCCATCGATTCGATTACTTCGATATGAACGGCTCTGACGGACAGACACGTGAATAGAACCGCCCAACACTTTGCTTCCGTAAGTATTTTTCTAGTCCGTCATGTAGCCACAGACCAAGGACCGAATACATCTAGTCCAATGTTGGTGAAGGGAGGTTCAGAACTGAGTCTGTCGGGTGGAAGAATGGCCATCTTCGGATTTTGGAATGTGCCCCGGAGTTTGCGACACGTAACACAGTCGAAGATGAGTTTGCTCACTCTTCTCTTAGCTCCAACTATCCATAGTCCAGCTGCCCTTAGGTTTCCTTCAGTGAACAAACGGCCTTGGTGTCTCACCAAGACATGATGGTGTTGAATCAACAGGGTTGTTACGTGATGACGTCCAGGAATTATCACCGGGTGCTTCTCTGAAACTTCTACCTCAGCTTCTTGAAGACGACCACCGACTCTCAGCAGCCCTTCTTGATCGACAATCGGATCGAGCTTCCTCAGCCCACTGACCTCAGGAATGGGTTGTCCCTTGTTGAGGTTGTCTATTTCTCTGCCATAGGTTTCTCTTTGTACGGCACGAAGTATTATAACCTTGGCTCTTTCCAGGTCGGGAGCAGTAAACGCAAGCCTGCAGTGATGCCAACCTTTACAACGTCTCTGGCTATCAGATAGTGCTGACTTGTAGGACTGGGTTACATGAAATAGACAAGCTATAGCTCGAACAAGTGACTTCCATGTGGAGAACCTGCTGAACCGGTGAGATTCGAGGTGGCAGCTTGAAATCTCTGTATGTAGAGCAGACACTTGAGGTCGGATCTCTTTGTCTGTGTCTGGACCCATTAGTTCGAAAGTTTCACGCCTGCTGATGTGGGACATCGAACGGTACAAAGAGGTAGGACCTGTGAACCATGAAGTGTCCTTCAGATGACTGGGTGCAACGGATCTAGTCGCGTGGTCCGCAGGATTGTGATGAGTAGGTACGTAGTGCCACTGATTAGGGTCGGTGGATCTTCTTACCCGAAGTACCCGGTTGCTGACGTAGACGTAGAAGCGTCGTGTCTCGTTACAGATGCACCCCAGTACCACCTTGCTATCGGTGTAGAACTCTGCATCCCCGATCTTCAGGCCCATCGCATCCGAGACCAGCTCGGCCAACTCAACTGCGAGGACAGCAGCACAGAGTTCCAGTCTGGGTATCGTGTGTTCACGAAGTGGCGCCAATTTCGTCCGGCTCATAACGAACCCGATATGGCATTGTCCGCTTACGTCTGTGGATTTGAGGTACGCTACTGCTGCAATCGCTTTGACTGATGCATCACAGAAAATACAAAGTGTTTGCGTTTTGACCTCTGTGGATGGCACAGGAGCATACGGTTGTTTCACACGAAGGTTGGTCAGGGCTGGAAGTGGATCATCCCAATCAGTAGTGTCTTGGGTGAAGTCCCTGAGCATCAGCTTTCCTTGGATGGTTAGTGGAGCTACGAACCCCAAGGGGTCGTATAAACTATTCACGAAGGAAAGAACTCTGCGCGTGAAGGGTTTCTCATCCTTGCTGATCTGAAAGGTGAAGGTATCTGTCTTCAGGTCCCACAGCAATCCAAGGCTCCGCTGCATAGGAAGGGGGTCGATGCTGAGGTCTAAATCCTTTAGATCGCTGGAATAGTCTTCAGAGGGAAAGGCTTCCATCAACTCTTGGCTGTTGGAAGAAATCTTGTGTAACCTTAGGTTAGACTGAGCGAGCATGTCACGAGTCCGCTTTAGTAGACTGATTGCGGCCTCACTTGTCGGTGTGGACTTCAAACAGTCATCCACGTAAAAATCCTTTTCCACAAAGGACCTGACGTCCGAGCCATACTCTTCTTCACCCTTTTTGGCAGAATGTCGGAGGCCGTAGGTTGCGACCGCTGGGGAAGGACTGTTCCCAAAGATGTGTACCCGCATCCGGTACTCTGCGATGTCTTCGTCCGGGTCGTTGTCACGGTACCAGAAGAACCTCAGGTAGTTTCTGTGTTCCTCTTTGACGAGAAAACAGTGGAACATCTGTTGTATGTCGGCCATAAATGCCACTGAATCTCTACGGAAACAGAGTAATACTTCCAGAAGTCTGTTGTTGAGGTCTGGGCCCGACAGTAAGACATCATTCAATGACACGTCTTCGCATTTGGCACTTGAGTCGAATACCACTCTAATTTGACCTGGCTTCTTAGGATGGTACACTCCGAAGATGGGCAGGTACCAACACTCCTCTCCGTGTCGAAGTGCAGGTGCAATCTCTGCGTGGTTGTTCTGGAATATCTTTCCTATGAAGGTAAAGAAATGTTCCTTCGTCTCAGGTGACTTCTGAAGCTTGTGTCTTAGGGAGATGAATTTGCTGTAGACCAATTCCTTGTTGTTGGGTAGGCGTCTCCTCTGATGTCGAAATGGTAGAGGTGCGACCCAACTATTCGCCGTATCCTTGACTATTTGTTCGTCCATGATGTCCAGGAATATTTTGTCTTCTATAGACATCGCTACCTTGTTGTCTTCCTTCGTCCTGTGGAAGACTGTACATCCTATGTGGTCTTGTTCACCTTCACAGGCGTGGTCTTCGTTGATAGGAACTGAGAAAGGGCAAGGTAGGGGAGTGCTGCTAGGTAGTTCCTTTACCAGCAGACTATTGTGACACGGCTGGAAGAGAGATGGACGTCCATTTTCTAGTGTGCTGGTAAGCATACTGTTGACTGAGACCGGCTTGTGTGCTCCTCCTAGACAGACATCTCCTACAATGACCCATCCAAGGTCTTGCCTCTGCGCGTATGGAGCATTCAGTGAGCCGTTGATATATTCTCTAGTCTTGTGGACTCGTAGTATATCTCTTCCCAGAAGTAAAGCTATTGGCGCTTCTGGTTCCAACTTAGGTATCAGGTGGGCTATACGCTTCAGGTGGGGGTGATACGTTGCCACCTCTGGTGACGGTATCTCAGACCTGTTGTCAGGAATCTGGTTGCACTCCAGGATGGTCGGTAGTGACAGACAGGTCTGGCAAACCATGGACTCCACTTTGTATCCGGTTGCTTTCCTCCCCGCCGTCTCGACGGTACCTGAACATGTCCTAAGGGAGTAGGGAGAACCGGGGCCTACAATGCTGAAGTTGTCAAAGAAGATGGACCTGGCTAAAGACCTATTACTTTGGTCATCTAGGATTGCATATATCTTGAGCGCTTTGTCTCTGTGGCCTGTTGGATAGACTCGGACAAGGCAGATTTTTGAGCAGGATCTTCCTCCCTTGAGTCCCTTACAGATCTCCGTACATTGAGAGGTGACCGCAGGGGTGTCTTCGTCGGTGTTCTTCTGTTTCTCATCGTGCTCCTCTGCTTGTGACAACACTCCTGGAGGTGGTCCAGGATGCAAGGCTGTATTGTGATCCATGCTGCTGCATTGTGCACATTTCACGCTAGCTCCACAGTTCCTGGCAAAGTGAGAGGTCGTAGCACAGCATTTGAAGCAGATGTTGTTTTCCTTGAGGAAACCTTTGCGATCCTCGAAAGTCTTCTCCCTGAAGGCTCTGCACTTTAGTAGAGGATGCGGTTTCCTGTGTAGGGGACACTGCTTACTGACATCCTGAGGTTTGCTCTCTTCCGTAGGGGGCTTAGTTGTCTTGTGTGGAGGACCTGTGGAATCAATATCAGTTTTATGGACTGCCACGGGTGTCTTACTGGGTTTGACACCAGGGGTAGTGGAACATGACAGAGTGAAATCAAAACTAGGGTCATTTCTGATCTTGGCTTGCTGGGTGACAAACTCAACAAATACAGTAAAAGGAGGAAATGGTACGTTATGAATTTGTTTATACCGTGAACCATGTATAATCCACCTTTCTTGAAGATTGTAAGGAAGTTTTTGTACTAATGGATTGACACCCCTAGCAGTGTCTAAGAATGCCAATCCAGCCAAGTGACCTTCCTTCTGGGCGACCTGTAACTCTATCAATAAATCATTCAATTCTCTAAGTCTTTGATAACCATTGGGCCCTATCTTAGGGAAATCATCAATTCTTTTGAATAAAGCATTCTCTATTACTTCTAC
The DNA here is from genome assembly GCF_032444005.1 of Ranitomeya imitator. Lineage (NCBI taxonomy): Eukaryota > Metazoa > Chordata > Amphibia > Anura > Dendrobatidae > Ranitomeya > Ranitomeya imitator. The sequence continues at coordinate 71,940,064 of NC_091291.1, read as the reverse complement.
GGACCCATAGCATTCGTCAAGTCTTTCCCACACTTTACGTAAACCTATGTGTGGGTATTCTATGTTAATGTCTCTTAGTCTTTTAGCATGCTCGACTGATTCAGTTCCAAGCCACTTTACCAGGAGATCTAACTCCTCACTACTAGAAAGGTCCAGTCCCTGAATGGCGTTCTGGAACGAAGCTCGCCACGATCTGTAGTTTTCGGCTTTGTCAGTGAACTTTACAAGTCCTTTTGTTACCAGTTCTCGGCGGGCAAAGAACTTTGCCAAGTCTATGGTGGCTTGATCAATGTTGGCACGAGCCGGTATGTTATAGCCATGTCTAGTGTGTGGTGCGTCACCATACCTTTGAGATGCTCTTGGCTTCGGACAGTCTGCATAGTACCTTTCTGGTGAAGAAGATGTCTCTTTAAGGTGAGGTGGGAGCTGTACCTTCTTCTCAGTGGAACGGTAGCTGTGGTCGACTCCTCTGTGTTGGACGTCTTCTTGTTTGTAGTAGTGAAGTTCGGGGTTGGATCGATGATAATCGGCGTAGGCTGATTGTTGTAGTCTGTCGAGGGTGTTGTCCATGCTGGTGTGTCGATGAACGTACTCTGCGACGCGCTGAGCTGGATCTTGCTGCTCTAGATCTGTTCCAAGAACGTTGCTGCATCTCTCATAATCGGGATCCTTCATGGCTTCCAAGTACTCTGCCTTAGCTATTGCAGCTGCTGCCTCTTTGTCTACCATAAGTCTTTCTAGAGACACTTGCAGGCGCGCACCTTCTGCTTCTTGCTCTGCCCGCAAACGTGCGGTTTCGGCTTGCAGGCGTGCAGTTTGTTCTGCCTGCAAACGTACCTTTTCTGCCTCATGCTCTGCTTGTCTCAGCTTTAGATGCATTTCTTTCTCGGCAAAGGAGGACCTCGCTTTGGCTGCTTCAGCTTCAGCACGAGCGACAGCAGCCAGCTCTGCTAACGATGACCTGTTAGAGCTTGCTCGTGACCTCGTCTTGAGTGAGGATGTGCTGTTTCGAGATATTGTGCGCTTAGCTGCGTACTGCTGAGTGTTTTGGCGGGAAACTGAGTCTAGGTGCGGTGAGCTTCCGCGTGGCGGGAATGATGTAGCTCCTCTTGGCGGGCTGCAGTATAGTCCCGCGGCTGTATGGCGGCTGCTGTGATACCCGAATGCGGAGCAGTGTGGGTGTTAGCGGTTCCGTACAGTCTGAACAACTACAGCCTGCGACCGGCTATCAGTTTCACTGAAGGCAGCTAATCTGTTCTTACTTTACAATCACCGCCTGCGACTGGCGGTCTCGTTTTTCACTGTTCTGTCTTCCTCCACGTAGGATGCTGTGTGGATTCCAACATACGGCTAAACCTTCATCCACATCCCAGTAAACACTGTGTTGATGCTTAAGTCTTATTTATTAGGGTGATGATAACCAAAACTATAACGTTGAACAACAATGGTGGACAGTATTCATAGTAGATGATCGAATAGTGAATGATGTTGATGTACAAAGTGGATGTTCAGTGAATAATCATAGTGGATGACTGATCATAGTGGATGACTGGTGAAAAACTGTAAAGAATAACAGCATTTCAGTATATGCACATACAGGGTGCAATCACATAAATAACTGGGACATAACAGCAAGAATTATACAGAGTGCATTACACAGTAATTCTAACAGCACTGCCCTATTCTATACAAGAATGCATCTATCTAAATGCAGAGTACACATTAACCTAACTGCAAGCTGCAAAGCACATCTGCCTAACTATATCTGACTATATGAGCTGCATAAGGCTTAAATACTAACACAAACATAAGATGCATTAAACCTTTATAAACGTACCGAGATCCGTTAGGACAGGGGTAAGAAAGTAAGCGAGACAGGAGCACGTGTGCCTCTCTGCAGATCTGAGGAAAAATGGCTACTGAAGCTTGTCTTCACAAGAAGAATGTGGGCGGAACTAACCCATAAGACATTGCTCTTAGGAGGGAAAGGTTGGTAAACAACATGAAAAGTAGGCAACTGATGACCTCCAGTGGCCACAACTTGAATAACATGATAATTAACTCTCTGCACATTAAGATGGGCAGAACAGTATGCCAAAGCCAGGAGCGTCTCCAAAACATAGGACGGGTCGCCTTCCAATGATTGTTTGCCAAAGCCAGGAGCGTCTCCAAAACACAGGATGGGTCGCCTTCCAATGATTGTATGCCAAAGCCAGGAGCGTCTCCAAAACATAGGACGGGTCGCCTTCCAATGATTGTATGCCAAAGCCAGGAGCGTCTCCAAAACACAGGATGGGGGTCACCTTCCAATGATGGTATGCCAAAGCCAGGAGCGTCTCCAAAACACAGGATGGGGGTCGCCTTCCAATGATGGTATGCCAAAGCCAGGAGCGTCTCCAAAACACAGGATGGGGGACGCCTTCCAATGATGGTATGCCAAAGCCAGGAGCGTCTCCAAAACACAGGATGGGGGACGCCTTCCAATGATGGTATGCCAAAGCCAGGAGCGTCTCCAAAACACAGGATGGGGGACGCCTTCCAATGATGGTATGCCAAAGCCAGGAGCGTCTCAAAAACACAGGATGGGGGTCGCCTTCCAATGATGGTATGCCAAAGCCAGGAGCGTCTCCAAAACACAGCATGGGGGACGCCTTCCAATGATGGTATGCCAAAGCCAGGAGCGTCTCCAAAACACAGGATGGGGGACGCCTTCCAATGATGGTATGCCAAAGCCAGGAGCGTCTCCAAAACACAGGATGGGGGACGCCTTCCAATGATGGTATGCCAAAGCCAGGAGCGTCTCCAAAACACAGGACAGGTCACCTTCCAATGATTGTATGCCAAAGCCAGGAGCGTCTCCAAAACACAGGACGGGTCTCCTTCCAATGATGGTATGCCAAAGCCAGGAGCGTCTCCAAAACACAGGACGGGTCGCCTTCCAATGATTGTATGCCAAAGCCAGGAGCTTCTCCAAAACACAGGACGGGTCTCCTTCCAATGATGGTATGCCAAAGCCAGGAGCGTCTCCAAAACATAGGATGGGTCGCCTTCCAATGATGGTATGCCAAAGCCAGGAGCGTCTCCAAAACATAGGACGGGTCGCCTTCCAATGATGGTATGCCAAAGCCAGGAGCGTCTCCAAAACACAGGATGGGGGTCGCCTTCCAATGATGGTATGCCAAAGCCAGGAGCATCTCCAAAGCACAGGACGGGGGGTCGCCTTCCAATGATGGTATGCCAAAGCCAGGAGCGTCTCCAAAACACAGGACGGGGGTCTCATCTTCCAATGATGGTATGCCAAAGCCAGGAGCTTCTCCAAAACACAGGATGGGGGTCGCCTTCCAATGATGGTATGCCAAAGCCAGGAGCATCTCCAAAACACAGGATGGAGGTCTCATCTTCCAATGATGGTATGCCAAAGCCAGGAGCGTCTCCAAAACACAGGATGGGGGTGTCATCTTCCAATGATGGTATGCCAAAGCCAGGAGCGTCTCCAAAACACAGGATGGGGGTCGCCTTCCAATGATGGTATGCCAAAGCCAGGAGCGTCTCCAAAACACAGGACATGGGTCAACTTCCATTGATTGTATGCCAAAGCCAGGAGCGTCTCCAAATCACAGGACAGGGGTCGCCTTCCAATGATTGTATGCCAAAGCCAGGAGCATCTCCAAAACACAGGACGGGGGTCGCCTTCCAATGATGGTATGCCAAAGCCAGGAACATCTCCAAAACACAGAAAGGGCGGTCGCCTTCCAATGATGGTATGCCAAAGCCAGGAGCTTCTCCAAAACACAGGATGGGGTCGCCTTCCAATGATGGTATGCCAAAGCCAGGAGCTTCTCCAAAACACAGGACGGGGGGTCACCTTCCAATGATTATATGCCAAAGCCAGGAGCGTCTCCAAAACACAGGACGGGGGTCGCCTTCCAATGATGGTATGCCAAAGCCAGGAGCGTCTCCAAAACACAGGATGGGGGTCGCCTTCCAATGATTGTATGCCAAAGCCAGGAGCGTCTCCAAAACACAGGACGGGGGTCGCCTTCCAATGAATGCTCCACTCCTGTCACACAAACTCTGATACAGAATACTGATTCAATATTTGTATGAACGCGGCCTTACATGTGGTTCCATGTGGCCGCCTGGCCTAGAGGATTGGGAAGCTTCTTGTATATAGTAGTGCCTTATTTTATCCTCTGCTCTCTGCGCCTTTTTGTTGTTGTTTGGCTCCTCTTCCGGCTTTTTCCCTTCTCCTGCTTTACTTGCTTTTAGGAATACCTGTGTCTGGCTGATGCTCTCCGCTTGTGCCGCCGTCCTCGCCCCTTCCCCTCTCTCACACCGCTCCTTGCTGATCTGGAGGTACTCCATTACACCACTGCCGTTATCATTACTGTAGCTGAACAATACACGTGCTGCACCTTATCCAATCACTAATTACCAATGACTGGGCTAAAACCAAGGTTTATATCATCACAACCATTGTACCCAAAACAACTCCTGGCCAAAATCTCCAATAATTGCAACCAGCAAATGATGAACATTGAAGAATTCATAAATGATAAGAAGTTTTTTATATATGAAAGATACATTTTAATTAGTAATTTATTATTACTATGTGTTTTTGTATATTGCAATGATTGAAAGCAGCGGCGTTAGAAAAATATGTAATGTGTGTAAGTGAGACTTACCAATACCAACGATCACTGCTTGTCATTGTCGTTTTTAGGTGTATATCTTTATAGGAGTTAGAGGTCCATTCTCTGTGTTTAATACCCCCCCCCAAAAAAAAAAAAAAAAAAAACACAAAAAAACAGCTACACTATTATTGTTTTTTTTTTTTTTCTTTGGGGGGGGGGGGGGGAGGGATGTCACTCATTGTGCAGTAAAAATGACTTTGAAATATGCTTTTCCAGGACAGTACAATATGGCAATGTTAAACTTATATAGTTTTTTTTATAGTTTTTTTGAATTATTGTTTTATTTTAGTGGTGAAAGACAAATTATGAAACTTTAAAAAGGAAAAAAAAAATAGTTTTATGCCATCATGTCCTGAGACTTGTAAAGTTTTTTCTATTTCCCTTTCCTGTATGAGGAGTTACTTTTTTGCCTCAAGTTTTTATTGGTACCATTTTTGGATATACACAGTGTTTTGATCCTATTTAATGCATTTTAGGTGGATGTACACAGATAAAAAAGGCAATTCTGGTATTGTTTTTTTTTTTTTTTTGGGGGGGGGGGGCTATGGGTTAAATAATTTTGACAAATCTGACTTTCAGACTTGCCAATACCAATTTTTTTTTCTAATTTTATTTTGAGACCAAAGAAGGTGATTTAAAAGAAATTCATTTATATATATTTTAGAACTTCTATTTTGTAGTCCCCTTAAGACAGAAAGTCTCCTATGCCTGGTTGAGTGCCAGAAACAGCAGGCTGTGCCCTTTAAAAGCCACTTTTTAAGATTGAGAGCAGCATTTAAAGGGTTAACAGCAGGAGGTCGGCTCCAGTCACTGCTGTTAGAGGTGGATCTGGCAGCTGACCTAAGACAACCAGTTCGTCCTTTGTTGGTAGGAGGGTAACAGACAAGGTGCTGCCTGCAGCCACCAGAGGAGGGCGCTCAGGAGCTGGCTGAATACTGGATTCCTAAGGAGGGCACAGTGTATGACAGTATGCCGCTCTGGGCTCCCGGTAGCCGCTGGGTGCAGCTATTACTAGGCCCAGCATTGGTAGGGGACTCTATGTTCCCGCTATAACATGACGTCCGGATACATTCCTGCATCCCAGTACCTTGTCTGTGGCGACGTCCCGTTTTTCCTTCCCAGTGTTATATGCAGTGTACTCCTAAAAGGTGTCTTGCGTTCTAGGCTTGTGAATGATGGCGCCTTCTCTGCCTGCACTGTGGAGATTGCGCCGCCGTGTGACGTGTTTGCTGTGTTTCTTCAGTACATCACTTTAGATCAGCTCCATGACTTACTTGAGAACATGACTCCAGCTCCCGCTGCCACCCATCCTGCAGACTGTGGAGCTAAGCCTGCCTCTCCTGCTCATCTCTGCTCTTCATCATCCTCCTCTTCTCCCTCCATCTCTCCGGAGGTTTGTTAACCCCATATAAGTTGTGTGTGATCTCACTGACTGTATCGGATACACTTGTTAGTCACTGTCTGCAGTCCAGACACAGAGGTGCTCTGTCAGTGCATGTACTCACCCCATCACTTCGGCCTTCCTTTAGGCATAATAATGGGTAGTATCTTCTCCAGTAGCACGTCCATAATCTCCCAGCTTTTCTTGAAGGCTGTGATTTGTCCTCTTGGTGTTTGCATATACAGCTGTGACCTCATATAGTTATAAATGTCATCACATAGTATTACAGAAAATCTCCAGACACCTCCAATATCCTCCTAATAAGCCTGAGATCTGAATCTGGACCTACACCATAGCCCTGTTCCCAGTCATATGTGAGCCGTGTCCCCCCCCATGGCAATGTCCCCAGCCATATGTGTGCCGTGTTGCCCGTAGCCCTGTTCCCAGCCATATGTGTGCCGTGTTCTCCGTAGCTCCCAGCCATATGTGTCCATTTTCTCCTTAGCCCTGTCTCCAGTCATATGTGTGCCGTGTTCCCCTAAGCCCTGTCTCCAGCCATATGTGTGCCATGTTACCCATAGCTGTGTCTCCAGCCATATGTGTGCCGTGTTCCCCGTGGTCATGTCCTCAGCCATATGTGTGCCGTGTTCTCTGTAGTTGTCCCCAGACACTTGTGCTGTATTCCCAGTAGTTGTGTCCCCAGCCACATGTGTGCCGTGTTCCCCATAGTCATCCCCAGCCACGTGTGCCGTGTTCCCCGTAGTTGTGCCCTTAGCCACATGTGCCGTATTCCCAGTAGTTGTGTCTCCAGACACGTGTGCCGTATTCCCAGTAGTCGTGTCCCCAGCCACATGTGTGCCGTGTTCCCCGTAGTCGTGTCCCCAGCCACATGTATGCCGTATTCCCAGTAGTTGTGTCCCCAGCCACATGTGTGCCGTATTCCCAGTAGTTGTGTCCCCAGCCACATGTGTGCCATGTTCCCCGTAGTTGTCTGGAGCCACATGTGCCGTATTTCCAGTAGTTGTGTCCCCAGCCACATGTGTGCCGTATTCTCCGTAGTTGTGTCCCCAGCCACATGTGCCATATTCAAAGTAGTTGTGTCCACAGCCACATGTGTGCCCTGTTCCCCGTAGTTGTATCCCCAGCCACATGTGTGCCCTGTTCCCTGTAGTTGTATCCCCAGCCACATGTGTGCCGTATTCCCAGTAGTTGTATCCCCAGCCACATGTGTGCCCTGTTCCCCGTAGTTGTATCCCCAGACACATGTGTGCCGTGTTCCCCCGTAGTTGTCCCCAGCCACGTGTTCACCGTAGTTGTGTCCCCAGCTACATGTGTGCTGTATTCCCTGTAGTTATCCCCAGCCACATGTGTGCCGTATTCCCAGTAATTGTGTCTCCAGCCATATGTGTGCCGTATTCCCAGTAGTTGTGTCTCCAGCCATATGTGTGCCGTATTCCCAGTAGTTGTCCCCAGCCACATGTGTGCCGTATTCCCAGTAGTTGTCTCCAGCCACATGTATGCCGTATTCCCAGTAGTTGACCCCAGCCACATGTGTGCCGTATTCCCAGTAGTTGACCCCAGCCACATGTGTGCCGTGTTCCCCGTGGCCCTGTCCACAGCCATATGTGTGCTTTGTTTTCCGTAGCCCGTCCCCAGCCATCTGTGTGCCGTGTTCTCTGTAGCCCCCAGCCATATGTGTCCGTTTTCTCCTTAGCCCTGTCCCCAGCCATATGTGTGCTTTGTTCTCCGTAGCCCGTCCCCAGCCATATGTGTGCCGTTTTCCCCCCGTAGTCCTGTCCTCAGCCATTTGTGTGTGGTGTTCCCTGTAGCCCTGTCCCCAGCCATATGTGTGCCATGTTCTCCGTAGCCTTGTCCCAGCCATATGTATGCCGTGTTCCCCCCCCCCCCCCCATGGCCATGTCCCCAGCCACATATGTGCTGTGTTGCCCGTATCCCTGTTCCCAGCCATATGTGTGCCATGTTCTCCGTAGCCCCCAGCCATATGTGTCCGTTTTCTCCTTAGCCCTGTCCCCAGTCATATGTGAGCCGTGTTCCCCCCCATGGCCATGTCTCCAGCCACATGTGTGCCGTGTTCCCCTAAGCCCTGTCTCCAGCCATATGAGTGCCATGTTACCCATAGCTGTGTCTCCCACCATATGTGTGACATGTTCCCCGTGGTCATGTCCCCAGCCATATGTGTGCCGTGTTCTCAGTAGTTGTCCCCAGAGACTTGTGCTGTATTCCCAGTAGTTGTGTCCCCAGCCACATGTGTGCCGTGTCTCCAGCCACGTGTGCCGTGTTCCCCATAGTTGTCCCCAGCCACATGTGCCGTGTTCCCCGTAGTTGTGCCCCCAGCCACATGTGCCGTATTCTCCGTAGTTGTGTCCCCAGCCACATATGTGCCGTGTTCCCCATAGTCGTGTCCCCAGCCACGTATGCCGTATTCCCAATAGTTGTCCCCAGCCACGTGTGCCGTGTTCCCCGTAGTTGTGCCCCTAGCCACATGTGCTGTATTCTCAGTAGTTGTGTCCCCAGACACGTGTGCCGTATTCCCAGTAGTTGTGTCCTCAGCCACATGTGTGCCGTGTTCCCCGTAATTGTGTCCCCAGCCATGTATGCCTTATTCCCAGTAGTTGTCCCCAGCCACGTGTGCCGTGTTTCCCGTAGCTGTGCATCTAGCCACATGTGCCGTATTCCCAACAGTTGTGTCCCCAGACATGTGTGCTGTATTCCCAGTAGTTGTATCCCCAGCCACATGTGTGCCCTGTTCCCCGTAGTTGTCTCGAGCCACATGTGCCATATTTCCAGTAGTTGTCCCCAGCTACGTGTGCTGTGTTCCCCGTAGTTGTATCCCCAGCCACATGTGCCGTATTTCCAGTAGTTGTATCCCCAGCTACGTGTGCCCTGTTCCCTGTAGTTGTCCCCAGCCACATGTGCCGTATTCCCAGTAGTTGTGTCCCCAAACACATGTGTGCCGTGTTCCCAGTAGTTGTCGCCAACCACATGTGTGCCGTATTCCCAGTAATTGTGTCCCCAGCCACATGTGTGCCGTATTCCCAGTAGTTGTCTCCAGCCACATGTGTGCCGAATTCCCAGTAGTTGTCTCCAGCCACATGTGTGCCGTATTCCCAGTAGTTGTCTCCAGCCACATGTGTGCCGTATTCCCAGTAGTTGTCTCCAGCCACATTTGTGCCGTATTCCCAGTAGTTGACCCCAGCCACATGTGTGCCGTATTCCCAGTAGTTGTCTCCAGCCACATGTGTGCCGTATTCCCAGTAGTTGTCTCCAGCCACATGTGTGCCGTATTCCCAGTAGTTGTCTCCAGCCACATGTGTGCCGTATTCCCAGTAGTTGTCTCCAGCCACATGTGTGCCGTATTCCCAGTAGTTGTCTCCAGCCACATGTGTGCCGTATTCCCAGTTGTTGTCTCCAGCCACATATGTGCCGTATTCCCAGTAGTTGTCTCCAGCCACATATGTGCCGTATTCCCAGTAGTCTCCAGCCACGTACAGTATGTGCCGTATTCCCAGTAGTTGTCCCCAGCCACATGTGTGCCGTATTCCCAGTAGTTGTCTCCAGCCACATGTGTGCCGTATTCCCAGTAGTTGTCTCCAGCCACATGTGTGCCGAATTCCCAGTAGTTGTCTCCAGCCATATTTGTTCCCTGTTCGCCGTAGTTGCCCCCAGCCACATGTTCCCCGACTGTAAAGCCATATAGCGGCACACAGCGCCATTGCACACTATGTAAGGAATCTTTCCCTTAGTGGCAGACTTTTACTACACTGCTGGGTGACTAGAGCACTATGGAAACTTCCCTTCAGATAAATCGAACATGTTGGCTATGCAGCCATTCTGGTTTGGAATAAGTACACCAATATCCTTGGGTCCAAGAGTGCTGTATAATAATGTAAAATCTGTTGACTGGACTGCAGTAAAGTTCCCATATTCTTTTCCTACCCGTGATGCATGGGATTTCCATGTATGTTCCTTTTTCATTCGCTGCATTCTCATCACTTCCCGCCTCCCATGGTCTCCTCATTTCTCCTGCACTCCTTTCTCAGGTGGACGCTCTTTCTGGTGAGGTTCCCTCTGCCGCAGCTGCTTCTGACTTGGACCCTTCTAGCATTCCTCATCATTCCCCTCCTCCCCTTCCTGCTAAATGTCACACTTCTCGTAAATCCCAGCAGGTAATCTCTGTCCTGGTGCTAGATGCTTGCGGTTGGGGTCTCCACTCGTGAAGCGCTGAGTGCTTTGCTCTAGACGTGCTGTCTTGTGGTGATGTGCGCTGCTCCTCTCTGACACATTGGCTGTAAAGTCACCAAATGTCCATTCTGGAGCCATTGTAGGGCTTTATTCACATGTGTGCTGAGTCCTCAGCTTCTAACGGTGTGCCGAGTCCATGGTATGACTTGTGTTGGGTTTTGGCATGGTTTTCATCGTTTCTGTGCTGCATGCTGCACTTTTCTTTCAATCAAACCCAATGGCGCTGCTGACAAAGGCTGGATGGGGAGGTGGTGTGAGCATAGGCTGGAGCTTAGGCTAGGGCTACTATGGCCACAGCACAGGTGAGAAGCCACACATCTGCACATCACGATATAATACCAGTGAATGGGATTGCATCGCGGCCCTTGATGGTGCCGTCCTACAAAAAAAATCCTACTGAGTCTCCTTTTTGGTGACTTGCTTGTACCCTCAAGGTGGCAATGTGATCCCACTCACTCGTATGGTGCCGCCATGTAGCAGCAACACATGGCGATCTTCATTACACAGGTTGTGCAGCACCAGTGGCTCTCTAGCCCTAGTTTAATACTCCACTTCTGGTGCTCTGTAACAGTGTGCTCAGAGGCTAAAACATTTTTATTTTGTTTTTTTTCTATTTCATTTATTTATTTTTGTGTAAAGATAAATAATCCTGGAAGCCACCAACAACCCGATGCTGATCTGTAGGATGGTTTATTATGCAGGGATTTCGTAATACTGTCCTGGGACTTCCTCCTGATTGCTTCATTATAGGAAATGTCTAGTTCAATTGATCAAATTAGTTGTGATGCATCAATATCGGTGAAGAAAGCAGAGTCTTCCCGGGCACAGAAGAAGGCTGCCATTCCCATCAATCCATAACCACTGACATACAAAATGGTGTGCTGCCCAATTCCAGAACAGTTCTGGTATCTGAGCTCATGGCATGTTCAGACGTAGACGCTGTATGTGAAATGGTCAGTGAGCCATAATAAGTTCTGTTACTTGCAAATCAGCTGCTTGTTGATGGTTTCCAGATTTTTTTTTCTTTAAATATATAGTCAATCATTTATGTTTGATTTTTACTTAAGAGCACACAAAGATGGCAGAAGTTACATTGGCCGTCTATACAGCCACCATTGGTCAGAGATGGACCTTCTCTTTGATTTGGCATGATAGCATGGATGACTGTTTTCTCTCCAGTCATCTGTTCATACAAGTCACGTACACTTACCTTCCTGCCCTTGCAGATGTCTCGTTCTCGGACAGAAATTGATGGTGGTGCTACCCTTCCTCGGATGAAGACTGTCTCTCCGTCGTCTTCCCAGTTCTCCATTGCCACCCTGGGCCGCAGTGTTTCTCCTAAGGTAGGTGGCTGCGATGGCGCTCTGCCCTGATCTCTGCTCCTCACCTGATGAGAAGCACATTGTGTGGCTAATATACCAAGCTCTTCCTCTCTTAGAATACAATATTGACACAGAATGGCTCAGGCAGCCTTTCCCACGGATTGGCAATCACACTGCAGGACATCCAGAGCAAGAGGCAACTAGCCCTTCAACAAAAAGGTGACAGTCCCTGAGCCACATCGTATAGTAATACTAATCCACCTACCTGCGCCTACTACTCTCCTGTGGCACTCGCCGGTGTGTCTCTTTACCGCTGTGCATCTCGTCTTACCTTACACACTTACAATTCTCCACTGTGATTTACACATTAACCTTGTTACAATTACATGTTCCTGAATGAAATCTTAGGACGCTGGTCCTCCTGTCTCTTCTGTGCACCCCTCTCGCTCATTATGTCTCATCGTTTCAGATTCATGTTCCAATCTGTATGTCTTTTTAGCCGATGACTTGAACGTAGAGAAGCCTTTCCTGTCTGAAGTCGCAGGTAGCCAAGACGTTTGTGTGTCATCACTGCCTGTGTAGACTCTGACTTGTGTGCGTTGTGCAGACCTTGCACCTGGGGTCACGTACAGTTTAGAATTTCTTGTTTTTTTGTTGTCCAGGTAAACAGTAGAGTTTTGGGTAGCAGTTCCCCGATTGTAGCTTTACCTCTTGCATCTTCGAGGACTATCACCTGCTGATGAATCTAAGATAACCACACGATTAGTGTATCCCCCAGGACGTCTCCCGTGGTACCACTGTGATGGTCTCCTGGCCATACAGTAATTGTGCTACGTTCTGGTGATCCTACTGGTCATGTTTCTTCTATCTGGAATTGCTTGCCTGAGGAGGTGGTGATGGCGAACTCAGTCGAGGGGTTCAAGAGAGGCCTGGATGTCTTCCTGGAGCAGAACAATATTGTATCATACAATTATTAGGTTCTGTAGAAGGACGTAGATCTGGGGATTTATTATGATGGAATATAGGCTGAACTGGATGGATAAATGTCTTTTTTCGGCCTTACTAACTGTGTTACTATGTTACTTGTTTGCCATCAGGAGTCGTTCAGATCATAGGGATGATAAGAAATTAGGAATGAAACCTTGCCCCTGACCAACCCAGCTCTGTAAGCAGGAGTGTCTTGTGGGAGAGCAAAGGGACTGGCGCGATTTGCTGTCCGCCGTGATGGCCGTCCCTCTGCTCCGCCCTGTGAATGGCGCGTGCATCCTGTAGACAGATACCAGTAGAGCGATTGAGGTGAATGGTCTGTGGCCACTTTCTCGTTACCCAAAATGGTCCGACTGTTAGAGAGTTTTCTTGCGATTTTCTGAAGAACAAAGCAGTTTGACAACAAAACGTTATTGCTAACTACATGGTAATAGACCTTTATTATGGGATTGCTACAAGGGATCTTCCCACCTTGGCCGGTGATGGCATGTTGCCAGGGTAGGCCATTACTTAGAGGGGTCATGCACTACTGGACAGCCCCTTCTTAATTCCTACAGTGAAAAGAAAACACACTCCCCTCCTGGACCAGCCATGTTGGCACTCCTGGCACTCAGGGAACATTATGTCACGTGAGTGCTGCAGCCTTCACACTCCCGTCAGATGGATCTGTTCTGTGTGGCGGAACTGAGCAGGCTGCAGCCCATCAGAGGCTGTTGATAGGCTGCAGCGCTCATTGTTATGGGAGCTCTGGGAGACACAGCGCCAATATCGTTATAATGGCATGGGCCCTGGGTTGGGTGTATGTTGTTTATTGTTTTCTAGGAGCAGCATTTAAGAAGGGCCTTGTCCAGGGGTGGTCTACAAATTTTACCAAGGGCGGAAGCAAATGAGCATATGTGCTCTCATCCGAGAGATTAGGGCCGTTTATGTCAATCGCACTCTGATCAGACGGCGGTAAGAGTGAGATCACAGTGTGATCTGATTCTCTCGGATGAGGAGTAGATAAGGAAGTAAATGTCTGCATCTTCTCCATTTTGTCAATCTGTGGAAATTGGTCTGCACTCAGATGTCACCCAAGTGCAGTCTGATGTTTCCCACTGACTCATTCACTTGCATGGCCGAGTGCGATCTGAATTTGGGTCAAACGCATGCATACTGTGTTTTTTTTCCTCTGACCGATACGGTCCAAGGAAAAAAAACAGACAAGCGCACGGCCCTAGAGACTAATATTGGTCTGATTGTGATTTGATGTTTTGTCGGTTCACACTCAGACAGTAAATACGGTCATCTGCACCTGCCCTAATCCTAACAATGAAGCTGGAGCGACGTTGCAGTGGGAGACCCCATGGAAGGGATGCAGGCTGTGCCCCGTTCACTCTCGGATTATTCCATTAGAGCATATCCTGACCATATACCATTACTTACTGGGATGGTAGTTCCCCTTTGTGTGTAATTGTCTCATATACACCTTTGCTGGAAAGGAAAGACTTCGAATTCCTCATCTGGCAATTCATAGCAGACAGCTTCTGCTTTCAGAAGGTATGGCTGTATACCTCAGACTTTTAGGAGGACACTTATGGATTTCTTTTGTGCCATGACACCAAACCTTGCTGGATATCCTGTCCAGTAATTGTGTAAGTCACTGTGTACGGTTTGCAGTGAATATTTATGGTTGGTTCTCCACTTGCTCTTGGTCTTTTACATCAGTCCTTTTCTTTGCAGGTCAGCAAGTGATAGATGAACAACGCAAACGTCTTGCGGAGCTGAAGCAGAAAGCTGTAGTCGAGGCTCAATCACAATGGCAGTCTCTCCATGGGGCAGCTTCTCAAGGCTACCTTCCAATCATGCACCACTCCATCCTGCACCATCAGAGACCTCTGCACTCTCGGGACGATGACCCTTCACATGGATATGACACACTGAGCCTGGAGAGTTCTGATAGTCTGGACACCAGCGTGTCCACCGGGAATTCCGCCTGCTCCCCGGACAACATGTCCAGGTGGGTTCTTCTGCCTGCTCTATTCACTTTCTTCTTGTACTTGGACTATCCACTTCTTGTTCCTGGATTATCCATTTACTTCTGGCACTCTGCTTTTTCTCATACTCTTATTTGTTCCTTTAGTGCCAGTGGCCTAGACATGCTGAAGATTGAGGAAATGGAGAGGATGCTTCTGGAGGCCCATGCAGAGAGAGCGAGACTTGTAGAGTCCAGGGTGAGCCCGTCCACTGCTTCCTAAGATGTGTCCTCCATAAACTTGTGTGACGGGGCCCAGAGCAATGGTGCCTCAGTCTGTATATGTGTTATTTTTCACTGATGCTAACACTATTGCAGGAGCGTGAAGTTGAGGCACGAAAAAGAGCACTGGAAGATGAGAGGAGGAGAAGGAAAGAATTGGAGAAACGTCTTCAGGATGAAACTTCTCATAGGCAAAGGCTGATTGAGAAAGAGGTGAAAATGAGAGAGAAACATTTCTCACAGGTGAGAGCTTCAGCCTTTCTGTTGTCCATACTGTAGCACTTATCTAGAATGGATGCAAAAACTATACACCCCTGTTTAAAATGACAGGTTTTTGTCGTCCTGTTAAAAAAAAAAATCCATTGAGCAACAAACTGAAATCATTTTGAAAGGAAAAATTAAAAATAACAAAACTAAAATGTGGTTAAAAAAGTGTGAACACCCTCTTATGTTCGGGGATGTGGCTGTGTTCAGAATTAGCCAATAATCAAACAACCAACATAACAAAATAACTGAAAACTTCAGCGTGCATAACTACTCACACTCCTAAAGTCAGTACTTTGTAGAGCCTACTTTTGCGGCAATTATAGCTGCAAGTTGCGTTGGATAAATCTCTGAGTTTTCCACATCTTGCCACCTTGGATTTTTGCCCATTCCTCAAGGCAAAACTTCTCCAGCTCCTTCAAGTTAGATGATTTACTCTGCTGAACCGCAATCTTCAAGTCTGACCTCAGATTCTCAATTGGATCAAGGTCTGGGCTTTGACAAGACCACTCCAAAACATTTACACATTTCTCCTTAAACCACTCGAGTGTTGCTTTAGCAGGATGTTTTGGGCAGTGTCTTGTTGGAAGGTGAACGTCTGTCCTAGTCTCGAATTACTGACAGACTGAAACAGGTTTTGCTCAAGAATATCACTGTATTTCTCACCATCCATTTCCCCTTGACTCTGACCATATTCCTTGTCCCTGCTGCCGAAAAACATCCCCACACGCATAATGCTGCGACCACCATGTTTCACTGGGGATGGTGTTCTTGGGGTAATGAGCTGTGTTTGGCCCCAGATCTAGTGTCTACCCTGGTAGCCCAAAAGTTTAATTTTAGTCTCCTCTGACCACAGCACGTTCCTCCATACATTTTGGAAGTCTCCCACATGTCTTTTGGCAAACTCAAAACGAACCTTACAATTTTTGTGTGTAAGTAAAGGCTTTTTTTCTGTCCACTCTTTATTAAAGCCCATCTCTATGGAGTGTACGACTTATTGTGGTTCTATGGATAGGTACTTCAGTCTCTGCTTGGGAACTCTGCAGCTCCTTCAGGGTTATTTTTGGCCTCTGTGCTGCCTCTCTGAATAATGCTTTCTTTGTCGGGGCTAAGAGTTTTGGTGGGCGGCCCGCTCTTGGCAGGTTTGTTGTGGTACCATGTTTTATCCATATGATGATAATGGATATGATGGTGCTTCCGGGGGGTCATCAGAAATTTGGATGTTTTTTATAACTCAACCCTGACTTGTATTTCTCAAATACTTTGTCCCTGACTTGTTTGGAGATCTCCTTGGTCTCTCCATGGTGTTGTTTGGATAGTGGTGAATACTTTTGCAAGACACTGTACCTTCACTCCAGCAAAAGAATTTACTTCACCAGAAGATCAAAGTTTTGGAATGGCCAGACCTGAATCCAAGTGAAAATCTATGGGTTGACCTGGAGATGGTGCTGTACACAGGAGACACGCTCCTAATCTGACAGATTTTGAGCTACTGTAAGGAAGAATGGGCCTATTCTAGTGTTGCCAAGATGATAGACTTCTACACAAAAATACTGACTGCTGTCATAAATTCAATTGGCACTTGTATAAGGGTGTGCATATTTGTGAAACCACAGTATTTCAGTTCTTTATTTTTATTTTTGTACCCAAAAAGTTTTGCTGTTTCTCAATAAAGGTGGAAAAAGTTATGAAATGATTCTTCCTGGTTTGATTTTTTTTTTTTTTGCATGACCTAGTAATGTAACTTAACATGGGTGTAGAGACTTTTTTTTTTTAAATCGTCTGCATGAGTTGTGTTTCTGTAGCCATTGCTTTATTAACCTTCACCCCCCATTTGCTTTAAAGGCCCGACCTCTTACCCGTTACCTTCCTATTCGAAAAGAGGATTTTGACCTGCGCACTCACGTGGAGTCTTCAGGCCATGTTGTCGATGCTTGTTCTCACATCATTCTAACTGAAAAAATGTGTCGAGGCTTTCTCACCAAGATGGGGGGTAAAATCAAGTCCTGGAAGAAGCGCTGGTTTGTGTTTGATCGCCTGAAACGCACACTGTCCTATTATGTGGGTAAGTGGCCTCTTGTAGACGGTCTTATGGAAAATGCTGAATTGTCTACGCAACTCCAAGAAATGATTAACGGGAATAGTGTGGCCTCATAAGTAACTCTTTCCTGGCCATAAATGATCCCTTCACCCCTGACCCCTTTTGTCATCCATTTCCCTCCTATGTTTGGTGTTTTTAACCCCTAATGTATAACACAAAGGGCCAAGCACCTGTGACAGGTCCCTAAATATTAGTAAGTATAACCCGCCTAGGTCTGGTGCATATATCCATATATACCTGCACTGATGATTACTGGTGGTGACCATGCCTGCTGCCTCTCCTGCCCGACCACAAGCACCCCAGACATGTCCTCCTAGCCACAGTCTATGCGGTACTGACCATGCGCACGTGTTCAGCTGCTTTCCTGGATTATGGTGCACAGAATTAGGTCCCCTGGTTTGTCGCCCTAGAGATAATTTTTCGCACCCGGCCAGGTGCTGCATTTAGCGACTCAGCTGTCTATCCGGATTGCTCATAGCTTATTTGGGATGTCTGTCAAACAACTGGTGTCCTGCCACACGCAGAGGGGCATGCGTGCCAGTCCGGAACCGGGCATTTCTGCTGGTAGAGCGAGTGTCCATGCTGACTTCCACCATTGGGGCTCACTCCAATAAAAAGGTATTGCACCCTGACCAATATTCTTCAGTGATGCAGTGCAGGTCTGCGTATTGTTTCTCAGCTCTGTTCGGCACGAGAAAAAAATTGCAGCATGCTGAGATTTCAGATGGTATCCAATTTTTATAGATTCATTGCAATTCTGTAAGATGGGAAACTGTAAATGGTCCTGTAAAATATTAATGGCTGCTGAGTAAAAAAAAAGAAAAGGATTGCCTGCGGAATTGTCCCACTTTTCTGGATGAAAATCAGACTGATTTTTTTTTTTTTTTTTTAACACTCTTGTGATGCCAGCCTTAGATTGTGACTCTGACCCACTCTGCATAGAAAAGAAAGTTTACTCTGGGTACCGTCACATTTAGCGACGCTGCAGCGATCTAGACAACGATGCCGATCGCTGCAGCGTCGCTGTGTGGTCGCTGGAGAGCTGTCACACAGACAGCTCTCCAGCGACCAACGATGCCGAAGTCCCCAGGTAACCAGGGTAAACATCGGGTTACTGAGCGCAGGGCCGCGCTTAGTAACCCGATGTTTACCCTGGTTACCATTGTAAATGTAAAAAAAAAACACTACATACTTACATTCCAGTGTCTGGTCACGTCCCTCGCCTTCAGCTTTCCGCACTGACTGAGCGCCGGCCGGCCGTAAAGCAAAGCACAGAAATCGCAATCTACCGTATAATTTCTTTAGTGTGTCTTGCATTTGCTCTGACAGCTCGCTCCTTATTTTTTTTCTATCCTCACTATTACTCTCCTTGCAGACAAACATGAAGCAAAGCTGAAAGGAGTCATCTACTTCCAGGCTATAGAAGAAGTCTATTATGACCATCTCAGAAGTGCAGCCAAGGTAATGGGGACTGTTCACACTCTGCCATGCTCTCCACTCCGTTGGGGGTGAATGTAGGGTATAAGTAATGTCTTCTCTATTCCTACAGAAAAGAATTTTTAACCTCAGTCTGGCCTCTGTACGTATACTGCATCCCAAGCCATTCCTGTACTTGTCCACCTGACTGTGCTCCGATAATCCCAATGACAAGTGCACCCTAGAAATAACCCTGACCAGGACTTGTGTTGTCTGTGATGACGCTTTATAAGCACCTCACCTTCAGTTCTTAATATTAACCGCATGTGAATTGTTCTGATCACTTGCAGACACGTGTATGTGTGTGTTGCAGGCTTGTCCTCCGTGCTGCTGACGCTTGCTGCATACACTATATGTATTTCTATGGCACCAGCGATGCATGGATCTCCGGTGTGCTGTAAGTGCTGGTCTGACCCACGACTCATCGGGAACGAACAACGAATGAATACCCTCTCTTACTGACCTCGGGCTATCGTTATCTGTTTACGTCACATGTCACTATCTCTGCAGCCATTTCGGCTACAAGCCCCAGAGCCTTCTCAATGTTAAGTGCCCAATAAGCACTTTTTATGCTATAGTGGAACTTTTGGGGGAAATAAAGTGAAATAACAGGAAAATAATGTTTCTGCGATACTAACTGTACTTACCAAGATCCCCCAGATGGAATTTCCCCACATAGGACAAATTATAAATATATATATAATATATAAATATATATATATATATATATATATATATATATATATATATATATATATATATATACATACATACACAATGCAGACAATAACTCCGCTTTAATATGGTGCCATACAGAAAAAACTAACGAAAAAAAATCTGTTAACCGCACATGCATAGAAACATTTGATAGTCTTGTCCCCTTATGGCTAAAAATATCGTGGTCGTCAAGTGGCTAGGTTACATTTTACTGACTAGCTCTGTTATAAATTACTTTTTTATTCATTTTTTACTTGATATGATATGGAAATTGGCTCTCATCCAGAGGGAAGGAAGATGTCTCCAGTGTCATCTACTGGAGATTGTCCAAACCTTTAATAAGTGTTGGTACATGACTAAGGATATACTGTAAACTAAGCTAGAAAGATGTCTGTTGTGAATTCTGTGGCAGAGCTCCCTCCTGTGGTCACAAGTGGTACTTCTGCTGATTCTCTCTGTGAGCTTCCGTTGGTGGAGGAAAGTGGTACTGCGGCTTCTGAGTTTCCTTCCTCAGGTGATGTGGTGAAGTCGTTAGGTGCTGCTCTATTTAACTCCACCTAGTGCTTTGATCCTGGCCTCCAGTCAATGTTCTAGTATTGGACCTGTTTCCTCCTGGATCATTCCTGTGGCCTGCTGCTCTGCATAGCTAAGTTCCGCTTTGCTATTTTGTTTGCTGTTTTTTTTCTGTCCAGCTTGTCTATTTGTTTTTTCCTGCTTGCTGGAAGCTCTAGGACGCAGAGGGTGTACCTCCGTGCCGTTAGTTCGGTACGGAGGGTCTTTTTGCCCCCTTTGCGTGGTTTTTGTAGGGTTTTGTGTTGACCGCAAAGTTATCTTTCCTATCCTCGCTCTGTTCAGAAAGTCGGGCCTCACTTTGCTAAATCTATTTCATCTCTACGTTTGTCTTTTCATCTTAACTCACAGTCATTATATGTGGGGGCTGCCTTTTCCTTTGGGGTATTTCTCTGAGGCAAGGTAGGCTTATTTTCTATCTTCAGGCTAGCTAGTTTCTCAGGCTGTGCCGAGTTGAATAGGGAGCGTTAGGCGCAATCCACGGCTGCCTCTAGTGTGGTTGGAGAGGATTAGGGATTGCGGTCAGCAGAGTTCCCACGTCTCAGAGCTCGTTCTATGTTTTTGGGTTATTGTCAGGTCACTGTATGTGCTCTGACCTCTATGTCCATTGTGGTACTGAATTACCTTATCATAACAGATGTCCAAAAGCAAGTTATAGCAGTTGCAGACAGCAGTTCTAGGCCAGTGCCCCTTCTGTGCATATCTCGGGACTAGCTTGCATGAGCGAAGGGCCTTTGATGTTTGTCTATTGGGTTAGTGCGACCCCTTCTTCCAAGGAACACTCATTTCCTGATAGTTGCTTCCAATCACCAGATGAATGAACAAACGCTTGTTCGTCAAGTGAAATGATTTTTAAGCTGACTTAAACATTGCTCCTCAGCAGCACTCATCTGTCACAAGTGTCACCGATCAGCAAACAAGTCGCCAATCAGCGTTGTTCAATGCCTAAAGTCAGGTGGTGAAAACCCTGTGCTTATAGACACCACAGAGGCAGCTTTATTTCTTCAGGAGGAAAACCAATTTGCTTATCTTTTCTTCCACAGGAGCATTGTTTAGTCTCAAGTAGATGAAACTGGCACCAAACTTGGGGCATTTCAGCCCACAGAATGCTTTACACTTTTCCTTCAAAGTAGCTGTATGAAATGTTGTATTTTGCAGTGTGAGCTGTAGTTTTTATAGCAGCCGTATTAATTACATACAGTTAGGTCCGGAAATATTTGGACGTGAGCGAATCTCCACGATTTGGGTTCTGCAGGCCACAACAACTGAGAAGCAATTGAAGTGGAGACTTTCAGGTTTAAGTAAAGGAGTTAACCAAAAATATCCTGTGAAAGGTTTAGGCATTGCAGCCATTTTTCTACAAAGCCTCTTCATTTCATGAGCTCAAAAGTAATTGGCCAATTAACTTTACCATAAATAAAATGTTCATTTTTACTACTTTGAAGAGAATCCTTTGCAGGCAATGACATCCTGAAGTCTGGAAACCATGCACGTCGCTAAACACTGGAATTCCTCCCTTGTGATGCTTTGCCAGGGCTTTACTGCACCTGACTTCTGGCGTTTCTTGTTTGTGGGTCTTCCTGCTTTAACTTTTCTTAGATACTGAAACACCTACTTCTTGGAGACTGTTTTTCACTTGGTTGGATGTTGTGATGGGGTTTTTCATCACTGTGGGAAGTATTCTGTGATCATCCAACACTGTGTCTTTTGTGGATGTTCAGGCCTTTTTGAGTTCCCAAGCTCACTAGTTTGCTCGTCTTCTTCTTTTTTTTTTTTTTTTTTTTGCAGAATGTACCATACTGTTGATTTGGCCCTTGTAACATTTCTGCTCTCTCTGTGATGGATTACTTTTATGGTCTGTTTCTCTTCCATTGAGAGCTCCTTTGATCACAGCAACAGTTTCCATATGCAAATACTACACCTGGAATCGGCTCCAGACCTTTTACCTGCTTAAAGGTACCTTCACACTGAGCAACTTTAGAATGAGAACGACAGCGATCCGTGACGTTGCAGCGTCCTGGATAGCGATCTCGTTGTGTTTGACACGCAGCAGCGATCTGGATCCCGCTGTGCCATCGCTGGTTGGAGCTAGAAGTCCGGAACTTTATTTGGTCGTCAGGTCGGCGTTTATCGTCATGTTTGACAGCAAAAGCAACGATGCCAGCAATGGTTTTTCATGGAGCGAGCAACCAGCGAGAACGATAAGTACGTCACTGGATCGCTCCTGCATCGTTCTGCTGCTGCCGTGTTTGACGTCTTCTAGCGACCTAAACAGCGACGCTGCAGCGATCGGCTCGTTGTTTATATCGCTGCAGCGTACCTTAAGTGTTGATAGATTAATGGGTTGCATGGGCTATTGCCTCATTAAAGAGCTTTTGAAATAATTGTCCAATTACTTTCACTTCCGTTAAAAAGAGGAAGCTACATATTAAAAAGCTGTAATTCCTAAACCTTTTCTCCAATTAGGATGTGAATACCCTCAAATTAAGGCCACGTTCACATGCTCAGTATTTCGTCAATATTTTGCATGAGTATTTGTAGCCAAAACCAGGAGTGGAACAATCAGAGGAAAAGTATAATAGAGACATCTGCACCACTTCTGTATTTATCACCCACTCCTGGTTCTGGATTACAGATACTGAGGTAAAATCCTGGTAAAACCAGGAGTAGGTGATAAATCCAGAAGTGGTGACGTGTTTCTATTATACTTTCCCTCTGATTGTGCCACTCCTGGCTTTAGCTTATAAATACTGAGGTAAAATACTGATCAAATACTGAGTGTATGAACATGGCTAAACACTGAGAGTCTGCACTTTAAGCCCATATTGATTATATATCTGTACCTTGAATATGTTTTGGTAAACAGCTAAAATGCCAAAACTTGTGTCAGTGTCCAAATACTTCTGGAGCTAGCTGTACAATGTGCTGAGTGTGTTATACTAATATGTAAACTTCTACTTTACAGTCAAGATGATGTCAAAACTAGTGTTTAATACGCGTTTATCTGTAGTATTAACACAAATATAGGTCTCCAATAGTGATGAGCGAATATACTCGTTACTCGAGATTTCTTGAGCACGCTCGGGGGTCCTCTGAGTATTTTTTAGTGCTCGGAGATTTACTGTATTTTCTGGCGTATAAGACTACTTTTTAACCCCTGAAAATTCTCTCAAAAGTCGGGTGTCGTCTTATACGCCAGGTGTCGTCTCATAGGGCAGATGCGGAGTAATCTGCGGTCGCCGCATATTGTGGGGGGAGCGACCCCAATGACAAGGAGAGGGGGCACCTCACCGGGAAGGTGTAAGTGGAGCAGAGAAGGAGATAATAGGATACAAGGGCGAGCCAGATGAGTGAAAGAGGAGTGTTTTTCTAGGCACAGCATCGCTCTCTCTCTTTTTTGCATAACCCTGGCATCCCAGACGCTGACAGTTAGCTTCACTTACACCTTCCTGGTGAGGCGCTCCCTCACCTCGTCATCGGGACCACTTCCCCCCACTATATACGTCGACCGCAGATTGCTTCGCACCCACCCTATAAGACGACACCCGGCATATAAGACAACCCCCGACTTTTGAGAAGATTTTATATTTTAACTGGAAAAGTTGGGGGTCGTCTTATACACCCAGTCGTCTTATACGCCGGAAAATACGGTAGTTTTTATTACCTCAGCTGAATGATTTACATCTGTTAGCCAGCATAAGTACATGTGGGGATTCCCTAGCAACCAGGCAACCCCCACATGTACTTATGCTGGCTAACAGATGTAAATCATTCAGCTGCGGCAATAAAAACTAAATCTCCGAGCACTAAAAAATACTCGGAGATCACCCAAGCATGCTTGAGAAATTTCGAGCAACGAGTATATTCGCACATCACTAGTCTCCAACATACGTGTGTTTGTATGCGTATATACTGTAACTTTGCTCAATATAAACTTATTTTATAAATTATATATATATATATATATATGTATATATATATATATATATATATATATATATATATATATATATATATATATATACATATATATATATATATATATATATATATATATCAGCAGTACAATACCCATATTATTTTTATACTGCAGTTGACCTACTTGTATGGAGACTCGTTTTTTGGGGGGATTGAGTAATTTGGTCCATTTTTTGGCACATAGGACTTTTTGTCACTTCATATTACTGCTTTTGATGAGAGTTGAGGTCCATATGCACAGATATTGCTTCTCTGTACATGACACATCTGATACAGTATACCACCATTTTTTTTTTTAGTTTGTTCTAACAAAATTGGAGGCATGAAGAGGTACAGTAGAGGGACCCTGTGCCAGAATGGGAACCCTGTGCCAGAATGGGAACCCTGCTAAAGCTTCATACTAAATACAAGGTCAATACAGCCATGTGCCCGAGAATAAGTAATGTTCTATAAAGCAGTCAGCCTTATACACAGTGACTGCGGGCTGTGTACTAATGATTCTGTACCTACATATACATGTCAGTTCATGTTGATTCATATTTAACTGGGCATTATTAGTGTAGGAAAATGCCATATATTTGCCCTGCAGAATTAGTGTCTGCATTTTCTTGCGGAGGGTAGCCGCTTGTTCACAGGATGCCTTCACTTGCTGTGTACCAGTGTGAATTTGTCTCCTATACCCCTATTATTATATTCTGCATCTGGCTGAACAGAATATATGTAAAGGCCAGGTAGATATCCTGAAAGTCCTTGGATGTAATCCTTTCATCAGAAATCTTGAAAACTGAATATTGCCTTTACTCTTGTATGAACGTTCACCATGTGAAGGCCTGATTTCCTGGTTCCAGGAGGTAGAGGTCGGCAGAGTGAAACCCGCTGTTAGTCCAATTGTTTGACATTGCCTCTTGTCTGAATGAACATTTTTAAGATGCAATGTCACATGTGTGAGTCTGCTGTCATTGATCATCAGACTAGATGTGGGTGTGTTGTTTTGGTGACTGTCACAAGTGGAGTCATTTATGAACCAGACCCTGATGACATTCCTACCTTATTGTTAGAAAAATCTCTAACATTTCATTTGTAGGGTGCACATTTAGCAGGGGCAATAATGCAATTCTCTTTAGATTGTGGTTGGTTGTATTTACTAGTAGGCACACAGGTTACTTTACCAACGTTTACTGATAATTATGGTTGGGTAGACATAGAAGTGAAGATAACGACAGAGAAGACCCTGGTGGACCTATCTAGGCATGGACAAGATCGATCTTCCTACAGATCGTTCATCCATCAGGTCGCTATTGCTCGAGATCAAGCCGAAGGCCATTAAAAAGAGCACAACAATGCCTAGAAGTCAGTAAATTTTATGGATTTTTTTCTGTTATTCAGTCCTTCCATATCTACCGTGTCTTTTGGACTATAAGATGCAGCGGACCATAAGGCGCACTCCACATTTTGGGGTGGAAAATAGCAGAAAAAAGATTTTTATAAGATGGGGGTCCGTCTTATTGTCGAAATTTTAAGGTATCTTGCCTGAGAGCCGGCGGTGGTACAGTGGGGTCACAGAAGTCATGGTCTCTTCCTGAGGAAGCCGGCGTCGGCAGAAATAGGGCAATGCTGCAGTCTCGGGGTGCGATACTGCTGGCCCGGTGTCGGCGGTGAGGCAGAGCTGGAACAGGGTCCCATCCTCTAGATGCCGATGACAGCAGAGGTGTTGCGATGCGGCGGCGGGTGGCCCGGCGTGCACCTGAGCAGGGTCCATTTTTCAGGATGCTTGCGGCAGAAATGTGGGGCGCTGCGGCCTGGTGTCCACGGTGAGCAGAGTGCATCACCGGTTTCCCTGCGGCCATCTTCCTGATGCCGTGGGCCGCCGGAGGCTTCAGGAAAATGGCCACTGGAGGCCGCGTGTGCACAGATTGAGATCTCAGCAGCCATTTTCCTGAAGCCGGGTGCCGCTGAGATTTTAATCTGCGCACATGCGGCTTTCGGAGGCCATATTCCTGAAGCTTCCGGTGGCCCACAAATTAACCTACCCTTAAAATTATAGACTGTTCATGTCTTTGTCAATGGGCAATCTTACAAAATCAGCAAGGGATCAAATACTTATTTCCTGCACTGTATCTTCATTACTGGCTTTGAAATGACTTGGGCTCATTTGATGATGTGAAGTATTATTACAGTTACATAGTGAATACGGTTGAAAAAAGACTAAAGATCATCAAGTTCAACCGAGTGATGGGAAATAATAAAGGGACGGCATATAGGTACAATCATAATGCATGATCCAGTCCACCCAACAGTTCTTCTGCCCCTCCTTACTCCAATTGTCAATCCATTGGACCAAACATTCAGAACTTTACACATTTACATAATTATTTGTGATTTTTTTTCTTCTAAGAAAATAAGATCTAAGGCCTCTTTTGAAACCATGAATGGTTCCCACTGTGACCAGCTCCTGATGTAGACTCTTCCACAGAATGGTTCTCCTGGTAAAGAAGGCCGGTCTCCTCTGGAGATTGAACCTTTCTTTCTCCATCTCGAGATGGCTTTTGACAATAATTCTTGCAGGAACCATTTATGTGCTTGTACAGATTAATCTTCTGCCCCATTATCCATCTAGTAGTAAATGCAAACTGCACATATCAGCATGTACAGCAGCGTTACCTGTACCCGGTGTTGTTGAGTTATACCTGACACCTGTCCATCTGGGCACCAGCAGAGCATGTATGGTTTACTGGGCACTATACCAGCTAACACACGCATCATGAATTCTGCATGTACTGACTGCACTGGGTGTGAGTAACACGAGCACGGTGTATGACGCGGGCCGAGCACGGTGTATGACGCGGGCCCAGCACGGCGTATGATGCGGGCCCAGCCCAGGATGGTTGCATTGTGCTCTGTAGCTTGCATACAGAGGACGTTTCCATGCATTCAGCCTGGTGTGTGACTGTGAAGCATTGGCTCCATACCATTTCTGTGCACTGAACTCCTCTCTTGTCCTCTGTAGCAGATATCCGATTTTCTCTCTGTACCCCTGTTGAAGGAGGTGGGTGCGAGTGTGTTCACCGTGTTCTTTGTAGCTTACTGATTCACATTTACAGCTGGATTCTTGTGCAGAACCTTCTATTTCTATTATTACTATTTTTACCATTAACAAAATTTGTTTTCTCAAGAAAGAAAAGGTTACAATTTAACACCATAAAATGTAATACGTGTCATTTTTGTTTTTCTTTCAGAGTCCAAACCCTGCTTTAACCTTTTGTGTCAAAACTCATGATCGCCTATATTACATGGTGGCTCCTTCACCGGAGGCCATGCGGATTTGGATGGATGTCATTGTGACGGGAGCGGAGGGGTACACACAATTCATGAACTAATTCAGAGAACAGCTGCAGCCTCATTACTGTTACGCTTCTCAGGAACCACAGTGGAATTGAGAAAAAAAGTATACCATGTATTGTATTATTAAATGGACTATATATAATAAAACGATTACTTTTTATTGGTTTGTACATTCTTAAAGTAAGGTATTATCCATGTTGTCATAGATCAGGTTGTATCGTCTCACAGCTTGTCTGGAGAATTGTGTGCAGGTGCAGATATATATATATATATATATATATATATATATATATATATATATAATGTATATCTATCTCACAAATGGAAATCTGTTGAGCAAATTTCACAAGACGATGCCAGATTGGCTTTCAGACATGGAACGTTGCAGAGACCTGAGCACAATATACGTGTTACTATTGTATATGATGATCCCGGATGTGTTGATTTTCTGATAATGAAGTGTTCTTTTTGTGAACTCCATCTCACCGTGGAGTAACGTGGAATCTAGAAATGTATCCCATGTAATATGTAAATGGAAAACTGTTCGTGATCACTTGTATGTGCTAGGATGTGCCAAGGACAGAACGGATGGGCATCTTTCTGTAGACGGTAAAGATCCCTATGGATGTGCCTCTCCGCTGTAAACGGGCAACAAAGCGAGCTCTTGTATTGGCTCTGTGGTCCGTTTATACACACTTTGCCATTCTACTTATTTCAGTTTTTGCCATTTGTTATTATGAAATGAAAAGCAGGGTACAAATATAATGATGTGCCTTCAAGGTAGCAAGGGCAAAAGCCTCAATCAGGACGTGACGGTACCAGCGCTATTCTGTTTCCGTATCCGTGCAGCTGTAGACTATGTGGTTACTTTTCAGTTGGTTTTATTAATAGAAAAATAGATATTTTTTTTTTGTTTGTTTTTTAGGCTTGTACCAATTTAAAGATCTGAATGGGGTTAAAATGCCGTTTTATATCTGTATATTTTTAATACCTAATTATTTTTTAATCTGAATTCCTGTGTTACAGTAATACAGTCTCTTATGTGACAAGCAGACCATGTGGATGACTCATGGCAGCAACAGATGCATATATAAATATATATATTATATTATTACCAAGGACACCTTTTGTTGTGTTAATCCTTTATACCACTTGTGCCTTTATCTTGTATTCAGTTAAACAGAAACCTTTCAATGTACTTTGCATATGTAGCATCCAAATCACTAATCAGCTGAAAGGGAACCGCTCGCCAGGCTTTTCTGCCCTTTCTGAGGATAGCCTAAAGTTGTGCCACACAGCCTGATCCCAGCGCTGGGAGCTTTACAATACTCAGTGGGTGATATGAAGTCCCGGATTATCTCCTGCTGCACTAGTCCAGACCTCCCCATTAGGGCTCATTCACACGTCAGTCGGTCTGATCAGAGTTTGATCCTAGTGTCAGCTATTTTTATAGTATGTGAAGAAATTAAAAAAGAAAAAAAAAAGTTTCTCCATTCTGTCAGTTCATGAAAATTGGACTGTACTCTAATGTCATCTGAGTGCAGTCCAAGTTTTTTTCATGGGTCCATTGACTTGCATTGATAATGTTGATCTGACCCTCACATGTCAATGCAATTTTCTTTTTGTGAAGAATCACAGACATGTCAATGGCTGCACAGACTATCACAGGTATGATTGCAATCTGTGAACATCAGATGGTGCTTGTACATGAAAATCGGACGTCTGAGTGAGCTCTTGGGGGTGTGCACTGTGCAGTCCCCAATATCTGAATTTTTTCCCTGTGCAAAGTATAGGAAGGAAGTTGTCAATCAGCAGCGGGAGGCTGGTGGAGTCACACATTGCTCGGCCCCCTCTGGATTTGTGAATAGTACCGCGTTACTGCTTTCTGCCGCCCTCAGATAAGGCAGTGTAACCTGGGACAGATTTATTTATCGAGCAAGGCAATATTGCTTTTTTTGCTTCCTTTTTGTTTGTTTTTTTCTGGTTAGTGTTGGCTCCCTGGTGGGCCAGAGTGATCACAGAATGTCGGTACGCAGTATGATGTGTATCGGAGGATGGACATGTGAACACCTGTATCATATTGACAAGTCATCTGGAATCCTTGTATCCCATATTTATGCCCCGTCCTAATCATATCACATTTATTCCTAAATAAAGGGAGGTGACCAAAAGTCTATTGTGATTCGTCATTTTTCTAAGTGCTAAAAGCAGTTAGCATGTTGTCGCCTTGCTCTTGTGTGTGTCGTCCACTGTGCCCCATTAACCCCGCATTGTAGAGTTTGATAAATGGAGCAGTGGGCAGTGCTAGTATTCCTAATAAACGATGGACCCCCATTTATAGGCCAGTGGGGTGTATCGTGTAGCTAATCCAACATTGCACTGCAAAAAGAAAGCTGCATGGCAGGTGTGAGCAGGGCAGAAAATGTTGCCACGACCTGGCGGTGCGGCCGACTGCAGCGTGCAAGCAAATTCCCACCAACAAATTGCTAGCACATGATGGAATAAAGCCTATTTACCACCATATTTACCTGCCTTATGTCCACACTGACAATATTATCGCCTTCTTCTTCAATCCTTTACAGACAAGGACATTTTTTGTTTTTACATTCACCCTCTTTTAAGAGCCATTACTTTTTTATTTTTTCCCGTGCACATAGATGTGCAAGCTTGTTTTTGTGGAACAAATAGCAGTTTTATATGGCACCATTCATTTTGCCATTTAATGTATTGTAATACTGGAAAACAATCGAAGGGTGAAAAAATGCAATTCGCCATTGTCTTTTAGGATTTGTTTTTACAGTGTTCATTCTGCTGTAAGGGACCTGGTAACATGATTGTCCAAGTCAGTCCCATTACATCAGGACCAAGCAGGCATCAACTTTTGTTTCTCCGTTTAAAGAAAAACAAAGTAGTTATCCTCTTAAAGGGACACTGTCACCTGGATTTGGAGGGAACAATCTTCAGCCATGGAGGCGGGGTTTTTGGGTGTTTGATTCACCCTTTCCTTACCCGCTGGCTGCAATATTAGATTGAAGTTCATTCTCTGTCCTCCGTAGTACACACCTGCGCAAGGAAAGATTGCCTTGTGCAGGCATGTACTATGGAGGACAGAGAATGAACTTCAATCCAATATTGCAGCCAGCGGGTAAGGAAAGGGTGAATCAAAAACCCCGCCTCCATGGCTGAAGATTGTTCCCTCCAAATTCAGGTGACAGTCCCTTTAACATATAGAAGTTATTCTATTATATGGCACTGCGTACTGTAGCAGAGCCGGGTAAGATTTTATTTATATGCTCCTACCTAACTTTTTACTAGAACAAAAGCCTATGTTCACTAGGTGTGTCAGTCTGCTGGATGGAACCGTGTCGAAGGCGACTGCTGGTGAGTAACCTGATTGGAGGCTGCATGGGTCAGCTAGGAAAGCTGAGCAGTCTGTGTGATGGAGCTGCAGAGGACCATGTGGAAGGTGCAGCCTGTTCACTTCTGTTTGATGTTAGGAGCTTCTTGAGGCTGAAGGGGATATGGATACTGGTGGGATTGTGCTTCTGTGTATGAGGTTTGGAGTCCATTATGGGAGAATGAACTGCAACCTGTTGGATGAGCCCACACTGACATGTGCCCTGCTAAATGAACTGTCTTTTTTTTCTGTTTTGTGCCCAGAAGAGGCTGTGTTTGGTTTTGAATTCCTTGGAGTTTTATGAAAGCTATAAAACGGCACCTCTTTAGACTAAACCACATTGCCTGTGTGAACAGTACCTAATGCCTACCTGAGAACGTGAATCCATACAGTACTTACAATTGCTCGTTTTGCCTTTCTACCCAGCTAATTCTTCTGTTTTCTCTGCTCTATATAGGAACAGGAAGTCTATTGTCCCTGCATTTATCATTCCCCTCTTCAATTCCTGACTCAGCTGCTCCCTCCTCCTCCCTGCCAGGGAGTTTTGCAGTGACTCAGGAGTCATACAGAGAAAATGGACCTCCAGTTTCTACATAGAGCTTAGGACTGAGTTTGTCAGTTATTAATCACGTGATGTCATAGATATAATGGAAAAGGGTAGAATTAGCTGGGTAGAAAGGCAAAATGAGCAATTGTAAGTACACAGTGCTATATAATATTAAGATTGCAATATAGTTAGGGTATGTGCACACGATGCAGAAAACGCTGCGGATCTGCAGGGTTTCTGCAGCTCGGATCCGCAGCAGTTTCCCATGAGTTTACAGTACAATGTAAACCTATGGGAAACAAAAAGCGCTGTGCACATGCGGAAAAAAACGTGCGGAAACGCAGCGGTTTACATTCCGCGCATGTCACTTCTTTCTGCGGATTCCGCAACGGTTTTACAGCTGCTCCCATAGAAAACCGCAGTTGTAAAACCACAGTGAAATCCGCAGAAAAACCGCGGTAAATCCGTGATAAATCTGCAGCAAAAACGCAGTGTTTTTGCCCTGCAGATTTATCAAATCTGCTGCGGAAAAATCCGCAGTGGACAAGAATATGTGTACACATAGCCTTAGAGGATAAAAAAAAAATCTATTAAAAAAAAAACCAAAACTTTATTTTTTTGCTTTTTGTCGCTATTTTCAGACACCTGTCACATTTTTATTTTTCTGTTGACTGTACAGATTGAGGGCTTTCCTTTTGCACGGTGATTTGTCATTTTTATTTTGTGTACATGCAAAGGTTTAATTTCTTATAACATTTCTTTGTGCTGACTAAAAAAACAAGCAATTCTGGCATTTAAATTTTTTGTCTCTTTATGGCATTTCCATATTTTAATAGATTGGGCTTTTACAAATGTGGCAATACCAAATATACATTTTTTCCTTTATTTTGCTAAATAAAGTGGAGAGATTTTAACTTTTTATTCTTTTTTTATTTCTTAGACTATTTTTCAACTTCTTGTACGTGTCAAGAAATGGCAAATGCATGTCTATTTCACAGGTTTTTTTATTGCTATTTTTTTTACTATCACAAAGTTTAGCGAAAAAAACAGAGAAAAAGAAAAACATTTTAAATTGTGTTTATTTTTTCGACTGGGACAGGGCTAGAAAGAGCAATTTGGTCTGGCATTGTTTTTTATTGTTTTTTCTATTTATTTCTTCATGTATTTTTTTCACACTGTTCCACCATAAGATCTTTAAAAAAAAAACATTTGAAGGGCTTTCTATTATTACAAGATTTTAATTACGGATTGTCCTGTAACTGGGCCAGGTATATTAGCCCCTATTAGGCTAAGGTCACACCAGCGTATATTCTCTCATCTGAGAGTATTAGGTCAATTTATGCTAATCACTCTCTGATCACAGTTTGACTATAGTGTGCTGCGATTCTCTTGGATGAGAAGATGGAGAATTTTTTATTTTTTTACATCTTCATTCCATCAAAATCGGACAGCACTCAGAGTGCGATCCGAATATCTATCTGTTTTGTCAGATCACACACGCACCAAATATATGGCCATGTGCACAAGCCCTTAGAATGGTAAGTCAGCCTCCTGGCTGCATAACAGAGCTGACTGGGTCTCCTAGAAAGCAGCAGCTCATGATCCCCTCCACACCCTGCGATCACATGATTACTGGGTCTGGAGAGGAGGCACTATCAGTGTTTTCCAATCTGTATACACAATGCTTGTTCAACATTGTGAACTCAGCAGTTGGGAAGCCAAATATAATAATCATTTCTGTCTTCACTGTGATGAGTCTGGTTGTGTCTGACTGGCTACCCACCTCCACAATCCCTTGCAAGCAGCTTAAAACGTCAGTGCAGAGTAAAGTGTGGACAGCCCAGACATTTATAGTTTGTGAGTGGTCTTGAAGTAGTTAAACTCAAGAAACAAGAGTGAAAGCCTGTGTCATTCAGCTAGAGTAAAGTGCATCTGGATGGCAACACCCATTTTATTGACAAAAGGGAAAATGAACATGAATTTAGTAAATATGTGCAAATGAGTGTCCCAAGTACGGTATATACATTAAATTAAATAAGTATTTGATCCCTTGCTGAATTTATAAGTTTTCCCACTGATAAAGACATATACAGTCTATAATTTCAAGGGTAGGTTAATTTTAACATTGAGAGATAGAATATCAAAAATAAAATCCAGAAAATCACATTGTATAAATTTATATGCATTTTGCAGTGAGAAATAAGTATTTGATCCCCTACCAACCATTAAAGAGTTCTGGCTCCTACAGACCAGTTAGACTCCTAATCAACTCGTTACCTGCATTAAAGACAGCTGTCTTACATAGTCACCTTTATAAAAGACTCCTGTCCAGACTCAGTCAGTCGGTCTCTAACCTCTTGCCCATGGTGTAGACCAAAGAGCTTTGTAAGGATGTTGGACAAGATCATAGACCTGCACAAAGCTGCTTTGGGCTACAAAACCATAAGTGAGATGCTGAGTGAGAAGGAGACAACTGTTGGTGCACTAGTAAGAAAATGGAAGAAATACAAAATGACTGTCAATCAACATCGATCTGGGGCACCATGGAAAATCTCACCTCGTGGGGTACCCTTGATCATGAGGAACGTGAGAGATCAGCCTAAAACTACACGGGGGGAACTTGTTAATAGTCTCAAGGCAGCTGGGACCACAGTCACCAAGAAAACCATTGGTAACACATTATGCCGTAAAGGTTTAAAATCCTGCAGTGCCCGCAATGGCCCCCTGCTCAAGAAGGCACATATGCAGGCCCGTCTGAAGTTTGCCAATGAACACCTGGATGATTCTGTGAGTGACTGGGAGAAGGTGCTGTGGATGAGACAAAAATTTAGGTCTTTGGCATTAACTTAACTGGCCATGTTTAGAGGAAAAGAAATGCTGTCTATGACCCAAAGAACACCGTCCTCATTGTCAAGCATGGAGGTGGAAATTTTGTTTTGGGGGTGTTTCTCTGCTTAGAGCACAAGACTACTTCGCATCAATGGGAGAATGGATGGAGCCATGTACCTTAAATTCCTGAGTGACAACCTCCTTCCCTCCGTCAGGACATTAAAAATGGGTCTTTGCTGGGTCTTCCAGCAAGATAATGACCCAAAACATACAGCCAAGGCAACAAAGGAGTGGCTCAAAAAGAAGCACATTAAGGTCATGGAGTGGCCTAGCCAGTCTCCAGACCTTAATCCCATGGAAAACTTATGGAGGGCATTGAAGCTCTGAGTTGCCAAGCGACAGCCTCAAAATCTTAATGATTTAGAGATGATGTGCAAAGAGGAGTGGACCAAAATTCCTCCAGACCTGTGCGCAAACCTCATCATCAACTACAAAAAACGTCTGTCTGCTTTGCTTGCCAACAAGGGTTTTGCCACCAATTATTAAGTCTTGTTTGCCAGAGGGATCAAATACTTATTTCCCACTGCAAAAATGCAAATACATTTTTATATAATTTATGCAATGTGTTTTTTCTGGATTTTATTTTTGATATTCGATCTCTCAGGCTGCCGTCACGCTAGCAGTATTTGGTCAGTATTTTACATCAGTATTTGTAAGCCAAAACCAGGAGTGGGTGATAAATGCAGAAGTGGTGAATATGTTTCTATTATACTTTTCCTCTAATTGTCCCACTCCTGGTTTTGGCTTACAAATACTGATGTTAAATACTGACCAAATACTGCTAGTGTGACGGCAGCCTCAATGTTAAAATTAACCTACCCTTAAAATTATAGACTGTTCATGTCTTTGTCAGTGGGCAAACTTACAAAATCAGCAAGGGATCAAATAAATATTTAATTCACTGTAGAAATATACAATTTTCAGTGTAATAGTGTCCACATGTTATATGACAATAGTTGAGGTTTCATGGATCACTATAATTTCAGTCTCTTCCTGATTTTCAAGTTGATTAGAGAATTTCCACCCAGGGTCGAGACAGCTGAAAGTGTAAGAGGGTGAACTGTAGTCCCACTGAGAGGGCACTAGGACCCTGTGGTTTTTGCCTATTGCAGAAGAGAACAGACCGTGCAAAACTCCCAGAGACAATGTGTGCTGCTGGGTGGGGTCTAGTGTCTCGGGTGTAAAGTGAAACTAGGAAGTGAGAGCTGAGAGAGAAAAAGGCGGGAAGCAAAGGCAGAAGCTGCTGTGATATCTTAAAGAGAGACTGTGTGTGGATTTACTGCAAGTGTTTTTGGAGGAAAAGAAGCTTTTGAGAGACTTTTTGTTGCTAACGTTCCCCTGGAGAAGAATTAACCTTTTGTTTAACTCTGTGAGAGACTTGTGTGGCTAACGTTTCCTGGAGAGGAGTTAACCCTTTATTTAACAAAAGACTGAGACTTTACTAAGAACCCAGTACGTATTTGGAAGTCTGTGGATTCCCTGTGCATTGAGTGGAGAACCAAGTCTGGACAGACTGCTGATACAGAGACGGACGGATTGTCGTGGAAGCATTCCTAGGAGCTACAGAAGCAGAGACAACATCGTGAGACCACTAACTAAGTCCCCGGCGTTTGGGCTCGGCATCGGCCGACAAGACAAGAAGAGCTTGCTGTAACTTATTGGCGCTGAAAATATGAACTGGCTGCAGCCTGTGCGGATTCCTGCCTGAGAGGAAATCCATCTCAGGATACGGTACCATAGTTATAGATACCCGGGTATCTCTGCTCAGAGTGTTAAGTTGTTACTTTAGAGGTGTATCTTATATTAGAGTTGTGTAAGTTATACTCAGTGTGCCATTCCAGGGGCTCCCTTGATAACACTACATTCAATTTACACTTGTTCCTGTTTTTAGTTGCCTGTTAGGTAAATTTCTTACTAGTCTGTTGTAGTACACAGTTCTCAGGAGACCTTTGAGTGGCACAGTGATTTCAGCTGCTGCTGAATTAGTGTATCTTTGGGGTGCATCTGTCTTAATATTCTCCATATTACCTTGATTATTTTGCCTTTGAGTAAATACCGTTGGAGATTTCTGCCTTGGTCTTGGTTTGTGACTCACTGGATCTTATTCGGACCTCTGGTCATTACATTTTTGGCGTAGTCGGCAGGATCCAGTGTTTGTCATGGATGAGGGCGATGGTGGAAATGACCCCGCTGTATCCGCATCCTCCTCGGGGGTTGGGGTTCCCCTGGCAGCCGCGGCGACTTCGGGAGGGTATGTGCCTGTAGGAGCTTTACTTCAGCACATGCCGAAATACGATGGGCGCAATATGGCGTTGCAAGATTGGGCTGAGAGAATCCGGAGTATTCTGCGCATGTGTAATTTGACCCCCGCGTTACGCGCTGAGCTGGCATTAAATGCACTGGAGGGTGATATTAGGCGTATGGTGATGGTGCGCCCAGAATCAGAGAGGGATACATTAGAAAAGATTTTGGAACTGTTAGAGGGGAGTTTGGGGGGCCGAGCGCGCGTGGCCCAGCTTCGGTCCCTATTCTTTAATCGTCCCCAGAGAGAGTGTGAGTCCCTGATGCAGTACTCTAATATTTTGCAAGAGATGTTGAATGAGATGCAGCGACTAGACCCGGGGGCCATGGGGGCATTCCGGGAGGTAGACCGCTTGCTCCGGGACCAATTCATCACCGGTGTAGCCAATAGACTTCTCCGGGACAAACTGTTGGAAATGGCCCGGGTTGCACCAGAGTTATCTTTCTGGCAGATTTACCGAGCTGCAGTGGAAAGGGAAGAGAAATCGGCCTATGTTCCCGAGGGGTCAGTGAACAGTGCCCAGCTGGAGGAAGGTGTGTCATCAGGGTCGGGGGGAGAGGGGCTGGTAAGCGTGGTACAAGCTCTGCGTGCTGAGGTGAAGGAGTTGAAGCTGAAATTGTCTCAACTGACAGTTGATCCCGCCTCTACCCCCTCGCGGGAACCTCCTGCCTCACCCCCTGGAACGGTGACCCCGCAAATGGCCAGGTCGTCCTATCAGAATGAGTCAAGCCCTCGCCCACGAGGAACAATCACCTGCTGGAAGTGTGGCCGCCAGGGACACATCTCGCGTTACTGCCGGGCGCTTACAGCCCCAGAAACCCCGTCGCCGGCTTTAAACTTCCGGCCGCTGCCATGAGAGGGCAAGCAGCAGCGGCCCCACCCACACAAAGCCCTCGACGGAATGAACAAGATTTGTTTGCATGTAGTCCAGTGATAGAAGCAGAGTTTGAAGGGCGGAAGATGAGGTGCTTGGTTGACACGGGATCCGAATGTACTATAATGCCTCTAGAAGTATATGAGAGATACTTCAGTCGACTAGTGATTCCAGAGGATGGCCGAGTGATACGACTGACCGCCGCAAATAATGGTCAATTGTCAGTAAAAGGAATCGTGTGGATGCAACTAAAAATGTTTGGTCAAGAGCTGGGGCAGAAAGGGGTAGTACTGGTGGATCACCCCCCTAGAAGAGGGATGGAAGTGACGCTCGGAATGAACGTGCTGCGAGATTTGAATCACCAGATGTATGCCAGTGAAGGACCCCGATACTGGGCCCGTGCGACAAGACACCGACCCACACAGAGAATTCTACACCGTCTAGTGCTGAGTTGCGACTTGCTGAAAAGTGCGGTCCCAGGTGGCCGGGTGGGCCGGGTCCGAGTGACTTCGAAGGCCCCGATCCTGCTGGGACC
Organism: Ranitomeya imitator; assembly: GCF_032444005.1. NCBI lineage: Eukaryota > Metazoa > Chordata > Amphibia > Anura > Dendrobatidae > Ranitomeya > Ranitomeya imitator. The sequence goes on along the minus strand of NC_091291.1, from coordinate 71,902,189 downwards.
CAGACAAGAGGAACTCTTAATGCTGCCTGTGGGAGCTGCACAGAGATTGAATGGGCTTGAAGTGCTACTTGAGCCCGTCCGAGAGGGTTCCTCATTTGCCAAGGTACATGTGGCCCGTTCTTTGGCGATTGTGAAGAATGGACGAGTACCGGTCCGATGCATCAATGTTTTAGATGAAGCTGTTGCAATTCCCGCTGGGACCATACTGGCTGAACTGTTCGTGCCGGCAGAGAAGGTGCCGGAAAATGCAGGGTTCGTATTGCGACCAGACCAACAGTCATCCTGGACATTCGCGGTCGAGGTAGGCCGGACTGAACCTCCTACGGAGGAATGGAATGTTCATGTGATCATGGAGCAGATGGGAGTGGATCGGGAGAAGCTGACCCCCGTGCAGTTGGAGCAGTTGGAGAGAGTTTTGTGGGAACATCAAGAGACCTTTTCCCGACATGGAGAGGACTTCGGGTGTACCCAGACGATTGAGCATGAGATTCCAACGGGGGATACTCCACCCATTAGAGAAAGATATCGCCAAATTCCTCCGGCGCTCTATCAAGAGGTGAAGAGCATGGTGGCCAGTATGCTGGACAACCAAGTGATCCGAGAGAGCCGGAGTCCCTGGGCGGCCCCTGTAGTCTTGGTCCGCAAGAAGGATGGGACACTCCGATTTTGTGTGGACTATCGGAAATTGAATGCCCACACCGTACGGGACGCATATCCTTTACCCCGTATTGAAGAATCCCTGTCGGCCCTGGGTCGGGCCAAGTATTTCTCAACGTTGGATTTGGCAAGCGGGTACTGGCAGGTCCCAATGGCTGAAAAAGATCGGGCCAAGACGGCGTTTGTATTGCCAATGGGGCTCTTTGAGTTCAACCGGATGCCCTTTGGCCTCGCTACCGCCCCGGGAACCTTCCAACGCCTGATGGAACATTGCTTGGGTGATCTAAATTTTGAATCAGTCCTGATATATTTGGACGACATTGTGGTGTTCGGAACCTCATTTGAAGATCATCTGGAGAAGCTGCGTCAAGTTCTCCGGCGGCTCAAGAGCTACGGCCTGAAAATAAAGCCAAAAAAATGTCAGCTGTTACGAAACCAGATTGAATATTTGGGGCATCTGGTGACCCCGGACGGGGTACTACCTTTAGCCAGTAAGATTAAGGCGGTACAAGAGTGGCCACCTCCTTGTGACCTGCGAGAAGTGCGGGCCTTCCTGGGCCTAGCAGGATACTATCGGCGGTTTGTGCCTAAATTCTCACAAGTGGTGAGTCCCTTGAATGAACTTTTGAGAGGGACAGCGCTGGGTCCTCGAAATCGCCCCATTCCATGGGGGCCCCTACAGAAAAAGGCATTTGATGGAGTGAAAACCGCCCTAACGAGTGCCCCATTGCTGGCCTACGCCCGGTTTGACACCCCTTTTTTGTTGTATACCGATGGTAGTCTTCATGGGTTGGGGGCAGTACTAGCACAGGTGCAGGATGGCCGAGAACGAGTGATTTCTTATGGCAGCAGATCTTTAAGAGACTCCGAGCGAAATCCGGCTAACTACAGCTCATTCCGTCTGGAATTGCTGGCCCTGGTGTGGGCAATGACAGAACGCTTCGCCGAGTATCTAACAGGAGCTGAGGTGCTAGTCATGACAGATAACAACCCGCTAGCTCACTTAGAGAATGCAAAACTGGGGGCGTTGGAGCAGCGGTGGGTCGCCAGACTGGCCAAGTTCAATTACCGCATTAAATTTCGCTCTGGTCGAGAGAACGGCAATGCAGATGCATTGTCAAGAGTGCCCCTTGGGTCATCCGGGGAAGATGTTGATGAACAACTTGAGGATACTGAAACTCCAGCTTTGGGGCAAATACCTATCTTCCAAAGTGTGGTACACTCAAGTGGGGTGGCCACCGGGATGCCCTGTGTCCTGGGTAAAACACCCTCAGATTGGACAAGAGTCCAGGATGAGTGTCCGGACGTTGCACTTGTGCGCCGTTGGGTACAAAACAAGGCCTGGCCCAGTGCAGAGGACAAGGCTCAGTTGTCCATGGAAGGAATGAAACTCCTTCGACAATGGGATAAATTGTGTGTGGAACAAGGTCTTTTGTATCGTAAGGTGTACCTGCCATCGGAGCTGCAGCATCGGTACCAACTGATAATTCCTGTGGGGATGGGGCCGGTGGTCGCTCGTGAGGCGCATGAGAAGGGGGCCCATTTTGGAAGTGAAAAGACACTTCAGTGGTTGCAGCGAGTCCTCTACTGCCCTGAGTTGGGAGGGATGGTGGCCGACGCGTGTCGGCAGTGCCGAATTTGTGGGCTCAACAAAAGCCCTGAGCAGCGGGCTCCCACACAGTCTATTAAGACTTCAGCTCCACTGGAACTACTCATGATTGACTACGTGTTGATAGGGTACTCTACATCAGGGTACTCCTACTGCCTGGTGATGACAGATCACTTTACCAAGTATGCTGTAGCGGTGCCGACAAGAGATCAGACGGCCAAGTCGGCGGCTGAGGCAGTGTGCCGACATTTCTTCCAAGTGTTCGGGTGTCCGCAGAGAATACATTCAGATCAAGGGGCCTGCTTTCAGGGAACGCTGATGAAAGAGTTGCACCAGCTCTATGGTATCGAGCAGTCGAGAACAACGCCTTACCACCCTCAGGGTAACGGGGCGTGTGAGCGTTTTAATCGGACCCTGTTGCAAATGTTGAGGTCCTTAGAGAGTCAGCAACAGACATGCTGGCCTGAGTATCTCCCCGAATTGATGTGGGCTTACAATAACAGGGTGCACAGTACTACTGGTTACTCACCACACATGTTGATGTTTGGTAGACCTGGCCGAGACATTGAGGATTTGAGCATGCCAGATCCCTCCTCCGCCCCCCTTCGGACTGCATCCGAGTGGGTACGAGAGCATCGGCGGCGGTTGAGGGTGGTGCATCAGGTGGTGGGTGACCGCCTTCGCCAGGTGGTCCATAAGGACACGCGACCTGTACAAACAGAGCTGTTCTCTCCGGGAGACAGAGTGTTGGTGAGGACAAAACGACGGTCAGGAAAGCTGAGTGACCGATGGGAGGCGATACCGTATCTGATAAAAAAACAGGTGAACCCTGAGATTCCAGTGTACGAGGTCGAACCGGTGGGGACAGGGGGGCCAACCCGTAATTTGCATCGTAACATGTTACAGCGGTGCTGGTTTGAAGATTCGGCGCCTACCCCCCTAGAGCCAGAGGCCATGTTTCAAGGGGCGGAAGCTCTGAATGATCTTGAGTTTGATGGTGTGCTTACTCCTGCGCCTGCTTATTTGCCCCCTGTGACCGATCTGGCCTCGGGTGATGAGAATGTTGGGGATATGGAGGATGTTGTTGAGGAGAGTGCATCAGGTCAACTGCTTGGTCCTGACGCTGTATCACAGGACATCGAGCCGCAGGAGGAGACAACTCCACTTACGCCCACTGACACGACCATGGAAGAGACTCTAGCTCCCTCTAAGGTCGCACCTGTTGATGTAGGACTCAGGAGAACTACACGATCTACGGCAGGAATACCGCCTCAGCGATATGCTCAAGATGAATTTGAGTGGGAAGGTATGTCGAGGACGCCAACCTCTAGTGGGGTGGCATGTAAGAGGGTGAACTGTAGTCCCACTGAGAGGGCACTAGGACCCTGTGGTTTTTGCCTATTGCAGAAGAGAACAGACCGTGCAAAACTCCCAGAGACAATGTGTGCTGCTGGGTGGGGTCTAGTGTCTCGGGTGTAAAGTGAAACTAGGAAGTGAGAGCTGAGAGAGAAAAAGGCGGGAAGCAAAGGCAGAAGCTGCTGTGATATCTTAAAGAGAGACTGTGTGTGGATTTACTGCAAGTGTTTTTGGAGGAAAAGAAGCTTTTGAGAGACTTTTTGTTGCTAACGTTCCCCTGGAGAAGAATTAACCTTTTGTTTAACTCTGTGAGAGACTTGTGTGGCTAACGTTTCCTGGAGAGGAGTTAACCCTTTATTTAACAAAAGACTGAGACTTTACTAAGAACCCAGTACGTATTTGGAAGTCTGTGGATTCCCTGTGCATTGAGTGGAGAACCAAGTCTGGACAGACTGCTGATACAGAGACGGACGGATTGTCGTGGAAGCATTCCTAGGAGCTACAGAAGCAGAGACAACATCGTGAGACCACTAACTAAGTCCCCGGCGTTTGGGCTCGGCATCGGCCGACAAGACAAGAAGAGCTTGCTGTAACTTATTGGCGCTGAAAATATGAACTGGCTGCAGCCTGTGCGGATTCCTGCCTGAGAGGAAATCCATCTCAGGATACGGTACCATAGTTATAGATACCCGGGTATCTCTGCTCAGAGTGTTAAGTTGTTACTTTAGAGGTGTATCTTATATTAGAGTTGTGTAAGTTATACTCAGTGTGCCATTCCAGGGGCTCCCTTGATAACACTACATTCAATTTACACTTGTTCCTGTTTTTAGTTGCCTGTTAGGTAAATTTCTTACTAGTCTGTTGTAGTACACAGTTCTCAGGAGACCTTTGAGTGGCACAGTGATTTCAGCTGCTGCTGAATTAGTGTATCTTTGGGGTGCATCTGTCTTAATATTCTCCATATTACCTTGATTATTTTGCCTTTGAGTAAATACCGTTGGAGATTTCTGCCTTGGTCTTGGTTTGTGACTCACTGGATCTTATTCGGACCTCTGGTCATTACAAAAGCATCTTAAAGAAAACACAGATAAACAAGTTTTATCAAGAGATGGCAAGTTATTACAATTCTAGTTATGGAAATCTATACATTTTCTGAAAAATAATTATTTCAGCCGATCTTACATTCTTGGCATCTGATGCAGCCTCTGTTTTCATGAAAAGGGTCGGTAACTTTATGACTAATGAGCAACTTGCTAGTGTCCAGAATGACACTAAAGCCAAGTTTTTCCAAATCTGGGACTCATGGATAGCACATGCTTATCTGCAGTTGTCAAATGCCAGTCTTTCTTTTGGCTAATTATGTAGCATAAGCCCACCCAGACATTAGACTAATGACGGCTGAACTCTCTGATGTTGATGCGTTCGGCAGACAGTCTAATCTGTATTGAGGTCTCGGATAACTGATCAGGGGTGATGTCTACTGGGCATCTCTGATTTTGACTTGGCTCATCTCCAGGTGAACAAAGAGATTCTATCGCCAGACGTATCTGACTTTCTCATAGAGGACAGAGGAGTGCTTGGCCGAATGAGATAAGTGCCAGACGAAAGATTGGCCAAAGCTTCATTTAAGGTACCTTCACACTCAGCGACGCTGCAGCGATACCGACAACGATCCGGATCGCTGCAGCGTCGCTGTTTGGTCGCTGGAGAGCTGTCACACAGACAGCTCTCCAGCGACCAACGATGCCGGTAACCAGGGTAAACATCGGGTAACTAAGCGCAGGGCCGCGCTTAGTAACCCGATGTTTACCCTGGTTACCATGCTAAAAGTAAAAAAAAACAAACAGTACATACTTACCTACCGCTGTCTGTCCTCCAGCGCTGCGCTCTGCTTCTCTGCTCTCCTCCTGTACTGTCTGGGAGCCGGAAAGCAGAGCGGTGACGTCACCGCTCTGCTTTCCGGCTCACAGCCAGTACAGGAGGAGTGCAGAGCACAGCGCTGGAGGACAGACGGCTGTAGGTAAGTATGTACTGTTTGTTTTTTTTTACTTTTAGCATGGTAACCAGGGTAAACATCGGGTTACTAAGCGCGGCCCTGCGCTTGGTTACCCGATGTTTACCCTGGTTACCAGTGAAGACATCGCTGGATCGGTGTCACACACGCCGATCCAGCGATGTCTCCAGGGAGTCCAGCGACGAAATAAAGTTCTGGACTTTATTCAGCGACCAACGATCTCCCAGCAGGGGCCTGATCGTTGGTCGCTGTCACACATAACGATTTCATTAACGATATCGTTGCTACGTCACAAATAGCAACGATATCGTTAACAATATCGTTATGTGTGAAGGTACCTTTAGCCAACTTCCGTCTGGGTGTGGCTGACTATAATATATCACAGCTCTATCTACCTCTGGTTCATTTTATTTTCCTCTTGCTCTCTCCTCTCTCACCCTCCTTACATCGCTTCATATATTTTTTTCTTTTTTAGTTATTTTGTTCCACTGCCTCCGTGTTAATGATAAATGCCATTGTCTTCTCTGTACTTGCTGTAACATGATTTGTATTAATTGAAGTCATGTTTTGTATATCAAACCTGAATGTACTCATAAAACTAAAGTATTCACTGCCTTAGCGGTTTACCTATTTTGTTACATTACAACCTGTGTTCACTAAATAGTTAAATTAAATTTATGGGCTCAAATAACAAAAAATTGGCATATGCATATGTATTCACCCATTTTGCCATGAAGCCCCTGAAATATTCTGATGCAAGCAATTGCCTTCATAAGTCACATGCTTAGTGAAAGCAAGTCCACCTGTGTGCAATCTAAGTGTTCCATGGTCTGTCACTATATACACTTTACCTTTTCTGAAAGGACACAGAGGCTGCAACACCATTAACAAGAGGCACCACTAACTAAACACCATGAAGACCAAGGAGATCTCCAAACAAATCGGGGAAAAAAATTGTTCAGAAGTCAGAGCTGGATTATAATAAAAATATACTAATCTCTCTCTCTCTGATGATCCCCCGGAGCACCATCAAATCTATTATCATCAAATGGAAAAAACATGGTACCACAACAAACCTACCAAGAGAAGGCTGCCCACCAAAACTCAGCCTGGGCAAGGAGGGCATTAATCAGAGAGGCAGCACAGAACAAAAGTAACCCTGGAGGAGCTGCAGCATTCCCAAGCAGAGACTGGAGTATCTGTCCATACGACCACAATAAGCCTTATACTCAATAGAAGTGGTCTTTATGGAAGAGTGGGCAGAAAAAATTGTAAGGCTGGCTTTGAGTTTGCCAAAAAACATGTTTGAGACCTTGAGGAAGGTGATCAGATGAGACTAAAACTGGAACTTTTTAGCCACCAAAGTAAACAATATGTCTAGCGTCAAACCAACACCGCTCATCACACCAAAGGACACTATCCCCACAGTGAAATATGTTAGTGGCAGCATCATGTGGGGATTTTTTTCGGCTGCAGGGACAAGGAAAATGGTCCAAGTCAAGGGGAAGAAGGATGGTGCAAAATACAGTGATATTCTTCAGTAAAATCTGTTTCAATCTGGCTGTGATTTGAAACTGGGACGGAGGTTCACCTTCCAACAAGACTAACCCAAAGCATACTGTTAAAGCAATACTCAAGTGGTTTAAGGGGAAACATGTACATGTTTTAGAGTGGCCTAGTCAAGGCCCAGACCATAATCCATTGAGAATCGGTGGTATGACTTGAATATTGCTGTTCACCAAAGGAAACCATCCAACTTGAAAGAGCTAGAGCAGTTTGACTTGAGAAATGGGCAAAAAACCCAGTGGCAAGATGTGGAAAGCTCATAGAGATTTATCCAAAGCACCTTGCAAATTGCGAGATATCAAAACACGAAAAATCAGAATGGGGTGAATACTTTCCCAAGTCATTGTACATATTAGAAGTCTTCACTCCACTATCTGAACTTACACCAGACTATACTGTGGTTTTACTGCTATTTAATTTTCAGATATTCTTAGTACTGTTTCCTTGGAAAACCACATCATGGTGTTGCATGTAATGCAGCTCTGCGGATCTAACCTCCTGCATGAGTTAGTGTGGGTGAAGGGGTAGTGTACTTTACAAGAGTACATACCCTTCTATCAGCTCTCCTCTTTTAATAGCACTGTCACTTCTGCTGTACTGCGCTTCCTTCCACACTGTTCAGAGATGTGTTCTGGTAAGAAAGTGGACAAGAGAGAAGTAAGTATAGTTGATGCCTAGCTGAGTAACTGCAAACGAACACAGTCAACTGCTGGCCAAAGGCAAAAGTGAAAGTAAAGAAAGAATTGCAATAGTAGGGACGTATTAGTGGGAAACTATGTTCCCAGTGGAACAGATTAAAAATGACACCAGGTCAGGTGACACCTGTTTTGCAGTTACTAATTATGAAAAGCCAGGCCGAAAAAAGCAGTTGGCACCAGAAGCTGTGCCAGGACTGGTTGTGTGGCTTCTAAGTGGGCTTACAGCCACCATCACAACAGAAAGGTCCGAGATTGATCAGGTGCTGAAGAAGGCCTGAATTGTGAGGATGATTCATACCCCAGTAGAAGATCCATAATCAATGTCAGAAGAAGATCATTAAGCAGCGCTAGTAAAAGATCTGTAAGCAGTACCAGTAGATCAGTAAGCAGCACCAGTAGATCAGTAAGCAGTGCCAGTAGATCCATAAACACTGCCAGTAGATTAGTAAGCAGCGCCAATAGAAGATCCGTAACAAGTGCCAGTCGAAGATCAGTAAGCAGTGCCAATAGAAGATCCGTAAGCAGTGCCAGTTGAAGATCCGTAATCAGTGTTAGTAGATCAGTAAGCACCAGTCGAAGATCAGTAAGCAGTGCCAATAGAAGATCCGTAAGCAATGCCAGTCAAAGATCTGTAATCAGTGCCAGTAGAAGATCAGTAAGCAGCGTCAATAGAAGATCCGCTCATGTGGGCCATTATTTCCAGCGTAGTCTTACTGTGAACTTACCCCTGTGAATGGAGATCCGTGGACCTTGTCCATGTCCATGGACAGGATGAAGGGGTATAAAGTAAGAGACAGCCATGATCTATTGGAGCAGATGGAAGTAGACTTACCCTGGTTTTCCCCCAGACAAGTGGGACAAGTGAAAGTCTTTTGGATCAGGAATTGTTCACTCCTCACGATGATGAATTTGGATGTAACGTAAGTGCAGCCCCACTCCGGGAAAAAAATTGTCAAATTCCATGCCAGATGTATCAAGAAGTGAAGGGTCTGTTAGGCAACATGTTGTAGAATGGCGTGAGACAAGAGAGCCATGACTCATGGGCGGTGCCCATCCTTTTGGTCTGGAAGAAGAAAGGGACTCTGAGGTTCTGTGTGGATTATCGGCAGTTGAACGCCTGCACAATCTGAGACTCCTACCATTTACCAAGGATAGAAGAATCCCTGTCAGCATTGGGAAAGCGAAATACTTCTCCTCCCTCAATTTTAACCAGTGGCTATTGGCAGGTTCTCATGGCCAAGCAAAGACAGCTTTTATTCTCCATATGGGACTATTCGAGTTCAATCAGAATAGGATACCGTGTATGTTAACTAATGCCCCAGAGACGTTCCAGAGGTTGATGGAGGATATGCCTTGGAGACTTGAATTTTGAGGAAATGCTAATATACCTGGATGACATCATCATATACTTCACGTTTGAGGAGCATCTTGCTAGACTTTGGCTGGTGCTGGAGCAGCTTCAGAAGTAGGGACTGAAGATAAAGCCCCAGAAGTGTCATCTGTTCGAATAAGAAATCAAGTTCTTGGGGCATATGGTCTCCAGTGAAGGTGTGTGCCTGACAAAGGAGAAAGTAGCTGCCTTACAGAAGTGGCCTACAACCACACCGCTTAGAGAGATATGGGCATTCCTTGGCCTGTCAGTATATTATAGAAGATTTATCAAGGATTATGCAAAAACTGCAGCACCACTACATGAGCTACTAAAGGAAATGGTAGGAGGCTTCATAAGTCAACCGAATTGAGTGGGGACCGAGACAAGAAAAGGCCTTTTAGGCGCTGAAATTCGCATTGACAAATGCCCCTATCTTATGCTGACTTCTCTCAACCCTTTGTGTTATACATGGATGGAATTCATTTAAAAAAACTGACCGTCACATCCAAACATAGACTAAGTGTGAACAGGTGCTGAACCTTGAGTCGCCAACTCGTATATAGTCAAGTAAATAAGGCAGCACACTGCAGCGCTAAAACATGCAAACATGAAACACGAAAATTGAACTGCATTACTGCACTAGAAATATGAAAAATGAGAGCGTTTAGCGCATAAAAATGGCCAATTTTACGTGTACCTGGTAGCCAGGTTTTTTCATATTTCTAGTGCAGTAATGCAGTTAAATTTTCGTGTTTCATGTTTGCATGTTTTAGCGCTCCAGTGTGCTGCCTTACTTACTTGACTATATACGAGTTGGCGACTCAAGGTTCAGCACCTGTTCACACTTAGTCTATGTTTGGATGTGACGGTCAGTTTTTTGAAATGTATTCTTTAGCCCTATGATCGTTTATTCTCAGCGAGGAAAGGCAAGTGTAGGACCTGGTATAAGAGAGATGCCGTAAAGTGGCTACCAAGTACACATAAAATTGGCCATTTTTATGTGCTAAACGCTCTCATTTTTCATATTTCTAGTGCAGTAATGCAGTTCAATTTTCGTGTTTCATGTTTGCATGTTTTAGCGCTGCAGTGTGCTGCCTTATTTACTTGAATACATGGATGGAAGTCTCAACGGGCTAGTGGCAGTGCTGACCCAGGTACAAGAAGGACAAGAACGGGTGGTTGCCTACTCTAGTAGATTCCAACAGGATACGGATACAGCTCTAAGGATACAGAAATCCTTAGAGCTATAGCTAATTTAAAGTGGAATTGTTGGCTTTGCCATGACCGAAAAGTTTACTGAGTATTTGTCGAGGTCTGAAGCCCACGTGCCCACTTAGAAAATGCAAAACTGGGAGCATTGGAGCAGTGGGGATTTGCAAGGATGTCCAAATATCGGTATAAGATGACCTATCGAGCATTTCACCTCTGTAAATCCCTTAATTGGCTCCTAATTCCTCAACGTATCCAGTTCAAACTATTGCCGTTGACCTACAAAGCCGTCCATTGTCTCCATATATCTCTGAACTAATCTCCCAGTACCTTCCAACTAGTAATCTCTGGTCCTCGCAAGATCTTCTTCACCCCTCCACACTTATACGTTCCTCATCCAGTCATTTCCAAGACTTCTCCCGAGTATACCCCATATTCTGGAATTTTGTGTCCCAACACGTCTAATTATCCACCAGTTTTGGAACTTTTAGACAGAACTTAAAAATGCATCTCTTCAAGAAAGTTTGCAGCCTGCACTGACTTCACTGCCACCTCACCACCACCCGAGCTGCCGCAAACCCCTCATCCTACTGTTTCCTTCTCCATTATCCGGTAGACTATAAGTCCGCAAGGGCAGAGCCATCTCCCCTCTCTATCAGTCTGTCATTGTTAGTTTGTTCTCTATAATTTATACTTGTATTTTGTATGTAACTCTCTCTCATGTACAGCCCCATGGAATCAATTGTGCTCTAAAAATAAATAATAATTATCTAGTGTAGATAGAAAAAAATATATTTATTGCCAGTGACAAATCTTTAAGTATTTGGTCATTTTCTGATGGCACATTCCCTTGAGAAAGATTGCTTTTTAGTGATGAGCGAGTATACTCGTTGCTCGGGTTTTCCCGAGAATGCTCAATGGTCTCCAGGTATTTTGGCGTGCTCGGAGATTTAGTTTTCATCGCTTCAGCTGCATGATTTGCGACTGCTAGACAGGCTGAATACATGTGGGAATTCCCTTACAAACAGGCAACCCCCACATGCATTCAGGCTGTCTAGCAGTCGCAAATCATGCAGCTGCGGCGATAAAAACTAAATCTCCGAGCATGCCCAAGATACTCGGAGACCACCCAAGCATGCTTGGGGAGACACGAGCAACGAGTATACTCGCTCATCACGAATTGCTTTCTTATCTCTGAAAAATAACTCTAAAGTGCTGTCTGCTAGGGGCCAATACATCAAACTGCTCACTATTTGTGCCAAAAAACTAATGTAAAACACTTTGAACAGTTATCAATTTTTAGCACAATGCTGAGTTGTGCAAAAAACAAATAATTTTGTCGTTTTCAGGCCAGTTTGATGTAGCAGGGGATGGGAGAGGGCATGGCTGCACCATTCAAATTTATGGAAAGCTCCGACATTTCTTACTGCATGCCCTAATTAAGATTGGAGTACAAAACACAGTGGCTATGTGCACACGTACAGTTTTTTTTGCGTTTTTTCGCACTAAAAACGCTATAAAAACTCATTAAAAATGCATACATTATGCATTCTATCATTTAGAATGCATTCTGCATGTTTTGTGCACATGGATGCGTTTTTTTCCGCGAAAAAACGCATCGTGGTAAAAAAATGAGCATGCTCATTATTTTTGCGGATTTTCTGCGTTTTTCCCGCAATTCTATGCATTTGGGAAAAAACGCACAAAAAACGTGTCAAAATCGCGATAAAAACGCATGCGGATTTCTGGCAGAAATGTCTGGTTTTTGTCAGGAAAATTTCTGCAAGAAAGGAATCAGGGCCTAGCTATCTGCCTTCTGTCTAACTTGCTCTCCACTGCCTGTTGTCAAGTGTAATCTTTCTTTAACAGCAGAGACAAGAAGTGTGTAAGTACCACAACTGGAAATGATAAACCCCATTGGGAATGAGGACTGATGTAGCCAGCGACACTATCTGTACATTTCTGCAAAATGTGTTACAGCTATTTAAATGGGAAATAAATAGTTAACAGAGAGGCAGAAGCAATGCATGGTGGGAAGTGGCAGAAAGGAAGTTCTTCCTATAGTGCTGGCAGAATGCTAAAGAGAAACAGCCCACCCAGTGGACAGCAGGTTAGGGTGGTTTCACACTTGCGTTTTTGTCTGCAGCGTTTTTTTTCAAAAAAACGCATGCGTTTTTTTTCCTATATTTAACATTGAAAACGCATGCGTTTTTTTGTGTACGCGTTTGGTCGCGTTTTTTGACGCATGCGTTTTTTTACTGCATGCGTTCATTTTCTGAAATGCTACTTGTAGTATTTTTAGAAGCGTTTTTTGGACCAAAAAAAAACGCATGCGTTTTCATGCGTTTTTTTTGGGTAAAAAAATACATTGGAGTCAATGGGGACGCATGCGTTTTTTGGTGCATGCGTTTTTTTGCGGTAAAAAACGCATGCGTTTTTTTATTAAAAAAACAGAAAACACACTGATATGCCACCCCCCAACATAAAGGTGATAAAGGGAACCTAACCCTACCCCTAACCCTAACCCTACCCCTAACCCTACCCCTAACCCTACCCCTAACCCTAACCCTAACCCTACCCCTAACCCTAAGGGATCCTAACCCTAACCCTACCCCTAACCCTACCCCTAACCCTAACCCTACCCCTAACCCTAAGGGATCCTAACCCTACCCCTAACCCTAACCCTACCCCTAACCCTAAGGGATCCTAACCCTAACCATAATCCCTTTATGGTTAGGGGTAGGGGTAGGGTTAGGGGTAGGGTTAGGGTTAGGATCCCTTAGGGTTAGGGTTAGGGGTAGGTGTAGGGTTAGGGGTAGGGTTAGGGGAAGGGTTAGGGTTAGGATTAGGGTTAGGGGTAGGGTTAGGGTTAGGATGCCTTAGGGGTAGGGTTAGGGTTAGGGGTAGGGTTAGGGTTAGGGTTAGGGTTAGGGGTAGGATTAGGGTTAGGGGTAGGGTTAGGGATAGGATCCCTTAGGGTTAGGGGTAGGGTTAGGGGTAGGGTTAGGGTTAGGATCCCTTAGGGTTAGGGGTAGGGTTAGGGGTAGGATCCCTTTAGGGTTAGGGTTATGATCCCTACACCTACCCCTAACCCTAACCTTAACTATTTCTGTTTATAGTGGTTTTTTTTACTTTATTTTGATGATTGGCAGCTGTCACACATTTCTCAGCATGCATTTAAAAAACGCAAACGCATGTAAAAACGCATGTAAACGCGTCAAAACGCCGCTTTTTTTCACCACATGCAAAAACGCATGCGTCAAAAAAACGCAGCGTTTACACGCGTTTACATGCGTTTTTTCACCATGCGTTTTTTTGCGTTTTTTACCGCAAAAACGCACCCGAAAAAACGCCAATGTGAAACCAGCCTTACAGAGCATATCTGAACAGCTCCTGGACATACATGATTAGTAAGTGCAAAAAAAAGCAGTTTTATTTGTTGTGAGGGATTAGGGCAGCAAGATCATACTTTCGTAGGCAAAAGCAGAGGTATGCTTTACATTTTTCCTATACTAAATATTTATGGTTTATATTAATAACGTCTCTAAGAAAGCATTTCATATATTACGTGTTGAATGCACAGCAAATCTAGTGTTATTGTGTTTACTAGTAACAAATGTGATGCTAAAGAAGATTTGTTTCCAGATTTCACAATAAAAAAAGGCACTCATGATTAAATATATCCTGAAAGACCTGATGAAGCCAATATATTTACTTTGAAAATCCACGTGATCGTAGCTGTATAATCTTATTTGAAGGTTTGAACTAAATTTCTGCCCACTAGGCCAGATTCATAAGCTGCTTAGTGTAAAAAAACACATATCTAAATTAGGCTTGTTCCCTATGCTTGGTGAAAAAAAAGTTGTGCTTCCTCCTGAGCATAAATATCCACAAAAATTGCATAATTCACCAGCTTGAGTTGGGTTATTTTATGCCGGACCGACACAAACATCATCTCACATTGCTCAGTACAAGTTGCAGCTGTCAGTCAGAATCTGTGGGCAAAGACTGAAGACACTTGGAAAAGACAATTAAATAAAAAAAATCATAAAATATTGCAATGTTCTTCTTAGCCGCTAAACCTAGTAGGCTGACATGGCTTTAGCTGGACCCATAAAATGCGTATATAATAAGGCGGGAAAATGTTTAAAAAAGGATTATATGGTCCTTCTGACATTTATTTTTAAAGTGAGTACACCAGCTTCATCAGATCTCATTATGAATGTACTAGAAATAGGCCCGATGTTCTAGAATTCCTCTTCCTCTCTGAAGAGGCAATTTTAGATATTATTACTAAAAGAATTTTAGCTTTATTTATTTACATAAAAGTATTTAATATGACATTATGTATTAAAAAAGCACAAATTGAATGCTAATTGCTAAAAGAAAACTTAAGGAACTTTTCCACTTTTAGCCAAGCTCAGCTGAGCATACGTGTGTTCCCAATGGGCAGAGGGAAAATTGGACTCAGATTATCTACCTTTGGAACAAAGGATCTGGCATTACAACTCACAATCCTGTTTTTCTCCAACATCTGCCAAACACACAGTTAGAACATTTAATACATGGAGTAGGGATTTTTCTTGACATTAGTGTAAAGTGCAGGCCTTAATATAAGAATACTGAGTAAAGTGATTAGAATATAAAAATACTAAGGTGGAGCGAAAAGAGTGGCAGAAGCCTGGACTACCAATGTGCTGGACCAGGGTCCTGTAAACCCACCTGAAGGGACCCCCAAGGCCTCTCCTGATGAGTAGACCTCATGTTGCAGTGTGATTCTGTACCTGGCCTCAGTCACGGGGTGCTGGGGATACTAGCAGGGAGTAGGAGGTTCGCAGGGCTCTGGTCTGGAAGCCATAGACTACCCATATGGCCACTCCTGCAAAAAAAAATAGCTCTCACTCTTATTTCTGAAGCAGCGTAAAACTGAATTTAGGTTGCAGGAGCAGGTGATATACTTACTGCTTTTTCTAATAGAGTGTTATTAAGACCTTCCAGGGCAGTATGTGACTCAACTGACATTTGGACTTTCCATATCTTCTGGATTCCTTAGAGATAAGATAAATGAAATAAGATGTGTATTATTCTCAGCTGCTGTGTCCGTCCATGTTGTGACTGTTAGCAATGATAATAATTACTTCTAGGCCACAGTTGTCGCATTGCTCTCTTATGTTCTCTACTAGATGGTAGCCCGATTCTAACGCATCGGGTATTCTAGAATATGTATGCGTAGTGTGTAACAGCCCACGTAGTGTATAGCACAGCCACGCAGTACATTGCATAGCCCACGTAGTATATTGCCCAGCCACGCAGTACATTGCACAGCCCACGTAGTACATTGCACAGCCCACGTAGTATATTGCACAGGCCACGTATTATATTGTGCAGCCCACGTAGTATATTGCATAGCCCACGTAGTATATTGCCCAGCCACGCAGTACATTGCACAGCCCACGCAGTACAATGCGCAGCCCACGCAGTACATTGCACAGCCCACGTAGTATATTGCACAGGCCACGTATTATATTGTGCAGCCCACGTAGTATATTGCATAGCCCACGTAGTATATTGCCCAGCCACGCAGTACATTGCACAGCCCACGTAGTACATTGCACAGCCCACGCAGTACAATGCGCAGCCCACGCAGTACATTGCACAGCCCACGTAGAATATTGCCCGGCCCACGTAGTACGTTGCGCTGCCCACGTAGTACGTTGCGCGGCCCACGTAGTATATTGCGCAGCCCACGTATATTGTACAGGCCACGTATTATATTGCGCAGCCCACGTAGTATATTGCGCAGCGCAAGGAGTTTATTGCGCAGCCCACAGAGTTTATTGCGCAGCTCACGTAGTATATTGTGCAGGCCACGGATTACATTGCTCAGCCCACGTAGTATATTGCACAGCCCACGTAGTATATTGCGCGGCCCACGTAGTACATTGCGCAGCCCACGGAGTACATTGCTCAGCCCACGTAGTATATTGCACAGCCCACGTAGTATATTGCGCAGTCCATGTAGTATATTGCGCTGCCCACGTAGTATATTGCAGTCATGTAGTATATTGCACAGCTCACGTAGTATATAGCAATGTGGGCATCATATCCCTGTTAAAACAAAGAATTAAAATAAAAAATAGTTACATACTCACCCTCCGTTGGCCCCTGGATCCAGGAAGCGTTTACGGACGCTTCTCGTGCGCTCCGGTCTCAAGAGTGCATTGCGGTCTCGTGAGATGATGACGTAGAGGAGCATCGCGAGGAGGAGGCAACGGACGGTGAGTATATAACGATTTTTTTTTATTTTTTTTATTATTTTTAACATTAGATCTTTTTACTATTGATGCGACATACGCAGCAGTTACGGAGTGCGTTACCCACTGAATAGTGGGGTCCGTTACCGCCAGCATGAACCCTGTGTGAGCGGTGACTGGAGGGGAGTATGCGGGTGCTGGGCACTGGGCACTGACTGCGGGGAGTAAGGAGCGGCCATTTTCTTCCGGACTGTGCCCGTCGCTGATTGGTCATGGCTGTTTTGCCGCGACCAATGAATATCCGTGACAGACACAGACAGAAGGACAGAAAGACGGAAGTGACTCTTAGACAATTATATAGTAGTTGTCCGTACACATGAGCCTCCGTTAGTTTGCTCTTATCTTGCAGACTGATATAAGTATATCCAAAAAAGAAGAAGAAAGTGTAACGCACAATCAGCTTTTTGGTACACCCCTTACTTTCCACTTTCTGCGGACCAAATGGCGTTATTAAAGCCACAACGAAATACGGGTGCTCATTAGAAAAAGACAATACTGGCAACTGTGAAAACTGGTAGAAAAATGAGCACTCACCATTCGTACAAAAATTATCCTCTCTTTATTAAGGCTTCATTATAAAATAGCAGGATATGGCAGGGAGAACCTGTGGATCCTAATGACGACGGCCGTTTCGCTCTCCTGAGCTTCTACGGGTCTATGATATAAGTATATATTCTGATTGCAGAACGATAACACCATGGAGGAATGGCTTCATTATTCTGGATGACTGGTTCGGCACTCCACCATGTCTTACATACCTGTGCACTTGACTCCAGAATCAGACAGATAAATGTGGCTGTGTGGCAGAACGGTGAAAGGGCAAGCCAGAAGATCTTTTTCAATACCAGTACATTGGAAATACGTTAGACCACTATATGGAGGACCTTGCCCATATTTTCCATTTGTCGATATTTCAATCGCTGTTCCACAGTTCAGCTGTTTGCACACTACATCACCATCCAGTAAATCCCACATGCCTGCACAGACTGTTCCCCATGCATTGCCATAGAAGATCTCTACACGACCCTCACAAACATCTGGTCCAACCAGGCGCACGGCTGCCTCTGAAAAACACATACATATAAGCAATCTGATGCATTCTGGAAAAGTCTTACATGTCCTAAATACAAAGAAACTGCAACGGAACAAACTCAGGGAACCTGTCAGATACTTTTGGATCACCCCCACGTAAGGGCAATGTGGTACTCGGTACTGGGTCCTTCAGTTCCCTCAGCGAGGATGTCACGGTGGCCCGACCCGGACCGTGGCCCTATGAGGGGCGCCCAATAAAAGGCAGAGTTCGTAGATAACGGTAGTGTTCGTGATGCCACCTGTGGTATTCGGTCAGCGTGACCGATGCTGCTTAGGGGTCCGCTGGGGTGATGGAATGGCAGCTAGATGGTATACCTTCCCACAGGTGAAGTGTATCCCCAGGGCTTCCCAGAAATGTAGATGTTGATGGTGGATGGTGCAAGGTGCGGTAAATAACGAGGACACAATGGGTGCAGTCTCTTTACCTTTACTGAAGGCTTCAGCATCCACAGTCCAGGGTGCCGGATGACAGGGTAGGCAGAGTCCGACCGGTCTGATGGCAATTCCAGAGTCCCCTTATCCAGGTGGAAATCAGTAGCCTTCCCCTTGCACAGTAACGTAGTAGGTCCTTACTTGCATTAGCTACCATAAGGTCCTCACTCTTGTTACTCTTCTCTCTGTCCCCCAGATGGATAGGACAAACCCGTATGACGGTGGTGGCCTGAGGCTATTTTATAGGGACCCTAGTGTTGCCCCTCCTCCGCATTGCCACCTTGTCTGCTTAGGTTCTTACGATGGACAGCCAACTTGGAATTGACTTTGCTGCCGGTCTCTGAAGTAAAGCGTAGAGTCTATTACTCCCTCGGTGTTCCGGCCACCGGATCTGCGCTCAGTGGGAGGCAGCCTGCTTCTAGCTGGTCTCCCACTGGTGTTTTACTCCTGTTGCTATGACTTCTGTGCTCACTCACTACGGCACACTTCCTTTCTTGTGCTTTCTTAGGAGGCTGCAGCATGGGTTGCAGGCGCAGCTCCGTGTCCTTCTTTCCTTACTGAGCTTCTGATGCTCCTTCTTGTTCCTCTGCCTGCCTGACAGGAATTCCCTAGGCCGAGCCAAGTCTGCTTCTCTCCCTCTCCTCCTCCTGGCTCCAACTGTCTGACTTCCTAACCAAACTCCCAGTTTTACCCAAGTGTGAGGAGTGGCCTAATAGATAGAACCTTTTGCTCCCCCTGGTGGCCGGCGTGTGAAGTGTGTGTGTGGCTGTGATACCTGGCAGGGTGAACTCCTTTGGTGCCATCAGACGTAACATCGCTCCCCCTGGTGGAAAAACGACATTACTGCAACGACCAGGACTCTGGGGCGCTGCACTTTCACACATAAAGCACTGGGACAGCCATGGAGGTGGCTTGTCCCCAATAAGAATGATGAACTTTTTGTAGAAATACGATGTGTAAAGCTATGTGCACATGTTGCGGATTTTGCAGCGGATCTGCAGCGGATCTGCAGCTGCGGGTCCACAGCAGCTTTCCATGCATTTACAGTACAATGTAAACCCATGGAAACGCAATCCGCTGTGCACATGCTGCGGAAAAAACACGTGGAAACGCTGCGGGTTACATTCAGCAGCATGTCAATTCTTTGTGCGGATTCCGCAGCGGTTTACACCTGCTCCATAATAGGAATCCACAGGTGTAAAACCACAGGTGGAATCCGCACAAAATCCGCATAAAAACCGCGGTAAATCCACAGGTAAAACGCAGTGCCTTTTACCTGCGGGTTTCTCAAATCCGCTGCGGAAAAATCCGCAGAGCTACTTTCTATGTGTGCACATAGCCTTAGTCAGGAGCAATTTAGAACAGAAGCTGGATGCTTATCAACACACTTGGACGGCTTCTTCCAATGCTTTATATATGGCATCTATACTAGATTTGTTATATAAGGTGAATATTGCTCTCATCACTCCAATATGGATA